>NC_140951.1:65410404-65502514 GCF_014529385.1 Adiantum capillus-veneris | reverse complement strand
GCGTGAAACAAAAACCACTTGTGGAGAGTCGCGTGTCAAAACAACTAGCCCAATCTGAGTCCGAAAAAGAATGTAAGTCTGGCGGCAATGATCCCCCCTTGGTATAAAACAAAGCCAAGATGTAAAGTGTTACTAAGGTTAGCGGAAAATCTCTTGACAGCCTACCAATGCTTAGACCCTGGGCTATGCATAATATCTGCTGACCTGTGAGACTGCAAACTGATATCTGGCCTCGTGTTGCATACATAAATGAGGCAACCCAACAACAGTTTGATAAAGAGTGACATCAGCAGCATAATTCCAGCATCATGTAGACTCAACTTCAAAACCTGTTTCCATGGGGGTAACAATAGGATTGCAATACTCAAGTCCAAACTTACATAGCTAATATCTCTATGTAACTCTTTTGACACAAGGAAATACCACCATCACACTGCTTAAACTTGTACCACCCAAGTAATGATGCAACAGTCCCAAATCTTTCATCTTGAAAGTAGCATTCAAATCAGCCTTAAATTCACAATATGTCTCTCATTTGGTCCAGTGATGAAACAAATCATTGACATAAAGAACCACAATGAGAAGTACATCACCCTCACGCTTTACATACAATGTGCTTTCTATTGGACTGTTACGAAAGCCTTGTTTACCAAATGAGTGTCAGCTTTCTCATACCAAGCACGAGGAGATCGCTTCAACCCATACAAGCCTTCTTACATCTGCACACTTTGTCCTCGTGTCCTTTATTGACAAAACCACGCGGCTGCGTTACATAAACTTCCTCAAATATGTCATCATTCAAGAAAGCAGTAACAATGTCTAATTGATGTACATCCCAACCAAAATGAGCTGCCAATGCACATAAAACGCACAATAGTCATACGACAAGTGGGAGCAACAGTCTCTTCATAATCTATGCCTTTTTCTTGTGCATAAACCGTTGCAACAAGCCGAGCCTTATGGCGATCGATCTCACCATCCGGCTTGCGTTTCAACTTGTAAACCCACTTCGTACCAATGGCTTTTTTTGCCAGGAGGCAAATCACATAAAGTCCATGTGTCATTTTCTTTAAGTGCATCGTATTCTGATTGCATGGCCAGCCATCCAATTTTTGAATTATTGTGCTTCATCAAAAGACAAAGGCTCCTCAACATTATGTAAGTAGACACACCAAAGCATAACAATCTCATGCATAAGATGGATAGCGAGAGCCTGAACGAGTACGACTAGACAAAGGTGCATCCAATTTACTGTCACGCAAAGTGTGGACCAACCATTTTGGCATACCTCTAGCCTGCTCATTTTGTCCCCTTTCCTCATCAAGTACATCATGTACATCTGCATCACTAATAGGCTGATATGTAAAATTTTCAGAAACCCCCATAGGCTGTACATTTGCCTCATTGAAACTTACATTCGTATTTCCATCACTGAAAAGAGGCAACAAAGTGTCATAAATGTCCTGTGAGCTTACATTACTGTCTCTAGTACATGACAGCAAGGGCTGAACAGAATCTTCCACAAACACTACATCCCGTGAAACCAGAATACATTTTGTTTGCGGATGATACACCTGTAACCTTTGCTTTTTGCACTATAACCAACAAAAATACATTTGAGAGCCTTATCATCCAATTTTCTGCGTTGTGTTTGTAGCACCTGCATATATCTGTGTCGATGGTGGAGAAGCCGGTGTAGAAGGCTTCTTCAAAGGCTTGGAGATGGCATGAGGGCAGGAACATTATTCTTTGGTAGAGGGCATGTATCACCTCATGTGAAGGTTGAGAAGACACGTCATCAGGGATTTCATTGACGTAATCACAATCGTGTGATTACGTTAATAACTCTAGTATTTACACAAGAAAATCACGTGATCACGTTAATTGTTAACGTGATCTTGATGGTGACCTGCAAAAACCAATAGAGCTGGTAGGTCCATCGAGATTTTTCATTTTCCCCGGCGGGCTGTAGTGTTTTACCCGCGGGCCCACCAGGAAAATGGGAAAGCCCGGCGGGCCAGACTGTATATAGTAAACCTCTTCTTACTTTGGCATTTTAACTAGCAAAATCCCTGGGGAGTATATCCGAGCGCCGGGTATAGTCATCTCCTTGTGAATTGACCAAAGGTTACAGAGTCACAGGTCCTTTTTTCTTGGCCAAACGTGATTCTTAATTTGGTAACCACTTCTAAACATATTTAAATCCTTCACCGAACATAAAGGTACTAAACCAAAACAATTGAGAATTTGGAGAGTCATGCTCATTGTGACGAAGCCATTGGTCCATAAAAGGGCTGTAGTTGGTTTTAGAAGATGATCATATTTAAATAACGAGTTGATAGTCAAGGGTCGGATGCCCTGTATAGTGTACTGGGTAATAAAGATCCTTGAAGTCTTGCATTTTTCCACATCATAGATTTGAATTGATATACATTTCCATTGCACAATATGAGAGCTATAATCCTTAATTGGGTGAAAGTAGCTTTTATATATTGAATTGGATGCATAAGGGGGCAACAATCCTTGATTGGGTACAAGTAGTCCTCAATTGTGTAATTGTATTGAATATTTCATTGCCTTGTTTTATGCATTGGTTTATATAGGGAGTGAATTATGTATTATATTTAAAAGATTGTTAGTGCATGAGATGGTCAATCATCGACATTATTTCTTTCATGTGTTTTTGCAAATAATTATCATCATTTCAATGTAAATGTTGATGATTCTTTGTAGCATGAAAAATAGTTGTGTCTTATTGTTTTCAGATGGCAGAGGATATATAACTAATCATTAGATTTATAATTACATTGACAATTTCATATTATTTTTTTTTCCATAATGTCATGTAGAGAGTGCATTGCAATGTGTATGTTCTCTCAGAACATATGTGGTCGATATGTGGAATTGACTAGAGTGCATTGCAAATCTCATATTGTGTAGATTTGATTGCTTTCTTAGTGATTGTTTTTCTAATATATTGAAAAGTTTTTTTTTATTTATTTTAAATGAACATCTAGTTCTTATGTCTGCAGTATTAAATTGAAAGCAATGGAGAAAAATGTCGGCACCAGTGACACGAAGAAGACAAAGAATTAAAAAGCCCTAGCAAACATGGGTTTTGAATCTCAAATCAAAATGATTGTATTTCATCCATTGGAAGTTGTTTAGTAACTTGATCACAACCTCTTTTTGTTTCCATAAATATGATCACTTTACTTCCATCCATCATTCGCTTTAGTAAATTGCCACGCTTTAGTAAATCTGGCAATTTACTAAAGCGAATGATGGATGGAAGTAAAGTGATCATATTTATGGAAACAAAAAGAGGTTGTGATCAAGTTACTAAACAACTTCCAATGGATGCATTTGCAGCTTTATCTATCCATGATGATAAGAGTCAAGCTGAACGAGATTGGCTTCTTTTTGAATTTAGATCTAGCAATAGCCCTATAATGACAACAATAGATGGATATGAAGGACATAAATCACAAGAAAGAAAAACAACAACAAAGACCGCACTGACATTGACAATGAGGTGATGTCAGAGAGGACATGAATTCGGAGGGGGGGAGTGTTGACCCATGGGTCAACAACACGACATAACTCAATTTCCCATATCAAAGTCTTGTTTTTTGATAGTTATGATATGATGCGGATTATGGTTAAAAACATCATTTATAATGAGTAGTTATTCTACTTGTAGAAGCTAGGGTGCAATGGCACTTTATCCTAAGGCTACTTCTTGACTCCTCGTTCCATTGGAGATTCAACTGCACCATCACAATTGGCTCGGAGAGAGCTACACAACAATGCCAAACATTCCTTGCAAATTGGAGCACATGTGCTAACGCATCTACGAGCTATTTGTGGTTGTAAGTGTATCAAATGATGTTTGTTTTTTGCGTGCAAGTAGTCATTATAATTGTAGCGACACTACGTAGCTCCACAACGAAGATAGTCATTGATCTCTCTCTCTCTCTCTCTCTCTCTCTCTCTCTCTCTCTCTCTCTCTCTCTCTCTCTCTCTCTCTCTCTCACGACCCCCTCTCTCCTCTCGACGTACCTACAAAGATGGTCATCTCTCTCTCTTTCTCTCTCTCTCTCTCTCTCTCTCTCTCTCTCTCTATGTGTGTGTGTGTGTGAACAGAAAACACCGAACGTGCCCGATTTGGGCCCTCTATGATATTAAGCTGTAGCCCACGCGCGGGCTTTGGGGTTTTCCCAAAGGGCCTGCAGGGAAAACGCAAAAGCTCGACGGGGCCCGTCGGGAAAACGCAATAGCCCAGCGGGCTTTTTGTGGGTTTCTAGGTTGCTCTGAACCGGCTTGTTTGTGATCATGTTAACTGTGATTATGTAAATATATCAACAAGACCTTGTGATCACACAAATGTTTTGGTAATTACGTAAATATTAAATCCCTGCAGTCATAAGCACATCTATAAGTGTCCTGGAAGAAGAATATGTTGTCTGTTGCTTGTCCATGTTTGAAGACCTCAAAGACTACCATAAGTGTTTTACATATCTTTCTAAGCATAATGCAAGAGAGGTCAGGAGAGCCAAGGAACAATTTTATGGTGCCCGTTAGGGTTTTTACCATGTATTGCTCACTCAATCTCTCGCCTGCCTTCAAGCCTGGCAGCTTCGGGTAGTTGAGCCACGTGGGGTGGCTTCTCTTCAATAGTTCATGTTCCTTCCATGTCCGTATCCTTGGTAGAGGGCCAAAGCTAAGGTCATCTTTGATCATTTTAGACGCCTCTACCAAATGAACTAAATACTATGGGTATTTAGTGAGCCATGCCTGCCAAACAGCCAAAAACACGCATGTTCTCAATAGAAGGCTTTCTATCATGCCATGCTTCATATGGAGTAATAGACTGCAAAGCTTTTGTAGGACACCTGTTAAGTACATAAGTGGCACACATGATGGCATCAAGCCAAAAAGAATGCGGCAAAGCTTGACTTTTGATCATACATCATGCCATTTTCGTCAGTGACCTATTTTTCCTCTCAACAACACCAGGTGTATAAGCCACTCTACATTGGTGTTTTATCCCACGACTAGCCAGAAATGCATTAAATTCATGAGACAAATACTCCCCCCCTCGATCGGAATGGAAGGTTCCCATAGTACATTTCGAGACATTTTCAGCCATAGCTAGAAATTGTTTGAAGCACATAAAAACTTCGAACTTCGCTTTAAGCGGAAATACCCATGCATTCCTGGAGTAATCATCAATGAAAGTCACGAAGTAAAGGTAATTGCCCAAGGACGGAGTTTGCATGGGCCCACAAACATCACTATGCACAAGCTGCAACCTGCATGTGGCCCGAACTGGACCATCCTTTGGAAACTTAGAACGCTGCATCTTACCCAAAATACAGCCTTCACAGACATGTTTGACAGGTGCTTCAAGAGGCGGCAAAGAAGCAACCATATCAGATTTCTGCAAACGCAGTAAACTAGAAAAATTCAGATGACCAAAACGTACATGCCAAAGTTTTGCATCTGAAATACCCCTTGAATCTGCAACAGCATTTGCAAAATTTTGTCCACAGATCATGAACTATACATCTGTCATCCACAAATTTGACTACAAGTCCAAGTCTAGCAAGTGCGGATATAGACAAGAGATTCTTCTTGATCCCAGGTACATAAAGTGCATCAACAAGTGTGAAGGAACTGCAATTTGTAGCAGTAAGCACAATCTTTCCAACTCCCTGAACCGGATAAGAGGCATTGTTGGCACAAGTGACTGAATTCCCATGAGGGACAAACTCGAGAGAGGTGAACAATTCACGATCTGAGGTAATGTGCTTTGTAGCACCACTATCGAAATACCACACATGTGAATATGCAACAACTAACAAGCATGCATCATGGACAACAGGATTGTAAGTGCACTCTGCGCTAAAAGCCCATTCTGCATCAACATCAGCAACACATTCTCCTTTTACAGAAGACGCAACAATGGCTGCATTTGTAGTGGAACCAGCATTTGCAGTGAAATCACCCTCTTTCTTCTTCGCCTCTTTGGCCTTCAACTTAGGACACAACTTGATCAAGTGATCATTAGCTTTACAATAATGGAAACGCATGTTCTTTTTGCCCTTATCACCATAATTGCCAGACGAAGTGCTGCCAGCAGAAGCATTAGGAACAGAAGTTTTGCCACTCGCAGCAAAACCATAAGAAGTTGTTGCATTACTGTTAACACCCTTTCTTTGAGAAGCAATAAAAGCCTAATCAACTGCACGCTGTTGTGCCGCTTTGCTTCCACGATGGAATAAAGATTAAAGAGAAGCAATAAAAGCCTAATCAACTGCACGCTGTTGTGCCGCTCTGCTTCCACGATGGAATAAAGATTAAAGAGAAGCAGAAAATGTCTATTTGAAGCTCACACATTTATTGAGCACTGACCAGGGCTCGAAAACAAGCAAGGAGATCCATAAAGTGTATGGTTTATGTGGTTATGAAGGCCTAAGCGTGGAGATTTTATGCTTGAAGAAAAGGTTTTACATGTGAAAGGGCTCTTAGGACATATAAGGCAACTTTGGTAGAGGAAGACATGTGGTTAGTGGTAAAAAGGAAAGTGTGTGAGAGACTTCACATCTCTGCATGGAGGCCGAAAAAATCTCAATCTGTAAAATTTCCATAAAATAGGTTTTTGGACAAAACGGGCAGGGAAGGCAAAAGGAAAAGGGTGTTTTGAACATTTTTGCCTCTCATGCACAGAGGCTAATTCTGCACCGATTAGGAGATATTCAAGTTTTTGTACTCTGCTGTATTAGCGGGGAGGAAGCCATAAGCTTTGAGCACTCTAATCCTAAGCCAAGCTTCCATAGCCCACTCTCATCCAATCTTCCATAGCCAATCTAATTAAAGACACCATAAGCGACTCTAATCCAAGCTTCCAAGCCACTCTAATCATGAAGGAGTTTAAATAATGTAAGCAGCGGTACTGTTAATGATAATCAAGCTTCAGGATCTTGTTCAAGCTGTTAATTTCAAGCTTTATCTACATTCATTGTGTCTACTGCAACTGTCTTCCTCACACCTCTCACAACCAGAGGTCCCGCGCCTTCCCGGCTCACCTTTCAAACACAAATCCCCCGACATTCTTGGTGAACCCGACGCGAAACGAGCCGGGGTGGGAGGTAAAGATGGAGATGCCAGAACAGTTAAAGCAGTTTATTGAAGATTTTAGTGCCAATGGATTTGATAAAAATATGGCAGTTACAGATTTGCCAAAAATGATATCTACATGAAGCAAAAGCCATGCAAATAAAAAAGCAGATTGATGATGCAGTGGAGATCGCACTTGATGCCGTACATGAACATTATGGAATTTTTCAAGGACATGATCCAGATGGACTCCTTGCATGCTATAAAGCGGAGATGAAGAGCCGAGGAATTTCAGAAGATCGGATGATTTCGAGTTTTGAAGAAGTGGTAACCTCCAAATTTAAAGGTAAGGTTCGAGAACTTGCAGAAACATATCCCACATAGTGGGACTATTTTGTTGATGGGTTTGTTCATGAAAGCTCAAGGATTATTGAGTTGGCAATGAAGGAGATTACCGAACGAAGCCATATTGTTTTCTATAAAGGTGAAGGGGATCAGATGCAGCTTCTCAACTATGATGAATTCTGGGAGCATATTTCTGCAAGAAGTAAAGCCAAAGAAAATGCAGAGTTAAAAGTAGCAGATTCAAGTTGAGAGGAAAGACCATATTAGGTATTTTGGTAAAAATCTCACATTATGGGAATCTCCAAATCGACCGAATTCATGTAATTTGGGAATTTTCCACTTAAAGTGGGAAAAATTGAGGTGTGTGGCTAGTAAATAAAGTGAAAATCTCATAGGATTGTGGTGTTGATAAACACCAAAAGTCAAGACGATGTACAACACATGGATTTGAATAATAACTATAAATTACATAAAACAAAGGAAGATACAAAAAAGATTTTGTTTACAAATTGACTAGTATAGTCACAATAGAAGCTCCACATAATTCTACTCCACATTTGATACCATATCTGAACTTTGATCCAAGTGTGGCTGATGTGCACGAGTGAGGCCTTCTTTGGCTTTTAGAGCATGTCTTTCTGGAATCTTTATTCTAGAAAATGGTCCTTCTTTGTTGGGTCGCCAGGACCAAACAATTGTATCTATAGTTTCCAACACTTGTGGGTCCTTATAGTTGACAGCCCAATAACCCTTCCAACAATTACTGTAAGCTTGAGTATCTGTCATCCCACTTTTTCTCGCGCAAGGTGCCCAATATTGAATCAAGAGTTTTCTGTAGTTTGGTGATGTAGGCTCATTATCAATGTCAGATAAAGCCATTGCAAGCCACACTGGATAGATTTCTGTGTCACTCGGAACAAGCATAAGAAAGTCACCTTGGTGCACATCAGACATAGGGTCAAACTCTTCCCTTGGCCTATCTCGTTGAGGCCCACAAAAATGATCGTTCAACTCTTCAAGGCCTAGGAATCTTTCTGCTCCTTGTTGCAAATTCATTGTAGTGCTTTGTAGGTGAGAATATTCTTGAGTTTTTGGCCAAAACATTTCATACAAGACTCCCTCTGATATGATTGCTTTTCCAATCTCTTCAATTACCTTACTCCAATAATCTATCACGGGTCTATAATATCGCGGAATACTTGAACCATTCCCTAAATTTTTCCAAAATTTTATATAGTTCTTTAGCCCCAAAATGACTTCTTCGTGGGCCTTGACATACTCCGCCATTTGTACTAGAGGTGGATCTCCATGTGGTAACATTGGCTTGCCTTCTGTGTCTGTTTTCCAAAGGCGAATACTTCCACTCCAACTTGATACACCTACATGTGCCTTATATTGCATCATTGGTGTCTCATCCTGCATAAAGAACCTGAACTGAAGCGGTTTGGAATGTCCAACAAGTATGTCTTGTCCATCACAAAGATAGCCATCACAATATTGCTTGAAATCGGGGATCTTTGTGAGAAAAAATGGAGCTGGAGATGAAGATGAGCTGTTTCGTAATGTATCCATCAAATGTGGCAAAGTATAGGTTTGTGTAACTCTCAACTTCTCTAAAACCTACTAAACATGGCGTCTATGTCCTCATGTGTATGCCCAACCATTAAAAATCCCAGCTGGATGGTTTTGAAAACACCCCTTGCAACAAGCATTGACAAATAGGCAAATAAGTATCGATTTTTGTTTTCCCCTGCACAATTATCCAATTGTAGCAACAAGTTCTCTGGCAATCTGCGAAATGTTGACCCCAATTCCTCTTCTGCAATTTCTGACGACTGCACAATGGGCTCTTTTCCATCACTCAAGTTATGGTAGTCCAAAGCATCCCTTGAGTTCAAAGCATGTAGTAGTGAAATATTGCTCCTTGGAAGTCCATTTGTTACTAGATCACCAAGAGGATGCTTATCTATCCTCTCGAGGTTATGTAAACAATTAGCAATTGAGCCAATTGTAAGATTTGGATCAGCTGGCCACAAACCATTCAAGACAAAGTGTCCGTAATGACCTTCTCCATGTCCATGAGTGATCATGCCAATCAATGCCACCTGCAGATTATATCCTGAATCCACACCCTTGGGAACAATGCGTAATCTAGGAATGGCAGTCTTCTTTTGATCCATCTTATCATGGATTATGCATACATATTTTTGTGGTTGAGTTTCTGAATACGTGCGCCATGCATAATATAGGCTTCTGCAACTCTTTTGTTGTGCCATGTGAACTTCTCTCTCCCTCAAGAGAAGAGCTCTCTCTTCAAGAGAAGGTTTAGCTTCTAACCTTGCCTTGATTGAGCTACAAATATTGCACTTAGAGAACTCACTCGTCTTTGTTAAAGTGACATGTGGGTACTCTTTGTTCCAAATTCTACCAAAAGAAGATTGGGATAGCTTCTTCTCATAGCCCATTTGGTCAAGTGTCGTGTTGATTTCACATAAAATATCCACTTGTTTGTATGTTGATGGAATCACCAATTGAGTCTCTCTTGAGCCATCTAGCAGTGTTCTACTTCTATGTGGCATCTTCTCAGAGTTGTTTTCCACAAACTCATTTAGTAGTGCTCTTGCTAAACTAGTATGTTGAAGTCCCCTTCTCAATGTACATGTGTTCCCATGTACATATTGGCACACACCATTTTCAAAGTTCTCCTTGTATCGATAAAATGATGTCTTTGGTATTCCATGTAGCTCATACCATGCTCTACAACAAACAATAGAGCCATTTAGCCGAATTGGTATCGTGACTTCTCATCTTTCTGATAACATATAGAAAGAACATCATAAACATAATTAGTGCGTGATTTTTGAGACTCTCCCCAAAATTGTTGTCGTAACCTTGTCACCATATCACGATCTGCAAATTGGCAGCATTTTTGTGCACAACAATCAATGCATGATACCCTTTGAATTGATTTGTTTGAAAGGTAAAAAGTCGAAGCTGGTGCTGCTTTTGATTTTTGAGTCCTGTTCATGAAAGTGTATCGTCTCTTCCTTGACAACTGGACAACATTACTCCCATCAAGTTTTTTTCCAACATTGCCATCGTTGGATACATCCTCATATGTAGCATGCATGCCATCAACAGGAACAAAGCGTTGTAATGGGCTCCCATTCAACATTGTTGTCTGCTTGATGGGCCACTTTAGCAAAGTGATGCTACCCACTTCAACCACATCATCAATGCTTGCATTTTCTCTTTCAATACCCACACCCACACAATCAGGACCAAGTTCCTGAAAGTTGACATAATCATGTGGAAATACATATAAGATGGTCCCTTCATTCATGGTTTGCATCATTGTGTCATCTTTTAAAAGGACCCTCTGATTTCTCCAAGACTCTCGAATCATTGCTTCAAATTCTGGGCTTGTCATAGGTATTGCATCTGTAACTAGAGGATCAGAATGATCATGTTCTTCATCACCATTGTAGCTTTCGTGTGGATCAATTAAGTTCCCATTTAATACAAAAGATTGCAAAAGAAGCTTTGACCATCGAACAGCACTCCATAATGAGCCTTGGAGAGATGAAGTATCCATTGTAGGAAAAGGTAGGACCACATCCTTCAAGCATTCCTCCACTAGTATGGAGACATTTCCCAGCCCTATCTTTGTACCACCACAAGTGGAATCTGGATCTGTTCTACACACACAACCAATACCAACGATTTCATTGTCAAGTATCATATGTACTTTCTCCCCAGATTCGAAGTCCATCCTGTAAGTAAAAAGATTACATTGTTAAATCCATAGTTATAGAAAAATACTCTTCAAACAAAAAATCATGCTACAACATGAAAAAGGTTTGCATAGGTTGGACAAGTGGTGAACCTTGAGACCAAATCCTCCTTGCTATATTAATGGAAGCAAAGTTGGACAAGTGGTGGACCTTGAAACCAAAGCCTCTTTGCTATATGAGAGCATAGGTTGGACAAGTGGTGGACCTAGTTGTAATACCCACTGCCACCTATCAACTACTATAGGACTATGCTTTCCAATGTCCAAGTATCCCTTGAGTCTTTCAAGGTTGAACACGTGGTGGACCTTGAAACAAAAATCCCCTTTCTATATCAGAGCATAGCTTGGACAAGTGGTGGACCTAGTTATAATGCCCAATATCCAAGGTGAAATACCTTAGGACTTTGCTACCTTGCTTGCCAATGTTTACGTAGCCCCTCATTTCTTTAATGGAAGTAAGGTTGGACAAGTGGTGGACCTTGAAACCAAAGCCTCTTTGCTATATTAGAGCATAGGTTGGACCTAGTTTTAATACCCACTGCCACCTATCAACTACTATAGGACTATGCTTTCCAATGTCCAAGTATCCCTTGAGTCTTTCAAGGTTGAACACGTGGTGGACCTTGAAACGAAAATCCCCTTTCTATATTAGAAAGGTTGAACACATGGTGGACCTTGAAACGAAAATCCCCTTTCTTTATCAGAGCATAGCTTGGACAAGTGGTGGACCTAGTTATAATGCCCAATATCCAAGGTGAAACACCTTAGGACCTTGCTACCTTGCTTGCCAATGTTTACGTAGCCCCTCATTTCTTTAATGGAAGCAAGGTTGGACAAGTGGTGGACCTTGAAAGCAAAGCCTCTTTGCTATATGAGAGCATAGGTTGGACCTAGTTGTAATACCCACTGCCACCTATCAACTACTATAGGACTATGCTTTCCAATGTCCAAGTATCCCTTGAGTCTTGCAAGGTTGAACACGTGGTGGACCTTGAAACCAAAATCCCCTTTCTATATCAGAGCATAGCTTGGACAAGTGGTGGACCTAGTTATAAAGCCCCTCCTTTCTTTAATGGAAGAAAGGTTGGAAAAGTGGTGAATCTTGAAACCCAAACCCTTTGGCTATATATAGAGGATATCTTGGACAAGTGGTGGGCTTAGTTGTAGTATCCAATGTCCAAGGTCCAAGGTGAACTATGTAAAGACCTTACTTCCAAAAACAAAGTCGTACAAGTGGTTCTCCTTGAAACCAAAACCTCCTTAGTGTATTAGAACATAGCTTGGAGAAGTGGTGGACTTAGTTGTAATGGTGAATGTCCAAAGCAAACTATTATAGGACCTTGCTTCCCAAATCAAGTTTGGACAAGTGGTGGATCTTGAAACCAAAACCCCCTTACTCTATTAGAGCATAGCTTAGATAAGTGGTGGACCTAGCTGCCATGGAAAATGTTCAATCTGAACTGCTGCAGGACCTTGCTATTAAATGTCTAAGTAGAGCTAGCTTCTTTAATGGAATCAAGGTTGGGAAAGTGGTGCATCTTGAAACCAAAAGCCCTTTATTGTATTAGAGCATAGCTTGGACAAGTGAGGGACCTAGTTTTAATGTGTGATGTCCAAAGAAAAGTATTACAAGACCTTGCTTTCCAATATTTGAATTGGTCAAGTGGTTAAAACTAAGTATAAAACTTTGACCATTTTCTTCTCGAATTGCCAAAAAGCTAGTTTTAGACACCCCTAAATGAAAATGGTTTAGGGTGGCCTTAAACAATGTTTTTTCAAAGACTTGAACAAAAGGGTTGCCGAAGAGTAATGACAATTTATTGTGGCTTGAAGTGCCTGAGTATGTGAAAACAAGCCTAGGTTTTTCCACGAGGCAAAAGGTGACATAATAAGAACATTGGAAACTTAGGATTGACCATGTGGCCTAAACTTTGGCAAGTGAAGTGGTGGCCAAGTTTTGTGGCACAGTGTGCACTTGGTCCTATATGTGTTGACCACTTGGCTAAATCTAGGACCATAAGGCCAAACCTTTGGCACCTTAAATATAGTATGGGACATAATCTAGAACTGCTATAGTAAATTAGTAGTATAGTTAATATGTTAATATTTGTATTATATTTAAGTATATGCTAATATAATTTATGTTCAAAATTTCACTAATGAAGAATGTTCCCATTTAGCACTCCAGATGCGGGGTCTTAGGGCAATGCCACAATGGGGTGACAAGGCAGCGCTTCCACGTGAGGTTTGGGGGTAGCGCTCTTGATGGGGATGTGGAATATAGCGCTCTCGATGGCAGGGCTTGGGAGGTTGATTTTGGGATATTGTTCTGGGCGGGGTCCTGGGGCAGCGCCCCGGGCGGGGTCGAGGGGCAGCGCCCAAAGTTTTTTTTTTAAAAAAAAGTGAATTCCTAGTATAGAGTTACGCATGTTTTTCATATTTTCAACCATGATTTCTTTAATTTTGGCCGTGTGAATTGGTTAATTTTTTATATTGCTTTTGTTTTTTTTAATCCTATGATAAAACATGGACTTGTAGCATACGTGGCATTCTAATAAACCCTATCAAGATTAGGCACACAGAGGGCGCACGAGAAACGCACACAGAGAAAGCAGGCGAGCAGCAAACACACAGAAAGCGCACACGGATCGCACACAGTTGGAGTATACGCGCGCGTAGAGGAGCAAGCTCGGCATCGTACAGAACACACAGGTGGAGTGCACAGGATTGAAAGTTCGCGCACAAGATAAAGAAACAGCAACGTACACAACGCTTTCCAGAAGGGCAGGATCGGGCAGTCTTCTCAGGAGACATTGCACACCTCACGAATAGAGAAAAAACAGATATTTCTCTCTCTCTCACTCTCTGTCTTTCTCCATATAGAGAAGATGGTTCTCTGTAACTCTTCTTGCACACACACTCTCTCGTCAAAAGACAAAGATACATAGTTTAAAAGTATCCCCGCACACATACACATATTCCCACACATCGTCTTCCTCTCTTCCACATACATAACCACAGTGAAATCTGTTATCTTGCTGTCTCTCTCTTGAAAATACATGCACATATTCCCACACATCGTCTTCCTCACTTCCACATACATAACCACAATGAAATCTGTTATCTTGTTGTCTCTCTCTTGAAAATACGTGCACATATTCCCATACATCGTCTTCCTCTCTTCCACATACATAAACACAGTGAAATCTGTTATCTTTCTCTCTCCTCTCTCTAAAAAACAGGTATTTATCTCTCTCTCTCTCTATCTATCTATCTCTGTATCTTGCTATCTCTCTCTTGAAAATACATGCTCATGTATGTGTGCGTCTGTGTTATCTATGTGTATGTATGTATATTTGTGTTATTTCATTGTAATACTCATACATAATGCAGATACACAATTACACTTAATTACGATATGCACACATAGTATATATACATACATAAATATCACAAATAACTAACACATTGTAATACTAGTAAAATTGAATGGAAGACTTACTTGCGTGATCTGTTAAAGTCGATTCTTGTAGCTGATTTTCCTCTAATCCATTTGTAGATATGATTGTAACTTCTGTTTCTCAAAAATAGTAGTGTTGTTTAGTGATACACCTAATGGACATAAATGGTTTAAACTAGGACATGTAGACCAAAAATACGTGTATTTCTTTGGATGAATATATACACTTTTTGGTGACCCTTACCACAAGTGGTGGACCTTGAGACCAGTGGACTATAAGGACCTCCAAACAATACCTTGTACACTCAATCCTTCTTGGTATCTAGGTTGGACAAGTGGTGGACCTTGTTCAATTCTCTAACCACTCTCTATAACATGGTGACATAATTTAGGTGTGATAAATTCATATCTATGCAAACTAATATCAGTTTAGGCTTGTTAATTTGAATTTGTTTGAATTTATGTACAATATAATGATTTGAGGTTTGCATATTTGAATTTAGGTGGTATAATGATATCTTTTTGTGGTAAACTTGAATTTAAAATCAATTTCGCATGGAATATTTTCAATTTAAGTAGTAAAATTTAAATTTTTATAAAAAAGTTTGAATTTTAAAATTTGGGCGGGATATTTTAAAATTTAGGCGGGATATTTAAGATTTGGGAGGGATATTTTAAATTTAGGCGGGAAGGTTTTGAATTTATAGCGAGATCTCCCTTACATAAGAGAGTATAGGTTGGACAAGTGGTGGACCTTCAAGCTAGAGCATCCATGCTACTGGACATGATAGGTAGGGAATCTAGTTGAATATTGTATGTATAATATATATGTAATAGATCTAGCTTGGACAAGTGGTGGACCTTGGAACAAAACCCCATGTATAACATATCATGCACATTCCAAGTGGTCAAAAAAAATATCATTTAAGATATAGTCTTATAGGTTGGACAAGTGGTGGACCTTAACACCCAAAAATTCTTAATATAATGACAGAGAGTGGAAAAGTGGTGAGTCTTGAGAGCAAACCACTCATGCTACTAGCGATAATAGGTTGGACAAATTGTTGATCTTGAATGTAAACTCCCCATGTACAAAATAACGTGGGTTTAAGGTATTTCGATGGAGGCTAGCATCTTGGAGATATGGTACAGCTTGCTTCTGTTCATGTTTCAATGGAGTCTATCTTGGACAAATGGTGGAGCATCCTTCTCTCCATGTTTCAATAGACCCTAGCTTAGACAAGTGGTGGACCTTTGCTTCTCTCTATGTTTCAATAGAGTTAGCTTGGACAAGTGGTGGACCTTGGAACCAAACCCCCATGTAAAACCTTTCATGGTCACTCCAAGTGGTCAGAAAGAATAACCATTAAGATATAGTCTTATAGGTTGGACAAGTGGTGGACCTTAATACCCAAATATTCTTAATATAATGACATAGAGTGAAAAAGTGATGAATCTTGAGACCAAACCCCTCATGCTACTATCGTTAATAGGTTGGACAACTGGTGGACCTTGAATGTAAACCTTCCATGTTTCAATAGAGTTAGCTTCGACAAATGGTGGAGCATCCTTCTCTCCATGTTTCAATGGAGCCTAGCTTGGACAAGTGGTGGACCTTTTGCTTCTCTCTATGAGAAGAATAAAGCTAGCTTGGATAAGTGGTGGACCTTGGAACCAAACCCCTATGTCAAACATATCATGGACATTTCAAGTGGTGAGAAAGAATACCCTTTAAGATATACCCTTATAGGTTGGACAAGTTGTCGACCTTAACACCTAGATCTTCTTTATATAATGACATAGAGTGGAAAAGTGGTGAATCTTGAGACCAAACCACTCATGCTACTAGGGATAATAGCTTGGAAAAGTGACTGACCTTGATGTTAAACCCCACATGTAAACAATATCGTGGGTTTAAGGTATTTCAATGGATCCTAGAATCTTGGAGACATGGTGCAACTTGCTTCTTTTCATGTTTCAATGAAGCCTATCTTCCACCAATGGGGGATCATCCTTCTCTAAATGTCTCAGTGGAGCCTAGCTTGGACAAGTGGTGGACCTTTGCTTCTCTCTATGTTTCCATAGAGTTAGCTTGGACAAGTGGTGGACCTTGAAACCAAACCCCCATGTAAAACATATCATGGTCATTCCAAGTGGTGAGAAATAATACCCTTTAAGATCTAGCCTTATAGGTTGGACAAGTGGTCGACCTTAAAACCTAGATCTTCATAATATAACGACATAGAGTGGAAAAGTGGTAAATCTTGAGACCAAACCACTCATGCTACTAAGAATAATAGCTTGGACAAGTGGTGGACCTTGAATGTAAACCCCCCATGTACGAAATATCGTGGGTTTAAGGTATTTCAATGGAGCCTAGCATCTTGGAGACATGGTGCAGATTGCTTCCCTTCATGTTTCAATGGAGCCTATCTTGGACAAATGGTGGAGCATCCTTCTCTCCATGTTTCAATGGAGCCTAGCTTGGACAAGTGGTGGACCTTTGCTTCTCTCTATGTTTCAATAGAGTTAGCTTGGACAAGTGGTGGCCTTGGAACCAAACTCCCATGTAAAACCTATCTTGGTAACTCCAAGTGGTGAGAAAGAATAAAGTTTAAGATATAGCCTTATAGGTTGGACAAGTGGTGGACCTTAGCACCCAGATATTCTTAATAGAATGACATAGAGTGGAAAAATGAATCTTGAGACCAAACCACTCATGCTACTAGAGATAATAGGTTGGACAAGTGGTGGACCTTGAATGTAAACCCCCCATGTACAAAATATCATGGGTTTGAGGTATTTCAATGGAGCCTAGCATCTTGGAGACATGGTGTAGCTTGCTTCTCTTCATGTTTCAATGGAGCGTATCTTGGACAAATGGTGGAGCATCCTTCTCTCCATGTTTCAATGGACCCTAGCTTGGACAAGTGGTGGACCTTTGATTCTCTCTATGTTTCAATAGAGTTAGCTTGGACAAGTGGTGGACCTTGAAACAAAACCCCCATGTAAAACCTATGCTGGTCACTCCAAGTGGTGAGAAAGAATAACCCTTAAGATATAGCCTTATAGGTTGGACAAGTGGTGGACCTTAACACCCAAATATTCTTAATATAATGACATAGAGTGAAAAAGTGGTGAATCTTGAGACCAAACCACTCATGCTACTAGCGTTAATAGGTTGGACAAGTGGTGGACCTTGAATGTAAACCCCCATGTTTCAATAGAGTTAGCTTCGACAAATGGTAGAGGATCCTTCTCTCCATGTTTCAATGGAGCCTAGCTTGGACAAGTGGTGGACCTTTGTTTCTCTCTATGTTTCAATAGAGTTAGCTTGGACAAGTGGTGGACCTTGGAGCCAAACCCCCATGTAAAACATATCATGGACATTTCAAGTGGTGAGAAAGAATACCCTTTAAGATATACCCTTATAGGTTGGACAAGTGGTCGACCTTAACACCCAAATCTTCTTAACGTAATGACATAGAGTGGAAAAGTGGTGAATCTTGAGACCAAACCACTCATGCTACTAGAGATAATAGGTTGGACAAGTGGTGGACCTTGAATGTAAACTCCCCATGTACAAAATATCGTGGGTTTAAGGTATTTCAATGGATCTTAGCATCTTGGAGACATGGTGCAGCTTGCTTCTCTTCATGTTTCAATGGAGCCTATCTTGGACAAATGGTGGAGCATCCTTCTCTCCATGTTTCAATGGACCCTAGCTTAGACAAGTGGTGGACCTTTGCTTCTCTCTATGTTTCAATAGAGTTAGCTTGGACAAGTGGTGGAACTTGGAACCAAACCCCCATGTAAAACCTATCATGGTCATTCCAAGTGGTGAGAAAGAATACCCTTTAAGATATAGCCTTATAGGTTGGACAAGTGGTGGACCTTAACACCCAGATCTTCTTAATATAATGACATAGAGTGGAAAAGTGGTGAATCTTGACATCAAACCACTCATGCTACTAGTGATAATAGGTTGGACAAGTGGTGGACCTTGAATGTAAACCCCCCATGTACGAAATATCATGGGTTTAAGATATTTCAATGGAGCCTAGCATTTTGGAGACATGGTGCAGCTTGCTTCTCTTCATGTTTCAATCAAACCTGGCTTGGACAAATGGTGGAGCATCCTTCTCTCCATGTTTCAATGGAGCCTAGCTTGGACAAGTGGTGGACCTTTGATTCTCTCTATGTTTCAATAGAGTTAGCTTGGACAAGTGGTGGACCTTGGAACCATACCCCTATGTAAAACCCATCATGTGCATTCCAAGTGGTGGTAAATAATACCATTTAAGATATAGCCTTATAGGTTGGACAAGTGGTGGACCTTAACACCCAGATCTTCTTAATATAATGACATAGAGTGGAAAAGTGGTGAATCTTGAGACCAAACCACTCATGCTACTAGGGATAATAGGTTGGACAAGTGGTGGACCTTGAATTTAAACCCCACATATACAAAATATCATGGGTTTAAGGTATTTCAATGGAGCCTAGCATCTCAAAGACATGGTGCATCTTGCTTCTCTTCATGTTTCAATGGAGCCTATTTTGGACAAATGGTGGAGCATCCTTCTCTCCATGTTTCAATGGACCCTAGATTGGACAAGTGGTGGACCTTTGCTTCTCTCTATGTTTCAATATAGTTAGCCTATATTAGACAATTAGTAGACCTCGAATCTCTCCATGTTGTCTAGAGCTGAGCTTGGACAAGTGGTGGACCTTACTTCTCCCTTCCCTTAGTTTACTAGCTTAAATGATCACTATGTATACTTGCTTAGATCTAGCTTGAACAAGTGGTGGAACTTGTATTCACACAAACTTAATCCATTACAAAAAAGTATATGTTAAAATAACATTTGGTTTTTTTTGTTTCAGGAAAGATGGCTCCAAAAAAACAGGTTGCAAGGGTTGCTGTCTCAGTTGACTATACTTGCAATGATCTTAGGAAATGGTATTTGGACATACATGGTATAGAGGGTGCACAATTTCATAAGGTGCATCTATTTATTGCCAAAAAGGAGAATGACAGCTTGTTTGAAGATGTTGGACAAGTTGTGGAAGCATCTGTCTCTGTAGTTGATAGTCATCCAGAGGTGGAATGCATTGACATTCTAGTTCCAATGAATCTAGAATTTCAACTATCTCCAGGAGCATATGCATTGGAGCGCATGTCTAGAAACAAAGAAGAGACAATGTTTTCTCGAGGATGGAAGTTTGCAGAATCAAATCCAAATATCACAGCAGATCAACTTCAAAGCTCCATCATTGCCACACTACAACGAAAAAAGGTGAAAGCTTCACGACCACCATCCACAAAGAAGCAAGCAAAAGTGCAGAAAGTAGAAGCTAAGCGAACTAGTTCCATTTTGGATGTAGACAAGGCATCTTTGGCATCCTCATCAACAGAGGGTTCAATGTCAAAGATGAGAATTGTGGATCCAGATGTTTTAGAAGCTGAGGCCATGAAAGGACAAGAAAAAGATACAGGTGGAATGAATAAGTACATAAATTATTTTCCTTTCCAATATAGGGAATTTGATATCCCTATTCAAAATTGTTGGCTTGCTCCTGATCACTATAATGCACGTATTATGGATAAAAAACACGCTGAAAGTGTGTTATTTGGATTTTCACGGAGTACGACCAAGCCTGCAGCATGTGCATATTTGATGCCTGTTCGAAATGCAAAATCAAAGAAGGGGACTCCTTTGGCAGTAGAAGAGGTAGAGGAGCAAAAAATTAAAGATTATCATTATTGGATTCTTGATGGGCAGCATTCAATCTATGCTGCAAAAGTTTTGCTTCACAATGAACAAAACAACAAAGAGATCTTTGAAAGACTGATTAGCGTGTATAAATTTAGAAAGGCTCGCATTGTTGTGAATGCTCCTCCATTTGTTGCAACTGCTATATCTGCCATTGCAAATGAGGAGGCTCAGGCATTGTATGTCAAGCAACCTTACAGCCAAATATTGAGACATTTACGGAGTCAATGGATCTTCTCAGGACGACCACCAAAGGCAGCAAGTGGAATTGCAGAGGGACATGCATCTCGTGCCGGATGGGATGTAAGTTATTTTCTTTGTCTTTTTGATAGTGTTTAATTAACAAATCTTGCTCAATAGTTTAATTATTTCTCTATTTCTTTTTAGGCTTTTCTTCGATTGGCAAGAATGAGTGCAGCAGCAAGTTGGATTGCTAAACAGGCACACATGGTCACGTACTCTGATTTAGTTTATGATTGCTGGATAGAAATCATTGAAAATCTAGAAGAGGAGAATAAGAAACCCCCAACAACTGTATTTAGATACCTTTGTGGCCTTGAGGAATCAGAGGTAAAGACTATTCAAGAAGAGATTAGAGATGAGAAGATTTTACTGTCAAAGAGTGCAAAGGATGGTGATGCAACTGACATGTATGATCGAATCAAGCAGTTGAAGCAAGACAAATTGATTCAAGATGCACTTCTTGAAGGCTTCAACAATTTGAATGAGTCTTCACCATGTAAAGACTGGGAGGAGGTGGTCAAAATGTATAACATCAATGATGTTGTTTATAAAACAATTTTAATGCTATGCGAGGAATGGATCAGATCTAGTTTGACGCGTGGAACAAAGAAAATGGCTTTTCCAGATGGAGCAATAAAATACATGCAATGGGCAATTCACCTTCAAAAGGAGAAAACTGAGCCTAGAGATTTGCCATGGTCAATCTATGTGGTGAGCCTACAAATGGAAGGCAATCTCTACTTGATGCGCCACTTCAATAATAAAGTGCCTATTGGCTTATGTGTTTTAGATATGACAAAAAACGTTGGAGGCAATTTGAAGTGGAGTGAGGAGACATTTAACAATGCTTTGGATGGGATCTTGGCTATTGCTGGAGGGTCAACAGATCCTGGATTTGTCTTTCTTGCATTTGTGGATTTCACTAACTTCACAAAATTGCAATGTGCCTTTCACGCCATGGGAGATAATCTGAGCTACCATTGTTGTGGTGCATTGCATCACTTTCCATCAGCTCCTTGCAAAGGAGCAATTCAATTCCTAACAGTTATTGCCTTCTTGGGACAAGGCAATGCATTTGAAGACCTGAGAAGAAGATCAGAGGAACATCCCATGCCAATTGATTGTTCTCTTCTTCAAGTAGCAGATAACGATATGTCAGATTTGCAATATTTGGAGGCCAAAAAAAGAGCTTTGGTCAAGCACTACATTCGTACATATTGTTTTGAAGACCGCAAGCTTGTTGATGTTTTTGGTGATGGCTCCTTGGTTGCACAAGAAGGAATACAACAGAAAAAAGAAGTTATCTGCTTAATTGATAGTGTGGAGGAGGCAAAAAGCGTGGAGACCATGCTGCTAGACTTTGTTAAGTCTCATGAAGATATAGAAAAATGGGCTGGACTTCAACAATCCACTTCGCAATCAGGCGACATTGTGCCTGTTACAGAGGAGTGCTCTCCACAAAGAGAAGAAGAACAACAACAACACCATCCTCTGTCAATGGAGGACTTTTTGGAAATGGAGACACGTATGTTTTGAGTTTCTTGTGCATGTTAGTGTTTCTTGTTACTGATTTGATACTCTTAATGTTAGATTTTGCTTTATATAGTATTGATTGAGTTTGTATTTTTTATCTCAAGCATTCAAGGTTTGAATGTAAATAGTAAATTACTTGAGTTTTTGAATGGTGGATCTGTAGACTAAAACTATAACATTTAATACTCACAAAGACTTAATTACTTAAGAGCTTGAACTCAATAAGTTTTGGACCTTTTATCAATACCCCCTTGATATGATACATTAGATCGTAGCATGGTTAAATGGTGATGCTTCATAAATTGAACCTAGCTTAGACAGGTGCTGGAGCCTAAATTTAAACTAACCTTGCTAGAAGGGAGCTTATGTTTGGACTTTGAGAACTAGCATAAGTAATCAATTAGAGCATAGATTAGACATGTGGTGGTGGCCGGCCTTAGAGACCAAAATCTTAATGAGCTTGGAAAGGTATTTAAGTACTGCAATTTACTTAGTTTTAGTACTCATTAAATGCATAGCTTGACAAAAGGTGGACCTTACATGGATCCTAATTTCAAGAGGTGTGGTAGACCTTCAAAACAAGCTCATATAGCTTGGACATGTGGTAGACCTTGCATGAAGACTAGTTTAGACAAGTGTGGTACACCTTGTAACCAACACCCATTTGTTATATTAGCTTGGACAAGTGGTGGACCTTGCTTTTATGTTTCAATGGAGCATATTTTGGACAGGTGGTAGACCTTGTTTCTCTCCATGCTTCAATGGAGAGAAACTTTAGCTTGGACAAGTGGTGGACCTTGTTTTTATGTTTTAAAGGAGCATATTTCGGACAAGTGGTAGACATAGTTTCTCTCCATGGTTCAATGGAACCCACCTTAGACAAGTGAAGTACCTTGAAACCAAACCCCCATAATACAACCTACTAAATAGGTTGGAAAATTGGTGGGATATGAAACCATCCATGATAGAGCATAGTATAGGTGAAAACGTAGTGGTCCTTATATCAATTACCCATGCATAGCTTGGACAAGTGGTGGACCTTGATTCTCTCTATGTTTCAATGGATCCTATCTTGGACTAGAGATATATCTTACTTAGTTCCATGCTTCAATGGATTGTAGCTTGGATAAGGAGTGGAACTTCAAACAAAACTCCACAGCATAGCATATATTAACAATTCATGGGTTTTATAGAGATTGTCTTGCCTATTTTGGAGAGTTGGTACACCTTTATTCTCCATTCTTCAATGGATCTGAGGTTGGACAAGCGGAGCTGGAGAAGTGGTCAACCTTAAAATGAAACCTCCCATGCTACAACCCATCATAGATCGTATATGTAGTGGACCTTGAAACTCTTTTATGTCCCTAGCTTAGAGAAGCATTGCACTCTTGATTATCTCCATACATGAAGGCAAGGTTGGACAAGTGGTGGACCTTCAAACCAGAATCTCTATGCAATAATAGGCAAGTGGTGGAGCTTGTTTTCTCCATGTTCCAATGGAGCCTAGCTTAGACAAACAATGGAGCTTGCTTCTCTCCATGTTTCAATGGATCCTAGCTTAGAAAAGTGGTGGAGCTTTGCTTCTCTCCATGTTCCAATGGACCATAGCTTAGACAAGTGGTAGACCTTGAAAAACACCCCCCGTATACAACATATTATGGGGTTTTCATGTTTCAATGGCTCCTAGCTTGGACAAATGGTAGAGCTTGCTTCTCTTTATGTTTCAATGGATCCAATCTTAGCCAAGGGGTGGACCTTGAAACAAGAATCCCCCCCCCCCCATGTACAACGTATTATGGGTTTTGAAAGCACTGGGAGAAAATAATAGCTTTGATAAGTGGTGGACCTTGCTTCTCTCCATGCTTCAATGGAGCCGAGGTTGGACACATGTTGGAGAGAAGATGGTTGCCCATGAAATAAGACCATGCATGCTATAATCAATCATATGTTGTACACATGGTGGACCTTGCAATTGTTTTATATGCCTAACTTGGACAAGTGGAGGACCCTTGATTACCTCCAGATATCAACAACAAGCCAAGTTTGGACAAGTGTAGTACCACCAAACCAGAATCTATATGCTACAATAGAGTATAGGTAGGACACGCGATGAACCTTGATATCAAACCATCCATGCTACTAGAGATGATAGGTTTCACATGTGGTGGAACCTTGTATCAATGTTCTATGTGTAGTTTTTGACTAGTGATAGACCTTGAAACTAATCCCTCTAGGCTACAAGAAAAAAGAGATGGATGAGGAGGCTAGACTACTTTTGTTGCATCAATGCATCCCATGTTACCACATATACTATAGGGTTCTTGGATAAGTGTTGGATCTTGTGTCAATGCTCCATGTCTAGCTTGGACAAGTGGTGGACCTTGGTTCTCTCTATGCTTCAAATGGGCAATAGATTGGAGACACAGTGGCCTTTTTTTTCCAATGATTTTATTTTTTGGAAACCTTGGAGGCACCATGTAAGAGGCACTCTAAGTCTTCCATACAATGGACCTATTGGACTATAAAATAATGATATCTTTCTTTGATATTGTCATTATTTTATGCATAATATTTTCTTCTTTTTGCAGACACAAAGGAGTTAAGTGATATAAAAACTAGATGTATTTCACACTATGATTGGCATGAAGATCCTTTTGGGACACCAACTTTTCCTATTCCCAAAGATGTAATTTTCCATATTAACGGTGTGGATTTTGAAGTGCGACTTTCATGTATTGAAGGAGCTGGTTATGGGCTATTTGTGCATACTACCCTGGAAAGTGGTTTGACTATTCTAAACTATGGAGGGCATAAGTATAGATTTCAAGACTGGAAAAAGATATGCAAAATATTTCCAAGAGCTTATAAATATTCTCTTCTAGAGGATCCAAACATAGAAGAAGAGGAAGATCAATCATACATTATTGGTTGTGTAGAAGAAGGAAACGTGTCGGGCTATATAAATAGTTCTCACAGTACAAATGTCTGTCCCAACGTACGCTATACATTTGATCCAAATTTGCCACCTTGGCATAAATGCACCTCTTCACACATCAAGTCAGAAGAATATGGCCATGTATGCATTGAGACTATTTGTCAAGTTGAAGCAGGAGAAGAGTTGTTTGCTGACTATAACTTTACTTGACATTGTAAAGTATTGTACATGGATGGAAATCTCAAGTACATGCATCATTTTCATTTTTCATGGATGAAATCTCAAGTGAATATAACATTTGATTATTGTTTAGTTTATGCTCAACGAGAATCTAGAGTGCTCTTATGCTTTGTGTGTTGTCTAACATATTTGACTACCTTGGCCATAGAATCTTGATTCTACTCTAGATTTGTGATAAATCTTACCAAAATTTAATCAATGTCTAGGTTGGACAAGTGGTGGGGCTTCAAACATTACTGTCTTAAACAAGTGGAGTTATCTTACTTGAATAAGTGGTGGCCTTTGAATCCAAATCTAAGCCAAATCTCTAATTATTTTCTTGTAGTCTAGGTTGGACATTTGGTGGACCTTGTATCCATGTTTCCTCAACAAGGGTGGCTTTTAGTTTTCACTTTAAGTACTCATCTTTAATAAAGTGTAGGATGGAAAATGTTGAGTTAGTAGATTGTATTTTAGACAAGTGGTGTTTGGTGTACGAATGCTGAAAATGGTTGCAAGGATTCTAACAACGACTTTACCTTAAATAAATTTCTTACTAGGAGTTCTACATATAAATATGGTGAATAAAATTCTAGTGGTTTTGAGATACCATTTGTGTGTGTGTTTTCTTAGATTCACAAACTGGGATGGATAATGCTCCTATGGTTCAGTCAACAACTATAGAATCCATAGATTCTATGGTTTCTAAAGTGCCCAAGATGGATGATATTTCTATACTAGAGTCTAGTGTTGTGCAACTTGAGCAAGCTTCCAATAATGAGAACCAAGAAATCGATGCTTCAAAAATGCAACATACATCAAAAGAGACTGAAAAGTCCACTCACGAGCTATTGCCAATTGGTACTACGTCATGTAGCGTAGATGTTGAGAAATCCATGCTTACAATTATATTGGATTTAAATGGTCTATTGTTGAAACGTTCCCCTCAACCATCCTCACACCACAACTCAGTGCAAATGGATTCAAAAAGATATATTATACTCAGGCCAGGTTGCATCCAATTCTTGAAGACTATTTTACAAAGGTTTAATGTTGCAATTTGGTCGACAGCTACTAGGAATAATGTGTATCAAATCCTTGCAGCACTAAACAACTTAGCTGAGGATACATTGCCTTTCTTTGCAATTTGGTCGCAAGATGTTTGCTACACCGCTCAAACTCAAAAATTGTTTAGACCCGACAATCCAAACGTTGAGGCAATGTTCAAGCCTCTAGCCAAAATTGCCATGGGGTTTGAATGTGATCCACAAAGAACAGTGCTTATTGATGACTCTCCTTACAAGGGATGTATTTCACCAGCAAACAATTGCATTTTTCCACCACAATTTGATGCTGAGAAGATGGTTGACAATATGCTCTTGGAGGAGCTACTGCCATACTTGATTCAGCTTGATGAGAGAAGGGATGTGCGTGATTTAATTGCTTCTAATCGTTATGGACAACCTATAGTGACAAATGATAGTGAATACAAACAAATCATGGAGTATTGGAAGCAGAAAAATGATGTTTGGTCAGCTAAGGTGTTCTTTACAAGAAGAATACCACCTGCAAAAGGTGACAGAGATGAAACTATCATTGAAGATGCAAGTGACACAAGCCACCGCAATGAAATGAGAAGAGCCCAAATACAAGAGATCTTGGCAAAGGAGCGTACACCCATTGAAAGCATGAAGGCGTCACAATTGACCACTTTAGCTAGGCAATTGGGTTGTAACACAAAAGGAGTTTTGAAGGCAACCACAGCAAAGGCTTATATAAATAAGGTGAAAGCTGAGAACAATCTTCTAAGGCTGGATAGAAAGCAACCCTAAGGTACTAGTGACATGTCATATATTCTTGATACACATGCTTGAACACTCATGTGCATGGTATCTAACAAATCTTTCTTTTTATTCCTTCTTGCAGGATCTTACAAAGGATACTACTAGATGGAGCTCAATCAATAGAGATTTTGATATTTTTGCTCAAAATAATGAAGCAGTCACCTACATTTTTTGTTTATCAATTTCTTGAGAGACTTTATTTTAGTTTGTAATCATCAAATGAAATGAAAAGTATCCTTCTTATTAAGATTGTTGATCTTTTTCTTGTTCAAACCTTTCAATTGTGATTTATAGTTTTGTTAGCATGAGATTGTGCTTTTTTAGTTTGAAAAAAACTGTCAAAGATCCAAGTCTTTTTGGCTTTACTTAAGTTATTAATTGTGAAAGATCCAAGTCTTTTTGCTTTACTTAAGTTATTGATTGCCTATGTAATAGTCCTTAAAACAATATCGGATGGCTTTCTTGCTCCCATGTCTCACATTGGTCTTTAGGTAAGACAAGTGGTGACCTTGAAAGTATGGTCTCATATCTCGATCAAGTGAAGAGACATGAAGCTTAAATATCACTACTATGTATCTAGTGTTAAACTCCATCGAGACAAAGACTAGATAGCCAAATTGCAGTCGAGTTTAAGTGAAAAATCCATTTGAGCTAAGGTAAAACTTATAGTGCCTCATTTTTCTAGGATTCTACCCCATCAAGGAAGTTAGAATCTAGCACAAACCAATTAAGACTCTTTTGGAGCCTAGATAGGACAATTCGTGGAACTTATGAAACTTATTATTGAGTTAGAGTCTAGTTTAGATAAGCAAAAGATCTTCAAACCAGCACTTGACTTTCTTACTATTCAATATTCAAAGTCCCTTGAGGCTAACAAATTACATACCCACTTGTAACCTAACTAATGAGTAATTATATAGATCTAAGCAAGTATATATAATGAGTCTTCAAACTAATAATCCAAGGGAAGAGAGTAGCAAGGTCCACTACTTGTCCAAGCTCAGCTCTAGACAACATAGAAAGATGCTAGTTCTACTAATTGTCTAATTATAGGCATGGAGAAATGATAGAAGGTTGACCACTTGTCCAACCTATCATCTCTAGTAAGATGGGAGGTTTGGCCTTAAGATTCACCATGTAACCAACCTATACATCATTGTATTATGAAGAGTAAAAAAGCAAAGCTCCACCACTTGTCCAAGCTAGTTCTAAAATCCACATGGAGATAAGCAAGCTCCACCATTTGTCGAATCTCTCTTCCATTAAAACATGAAAAAACTCATCTATGTTGTACAGGGGGACTTTTTTCCAAGGTCCACCACTTGTCCAAGCTAGGATCCCTAGTAGCACGAGTGGTTTGGTCTCAAGATACACCACTTGTACACTCTATGTCATTATATTAAGAAGAACTATGTATTAAGGTCCACCACTTGTCCAACCTATAAGGTTATATCTTAAATGGTATCCTTTCTCACCACTTGAAATGCCCATGATATGTTTTACACGGGGGTTTCATTCCAAGGTCCACCACTTGTCCAAGCTAACTCTATTCAAACATAGAGAGAAGCAAAGGTCCACCACTTGTCCAAGCTAACTCTATTCAAACATAGAGAGAAGCAAAGGTTCACCACTTGTCAAAGCTAGGCTCCGTTGAAGTATGGAGAGAAGTAACCTCCATCATTTTTCCAAGATAGGTGCCATTCAAACATGGAAAGAATCAAGATCTACCATGTCTCCGAGATTCTAGGCTCCATTGAAACACCCTAAAACCATGATATTTTGTACATGGGGTGTTTACATTCAAGGTCTACCACTTCTCTAACGTATTATACCTAGTAGCATGAGTGATTTGGTCTTAAGATTCACCACTTATCCACTCTATGTCATTATATTAAGAATAACTGGGTGTTAAGGTCCACCACTTGTCCAACCTATAAGGGTATATCTTAAATGGTATCCTTCACCACTTGTCAAGGTCCATCACCACTTTTCCAACCTATAAGGTTATATCTTGAATGATATTTTTCCTCATCACTTGTAATGTCCATGCTATGTTTTACAAAGGGGTTTTGTTCCAAGACCCACCACTTGTCCAAGCTAACTCCATTAAAACATAGAGAGAAGCAAAGGTCCACCACTTGTCCAAGATAGGCTCCATTGAAACATGGAGAGAAGGATGATCCACCATTTCTCCAAGATAGGTTCCATTGAAACATTGAGAGAAGCAATCTCCACCATGTCTCCAAGCTAGGCTCCATTGAAATACCCTAAACCCATAATTTTGTACATGAGGGGTTTACATTCAAGGTCCACCACTTGTCCAACCTATTATCCCTAGTAGCAAGAGTGGTTTGGTCTCAAGATTCACCACTTGTACACTCTATGTCATTATATTAAGAAGAAATATGTGTTAAAGTCCACCACTTGTCCAGCCTATAAGGTTATATTTTAAATAGTATCCTTTCTCACCACTTGAAATGCCCATGATATGTTTTACATGGGGGTTTCATTCCAAGGTCCACCACTTGTCCAAGCTAACTCTATTAAAACATATAGAGAAAGAAAGGTCCACCACTTGTCCAAGCTAGGCTCATTGAAACATGGAGAGAAGGAACCTCCACTGTTTCTCCTAGATAGGCTCCATTGAAACATGGAGAGAAATAAGCTCCACCATGTCTCCAAGTTGCTAGGCTCCATTGAAATACCCAATACCCATAATTTTTTGTACATGGGGGGTTTACATTCAAGGTTCACCACTTGTCCAACCTATTATCCCTAGTAGGTTTGGTCTCATGATTCACCACTTGTCCACTCTATGTCATTATATTAAGAGGAATTAGGTGTTAAGGTCCACCACTTGTCCAACCTATAATGTTATAGCTTGAATGGTATTTTTTCTCACCACTTGTAATGCCCATGACATGATTTACATGGGGGTTTTGTTCCAAGGTACACCACTTGTCCAAGATAAATCTATTGAAACATAGAGAGAAACAAAGGTCCACCACTTTTCCAAGCTAGGCTGCATTGAAACATGGACCTTAATACCAAATTATTTCTAGTAGCATGAGTGATATTTTGTACATGGGGCGTTTACATTCAAGGTCCACCACTTGTCCAACCTATTTCCCTAGTAGGTTTGGTCCCAATTTCACCACTTATCCACTCTATGTCATTATATTAAGAATAATTGGGTGTTAAGGTCCACCACTTGTCCAACCTATAAGGTTATATATTGAATGGTATTTTTTCTCACCACTTGTAATGCCCATGATATGTTTTACATGGGGTTTTTGTTCCAAGGTCCACCACTTTTCCAAGATAACTCTATTCAAACATAGAGAGAAACAAAGGTCCACCACTTGTCCAAGCTAGGCTCCATTGAAACATGGAGAGAATGATGCTGCACCATTTATCCAAGATAGGCTGCATTGAAACATGGAGAGAAGCAAGCTTTACCATGTTTCCAAGCTAGGCTCCATTGAAACACTCTAGGGGGTTTTATTTCAAGGCCCACCACTTGTTTAACCTATTATCCCTAGTAGCATGAGTGGTTTGGTTTCAAGATTCACCACTTGTACACTCTATGTCATTATATTGTGTTAAGGTCCACCACTTGTCCAACCTATAAGGTTATATCTTAAATGGTATCCTTTCTCGCCACTTGAAATGCCCATGATATGTTTTACATGGGAGTTTCATTCCAAGATCCACCACTTGTCCAAGCTAACCATATTCAAACATAGAGAGAAACAAAGGTCCACGACTTGTCCAAGCTAGGCTCCATTGAAACATGGAGAGAAGGAACCTCCACCATTTCTCCTAGATAGGCTCCATTAAAACATGGAGAGAAGTAAGTTCCACCATGTCTCCAAGATGCTAGGCTCCATTGAAATACGCAAAACCCATGATATTTTGTACATGGGTGATTTACATTCAAGGTCAACCATTTCTCCAACCTATTATCCCTAGTAGGTTTGGTCTCACAATTCACCACTTTTCCACTATATGTCATTATAATAAGAGGAATTGGGTGCTAAGGTCCACCACTTGTCCAGCCTATAAGGTTATACCTTGAATGGTATTTTTTCTCACCACTTGTAATGCCCATGACATGCTTTACATGGGGGTTTTGTTCCAAGGTTCACCACTTGTCCAAGCAAATTCTATTGAAACATAGAGAGAAACAAAGGTCCACCACTTTTCCAAGCTAGGCTCCATTGAAACATGGACCTTAATACCAAATTATTCCTAGTAGCATGAGTAATATTTTGTACATGGGGGGTTTGCATTCAAGGTCCACCACTTGTCCAACGTACTTTTCCTAGTAGGTTTGGTCGCAAGATTCACCACTTGTCCACTCTATGTCATTATATTAATAATAATTGGGTGTTAAGGTCCACCACTTTTCCAACCTATAAGGTTATATATTGAATGGTATTTTTTCTCACCACTTGTAATGTCCATGATATGTTTTACATGGGGATTTTGTTCCAAGGTCCACCACTTGTCCAAGCTAAATCTGTTCAAACATAGAGAGAAACAAACGTGCACCACTTGTCCAAGGTAGGCTCCATTGAAACATGGAGAGAATGATGCTCCACCATTTATCCAAGATAGACTCCATTGAAACATGGAGAGAAGTAAGCTCCACCATGTTTCCAAGATGCTAGAGTCCATTGAAATACCCAAAACCCCTGATACTTTGTACATGGGGGGTTTACATTCAAGGTCCACCACTTGTCCAACCTATTATCCCTAGTAGCATGAGTGGCTTGGTCTCAGGATTCACCACTTGTCCACTCTATATCATTATATTAAGAAAAATTGGGTTTCCATATCTAAATGGATCTTTGCTTGGATAAGTGGTAGACCTTGAGACCTAAATACCCATTCTACACTAGAGCATTGGTTAAGCCTTATACACTTCAAGCATACCTTTAACAACAAGTAGTAGTTATTAGTTGACTTAAGTCTAGTTGAACTCCATGGTATTGAGACTAAGAGAGAGTGTAGCATAAAAAAGAGTCAGGATTTTAATTTGACTTTCTTTCTATTAATGAGTAGATCATAGATGGATTTTGGTATCTAATAAAACCTTAGGGTAGACAATGTAAAACTCATGTCTATTGTTGTGTTTGCATTAAGTGTTCTTGTTCTTTAATTTCAGAACCATTACAGAAAAATGGATTGGCTATATGCTGGCATAAATTGAAGAAAACTATTGAATTACCCATCCAACCTCCTCCAAGACCTTGTCCAAGGAATGAATCACCTCCTTATCACCTACCACTTGCTTTCAAGGACATCAAAAGAGTACTTATCTTGGATCTAGAGGGGTTACTTCTCAAGACAGTTGAAATGAAACATGGAGATTCTATGCCATCTTGGGCTCAACACATGCGACTTGTGGAGGACAAAGATGAAGTTTATCATGTGGTGCGACCAGACGCACAAAGTTTTTTGGATTTTTGTGCTGAATACTTTGAGCTATGGATATGGAGTTGCTATAACTTAACAAGGGTGCAACGCATCACACAAAAGTGTTTTCCTGAGCAGTATACCAAGTTCAAGGTGTTTATGAGTAACAAAAATTGCCAAAATCCAAATATCATGTTAGGATTTACAAGGGTTTATCACAAAAATCTGAGTGATATTTGGAAGATATTTGAGGATTTGGATGCAAACAATACCTTAATTTTTGATGACACTCCATATAGGGTGATGTGGAACATGCCAGGGACATATCTTATATTTCCAAAGATGTGGAGGCAAACTTCCGAGCAACTTCAAAACTTCTTGCAGAGAACCATAATTCCATGGTTGGTAGGATGGTTGTATGCAAGAGATAAGAGAGTCTATACATACAACACAATTGTAAATCAGTATAGTGATTCTGAGACAAATTATGTCCTTGGTGTGTACTTGTCAACACGAAAGCATTGAATAAATATGGCTATAAGATGCTTTTTTTATTCTAGTGTGTATCTTTCAACATTTGTATAATTTGATATAGTCTTTTTTTTAAAAAAAGGTGTGTCAATTTTATGAACACTTGAATGGAGTGCACCCTACTCTAAGGGGACTTCAATGTACTATTGGAGTGCATCCTATTGTAAGGGGACTCTGATGTATTGCTAGAGTGCACCCAAATTTTTGGGGACTCATTTTTTATTTGATTGGGGCCTATGTTGGGTCATATAGTAAAAGAAATTCATTTTTTGTCAATTCATATCGAGGTTGCATTTATTTGGAACTATGAAAGAATTGATGTTTGATGTCAAAATAAAACTTGTAAGTGTGGATCAGAGAATTCATGGACTTTAAATATGTGAGAGGGATCTTTTTCTTGGGCACAAATGTTTGCTTCAAGAATTTTGTCATTACATACTTTATGTGAAAGAGTTTTAGAACCTAAAAGACTTTGAAAACAAAACTATGGAATCTAAGTGCATGTATTCTTGAATGGCTTGAAAGTTGATGTATACATGCATGTCGCCTTGATGAAGATTTAGATCTGACAAGATGGAAAGATATAATTCTTTTCTTGGACGTAACCTTTGTCAATTTGGTAATAACATATTTAACTTTCTTTTAATATGGGTGGAAAATATATTATTATGTGCATTTGGAACCTAATTGCTTGACCTTCAAACCAAGATTCCTATGTTATTTTTTCATATACTTTTTTGTACTGAATTAAGATTGTGGATGCAAGGTCCACCACTTGTTCAAGCTAGATCTAAGAAAGTATATATACTGAGTCTTCAAACTAGTAAACCAAGGGAAGAGAGAAGCAGGGTCCATCACTTGTCCAAGCTCATCTCTAGACAACATAGAGAGATGTTATGTCTACTAATTGTCCAATATAGTCATGGAGAAATGATAGAAGGTTGATCCACTTGTCCAACCTATCATCTCTAGTAAAATGGGAGGTTTGGCCTTAAGATTCACCATGTAACCAACATATACTTCATTGTATTATGAAGAGTAGAAAAGAAAAGCTCCACCACTTGTCTAAGGTAGTTCCAAAATCAACATGGAGAGAAGAAAGCTTCACCATTTGTCCAAGATAGGTTCCATTAAAACATGGAAAACCTCATATATGTTGTACATGGAAGCTTTTTTCCAAGGTCCCACCACTTGTCCAAGCTAGGATCCATTAAAACATGGATAGAAACAAGGCTCCACAAATCACTTGTCCAAGCTCATCTCTAGACAACATAGAGAGATGTTATGTCTACTAATTGTCCAATATAGTCATGGAGAAATGATAGAAGGTTGATCCACTTGTCCAACCTATCATCTCTAGTAAAATGGGAGGTTTGGCCTTAAGATTCACCATGTAACCAACATATACTTCATTGTATTATGAAGAGTAGAAAAGAAAAGCTCCACCACTTGTCTAAGGTAGTTCCAAAATCAACATGGAGAGAAGAAAGCTTCACCATTTGTCCAAGATAGGTTCCATTAAAACATGGAAAACCTCATATTATGTTGTACATGGAAGCTTTTTTCCAAGGTCCACCACTTGTCCAAGCTAGGATCCATTAAAACATGGATAGAAACAAGGCTCCACAACTCGTCCAACCTTTATAGCTGCGAAGTGTACCGGTTGTCTAAACTAGGCATGGGAAAATAATAGAAGGTCCACCACTTATCCAATATATTATCTCTAATAGCATGGGAGGTTTGGTCTCAAGATTTAGGAATTGGCTGACCTGTATTTCATTGTATTATGATGAATTTGGTTTTAAAGTCAACTACTTATCCAAGCTATAAGGTTATATCTTGAATGGTATTCCTTCCCATCACTTAGAAAACCAATGATATGTTGTACATGGGAGGGTTTGTTACAAGGTCCACCACTTGTCCAAGCTAGTTTCATTGAAACATGGATGAAGACAAGCTCCACCATTTGTTAAAGCTAGACTCCATTGAAATCTAGAAAATCAATCCATTCTATGTTGTACATGGGTTTTTGTTTTAAGGTCCAACACTTGTCCAAGCTAAGATCCATTGAAACATGGAGTAGAGAAACACTCCACCACTTGTCCAAGCTAGGCAACATTGATAGTAGTTGGTTTATTTTGAAGATCCACCACGTGTCTAAGCTAACTCTATTGAAACATAGAGAGAAGCAAAGGTCCACCAACTGTTCAAGCTAGGCTCCATTGAAACATGGACAGAAGCAAGCTCCACCATTTCTCCAAGATAGACTCCATTGAAACATGGAGAGAATCAAAGGTCCACCATTTCTCCAAGCCAAGATCTAGTTGTCCAACCTATAAGGTTATATCTTAAATGGTAATCTTTCTAATCACTTGGAATACCCATGATATGTTTTACATGGGGGTTTTGTTCCAAGATCACCACTTGTCCAAGCTAACTCTATTGAAACATAGAGAGAAGCAAAGGTCCACCACTTGTCCAAGCTAGTCTCCATTGAAACAAGGAGAGAAGCAAGCTCCATCATTTCTCCAAGATAGGCTAGCATGGATAAGTGCACCTTGAAACCAACCTTCCTATGAGGCAATAGAGCATATGCTACATATTTTATGTATGCCCCATGCCTCAAATTAAGAAGTTATAGATTAGAAGTGGACCTTGCTTAAATGTCACATGCAATAAATTAAGGAAAAATAGCCAAGTGGATTGTATTCCTCAATGGATCCTTGCTTTCACAAGTTGTGAACCTTGAGTCACTTTTACATTAACTTGGACAAGTGGTGGACCTAGAAACCAAGCTCTCCATGTTGAGATAAGTTGTAGGTAGGACAGTAGAACATAGACAACGATAATGGATGCAATATACTCCTCTCCTAATAATCCAATTGATTGAAACCATGATATTTTAGTTGTTTTCATTGTGTATTGTATGTGCATAAAGTGGAATGAGACCTTAAGAAAACTCAAATTTTTGACAAAATCTCTATATTTTATACATGATATATTGAAAGTTGTCCAACCTGGAAATTGGGATTTTCCCACTTTACCTAATATGGTCTTAGTAATTGTTATCCTTTCTAATCTTCGTTTCTTCACAATCTCACAGAGTCATCTAGCTTGAGCACAAACACCAAGTTTGAGCCTAGCATTGAAAAATGTCCAAAATAACATAAGGAAAACCATAATGGGAAAAAAAAGACTGCATTAGTGTAGCCTCACCATTAGGTGGTACACCATAAAAATGTATCATTGCCATTTGAAGCCTTCTCAAATCAACAAAAATATTATTTGCCATTGAGTAAGGAAATCCCTTCTCCACCTTGTCTGCACCTACGCTTGCATTGGTATGTTTCTTTACTCCTTTAGACCGCTTGGTAAAGATGGATGAATGCATTATTCCTCTGTGGGGCAAATAGTCTCATAATTTGAAAGTACACGTCTTGGTTCGAGGTCTTCTTAGCAAAGATTGACCTTACAGTGGTTAGCAAAAACATTCTTTAGTAATTCCTCTTTTCCTTTAAAGCCATCTTAAGGAGACATATAAGACAATGTATCCCTGAGTATATTTCAACTTCTCACATGCCTTATTGGTACATCATATCGCCACAAGATTTGAAAACTTTCGCATCACCTCCTTTTGTGACAAACAATGTTTAAATGTTCTGCATTGGTGCTGTATAAAGGCTGCGATATCGATTTCTTGAGGAACAAACTTAACAAATAGATGCGATCCTCCTGGCTGTGGCCACCACACAGCTCTTGGATAAAATTCCTACAAGAATAAACAAAATTATTTATTATTAAATTCTTACAAGAATGGAAAAAACATTACCAACAGAACACAAGATTGGAGCATAGAAAAATGTACCTTCTAGTTGTAACCCTTTTTTTTTTCTAGCACGCCTCTTCGGGGGGCTAAAGTCTCTAATGGCATTGAAGCTCCTTCTTATGTTTTTTTTTTTTCCCCCTTTTGCCCCCCCCCCCCAACCTAAGGGAGTCTTTTAAAGATGTAGGCTAAAGTCTCTTTGGCACCTAAGCTTTTCCTCTTTTTATGTTCCTTGCACCTAAGGAGTTTTAAAGATGTAGGATCTTATTTTTCAACCTTGCAATCTTAGCATCCTTCTCTTCACCTGTAGCTTACGAGTTCCACTTCCTCTACCGCATGAAGATCCTTTTGCGACAATCCATAGTGGTATGGGAAAGAAGTTGACATTGATACAAAGACCATTGTGCACTATCAGCTCCATAGTCGACAATCGCTCTTTGCAAGTTATCAGAGATCTTGCTCCCTTTACCTACATATTGTAAGAATGAGCAAGGCTTTGATGTTGGGTACACATTTGATGGCTATCATTTGGGTAGAGGCAACCATGCACCCAAGGTCAACATTGGTGTGAACCCGTAGACGGCATTGTTGTGCAGTTTGCAAGTATGACACTTTGTGGGTGCGAAAGTCTTTGGGCAACCAAACATGTGAGAAGAGACTATTTCGACTGACAATCTTGTTGTGGATGGGAGGTTTGTTAATGTGCCTAGCTTCCATGGAAAGGGAAATAAGCTAGACTCAAGCAAAGAGTGGAGAGTGCAGTAGAGGCACGGAGTGGGAGGTGAGCTATGGAGTTGAAGGCTTATAGGATGGACAGCTTTAGGAGATCTATGAGAGTGGATGTGCTGCGGCAGAGCTACGGAGTGGAGAGAGGGCTATCGAGTGGAGTGCTACAGGAGAGCTTAGAGTGTGAGTGGAGGGCTATGGAGTGGAGAACCATGGGGATGGGGAAAGTTGATGCAGCCCCAAATAAGGAGTGGACCTGAACAAAGAGAGGGAAGGAGGAAGCATGGAGTGGAGATAGGGGAGGTGCAGAGTGGACTTGCAAAACAAAGAGAGGAAAGAGAAGTGTGTGTGCTGAAAAGTAGGAGGAGAAGAGGAGAGAGAGAGAGAGGAAGTGAGAGTGATGTTGAAAAAGAGAGATGAGGAAAGTAGAGTGAGAGAAAGAGGAGTAATTTTGGAGGAAAAAAAAAAGGTGGGAAGTTTCATATTTTGCAGGTCTAGCTGTGAGATTTTGAGAGAGAAAATTGATTTTTGAGTATACATATAGGTTGGGAAGAAGTTTAAAGTAAAAGTGAGTTTTTTTTTTATTTTTTTGAAAAAAGTGTTTTTTTGGGCTGAGGCTATGGACGACTTTGATGATGTTACAAAAGAAAGGGGGAGAGGGTAGTTATTGTCATAAGGACCAAACTCTTTTGGGTAGAGAGAGAATGTACCTATCCTCCCTCCTTAGCTTCTATTTCAACCTACAAAAAGCCTATTACAGCCTTAAAAAATCTTATGAGAATACCCTCATTCAATGGCCTTGTCTCCTAAACCAGACACATTTTCAACATTAATTCCTTAAAATTAGGGATCCTTACAAGGCCCTTTGGGATTCATATTTATCCTAATGGGGGATGGCGCCCGTGAATGCCAAAGATTTTTTTTCTAGGTTAGTGTGTTGTAGATCATGAGGTCTCGCATCATCAGGGAGGCAAGCGGGCCAACGGATTGAGTTCCATGGGGAGCTTGGTAGTATGCCAGAAGCTCTCTCTCTCTCTCTCTCTCTCTCTCTCTCTCTCTCTCTCTCCTGCTATTCATCGCAAGGCAATGACTCTGTCTCTCCCGGATTTTTGAAAGGTGGAGCTTCACTACAATAGGTTATGTGCACTTGTGACGCTTTTAGCAACAAAAATACATTGGGGTTTTTTATTCCCCAGCGTCGCTATAGGCGTCGCTATATGCGTCGTGTTGTAGATCATGAGGTCTCGCATCATCAGGGAGGCCAACGGGCCAACGGATTGTGTGATTCCCTGTCGCTTGGTAGTATGCCATAAGCTCTCTCTCTCTCTCTCTCTCTCTCTCTCTCTCTCTCTCTCTCTCTCTCTCTCTATTCATCGCAAGGCAATGCCTCTGTCTCTCCCGGATTTTTGACAGGAGGAGCTTCACTACAAGAGGCTATGTGCACTTGTGACGCTTTTAGCGACAAAAATACATTGGGACTTTTATTCCCTGGCGTCGCTAAGACCATCGCTAAAAGCGTCGCTACGGGAACGTCGCTATAACCATCGCTATAGGCATCGCTATATATTGACGCATATAGCGACGACTATAGCAACGGTTACAGCAACAATTGCAGTCCTTCAATAGCGACGTTGCAAAACCTTATATAGAGACACTTATAGCGACGCCGGAGAGTAAAAATTTTTGGGTGACAGGGCATTCATCAACCATTTTGAATGTTTCCAGAATAAAGTATATCTAAATGAATTTAAGATAAGCCTAGATTCACCTTTGAAAGAAAGTGCAAGATATAGACCCAAGACAATATAACCATTAACTCCATCATGTATAGTATTCTTTAGAGAATAAAGATACAAAATTGACAACAGCAATTGAACGAAAGTGAATTGACTAAAGTAAATCAATGACAATTATACACATCATAGGCAAAATCACTTGATTGTTAAGATTTGCAAATGTAATAGTTACAACACAATTGTCATTGTTGAGACATGGTTTTCCAATAGTTACAAAAAGACGTATATACGTTATCTCATTATACATGCTATGACAAAAGAAAACTAATGCTATTTGGCTACGGCTAGACTGACGTTGTCAAATCAGACATCTTATCGCATCCAAGCGGCGTATGTGTCGGATTTTGCGGAAAAAAATAATAAGACTTTTTGTAAGTATAAACATATAATTACAAAACAATCTATTTTCTTAGCTTATCATTAAAATACAACAAATGTAAAAGAGTAAAGTGAAATACTAACCATGCCGCCGCGAAAACTGAGAATGTCCATCAGGGTGTTAAAGCCCTTTCTGCTTGTGTACTCGCTCTCGTACAGTGTGGGGTCACATCCTGTCTCATCGACCACTGTTCAAAACATATAAAGAATACATTATGTTAGAATTTAAAAGTACAAATAGACGTAACTACTAAACCTAAAGAGAAATGCAAAAACACTTATAAAATCAGCCTCACATGATTCCCACCCGCCGCTCTCCAAGTGGTGAGAGCTTTCTGCCTCTACTCGCGCTTTAACTGCCTCCTTTTGTTGCTTCCACTTGTCAGGATTCTTGCGTGCTGCTCGCTTCGCATTCTTCCAATCTTCTTTGGCTAGCCAATCTGGTATGTTCCACCCATGCTTTATTTTTTTTTGTACTTCAGAACGCTTGCGCTTGTAGTATTCGTGCATTCAAACCTTCATCAGGTCTTCATGGAAGCGCTCATCTCGACTTGACACGGGAAACTCGTCATGCAGCATGTTGATGAATCTGTCTTTTGATTCATTTGGCACTTCAATCCAGGTGTTTAGTATGTATTGTCGAAACACCTGAGAACAAAGACCCCGCATGCACGAGCTCACTTTCTTGCCTTCCTCATTCAAGATGATGCCGCCGTTGATATCGATCGAGTACGGCAAGCCCTCTCACATGTGGCGCGTGAACCTGGGTGTCTCGGTAGGAGTCTCGAGTGGTGTCTCTAGTGGCGTTGGTGCAGCCAAAGTGTATCGACCCTAGCAGAGGGCACAAGCAGTGATGTGTATGCTTACAGGTGCAGACATGGGTGATAAAGCAGATATGAAGGCCCATTACAAGCAAGAAGATCGAGTAAGTGCATGTTTTATGTGGTTATGAAGATCTAAGCGTAGAGATTTCATGCTTGAAGAGAAGGTTTTGACATGGCAAAAGGCTCTTAGGAAATGCAATGCAACTTGGGTAGAGGAAGACATGTGGTCAGTGGAAGAAAGGAAAGTGTGTGAGAGACTTCACACCTCTGCTGAGGGAGTCTAAAAACGTCTTATTCTGTAAAAGTTTTGCAAAACGTCTTTTTTGTAAAAACGGGCCCCTACAGACAAGCAAAAGGGCGTTCTGAGCATTTTTGCATCTCACGCACATAGGCAAATTCTGCACCGACTAGCAGATATTTAACTTTTTGTGCTCTGCTGTGTTAATGAGGGCGACAGATAGAACAGAGAAGGAGAGAGCTTTGATGGTTGTATGCTCCACCATAACCCATCAATTGAAGAAGAAGCAAGCTTTGGTTGTGTTGCTTTTGGTGTTGTTCCCCCTCTCCTCTCTTATCTTCTGCTCTGTTGCGCGGTGTTTCCGGGTGTGTGTAGGCAGGTGTGCCCCCTCGAGGGTGTGATATGCAAAGAGAGAGAGAGAGAGAGAGAGAGAGAGAGAGAGAGAGAGAGAGAGAGAGAGAGAGAGAGAGGTGATTGTGTGAAAGGGAAACAAGAAATTGATGTGTTTATGGGTGTGAGGTAGATTGTGGTCCGTGCGAGTGTGTGCGCATTGATTTGGGTGTACTTGCAAGTTTGTTTGAGAAAAGTGTTTGTCTGTGTGTAAGATTCTGTGTGGATAGGGGTGGAGCGGAATCCCTGGGCTATAGAGAGGCAAACATTGTATGTGATGGGTGTGTTCCCTCTTCCCCCTTTTCAACGTCTCGATGGGGGTACGGATGTCAGGTGTCTCCACTGGAGTCTCAGCCCTGAAGCGAGGAGTGTCGACTGGGGTGACTCTCGCAGTAGCTAGTGGTGTGTAGCCAGGAACGGCCGATAGCCTCGTAAAACCTGGCGTAGATGGCAATGCCGTGGTTGGTGTGGGGGCGGGCAAAGAAGGGGAAGATAAGGAGCCTCATCGAACATGAGGCGGTGTCGAGGCATCAGCGGCGGCATCCCCACAGTAACCGCCGTCGCCACCACTAGAGCGTTAGTGCCTAGACGAGTGTGAAGATCATCTCGTTGACATCGAAGCTTCGGAGCACGCTGCATTCTACAAAACAAAGGGAGACATTGAAGGAGTGAAACAACATGATGGTGCTCTAGAGCGATGACGCTCCTCGTACCACCTCCTCTGTTGGGGTGACAAAGAAGAAAGAAACTCATCATCATCCATACCTACATTAAACACACGAACATTTAATCTTAATATTGAATGGAGAAGAAAATATGGACAAGTTATAATCTATACTATTAACCATATTAAACAAAGTCATATGGACAAGTGAGAGAGAGGAAGCAGGCAATTAAACACAATAAAATTTCTCAAGTATAGCATATAGACAAGAATTAACAAAAAGCCACGTGAATACAATATATATTATAAAACGGAGCAAAATTGTTCAAATCCAATGTATATGGCTTTAAGAGGTCTCTCTCTCATCCTCACATAGCTCAGCATAACTCCCTATGTCTATATAGAGCTCTTCGTTTAAGCAGATGTCCTCCATTTCTTTTTGTAGATCCTCTGCATGCAATCTGTAGGAATCCGTAGCACACCATCCGAAGATCTATTCTCCTCATGCCATGATGCTAGGGCGGCCATGGACTTACATTCGAAGAAATGCTTGATGCGAGGAAGCAGAGAAAAATGTCACAAAACCTTTTGTGGAATTTTTTGTCCATGGAGATCTACTCGATATCTCTCGGAATCATATTTCGGACACTTGTCCATGTCTATGTATTCCCTTTGAAAAGAATGCACTCGTTAGGACAAGTGTGAATCAAATTATAATCCATCCCCAAGTTTTGCAATATCTTTCTTGCTTCCTCTCTGGAATCTGGCATCACATTATCAGCTGGCAGTATGTGCTCTTTAAGCAATCTACACAGCGAAAAAAATGTGGTACACTTGTGTAATTAATCTATTAGATCATTATACATCTAGAGTTTTTTATTGAAGTAAACATATTGTAATAGCTAGATCACCTGAAAAGTGTTGTGACTTATAATTGGCAATAGCTCGATCTATAATAGATGGATCAAACTCGCCAAATTTGCGAACTTTCTGCAAAGAAACGCGTCTTGTTTGTCGCACAGCATGTTTGCATTGATTACAAGGACATAAGATCCTTCTTGAGAGATAGGTGTTTTGTTTGGACGGCCCCACATCGTCGTCACTACTCATAATGAATGTAGAAACCTTATAACCTGAACATAAATTTAATCTTCTATTGGCATCCTTCGTCTTTTATCGCTCTCTCTCTCTCTCTCTCTCTCTCTCTCTCTCTCTCTCTCTCTCTCTCTCTCTCTCTCTCTCTCTTTGTTCACACTGTAAACTACCTCACATTCTCTAGTCATGTCCAATCCCCGCACGCCTCGGTCTAGAGGTGAATGGAGATCAAAACCATCAGGTTATAACCTCATCTTTATTGGTCAATGCCTATATTTGTGGGTACAAGAAATCTACACACCCACATCTACATGACAATGCATATAGTGGACAAAACCTCTTTGCCTCTTCTCTAGCTGTAGCAATTCACAGCATCTTAACATCTCTTCATAGCATCTTAACATCTCTTCCCAACACATCCTTGTTCGAGGGATTACTTAGCACATTACATGTTGGCTTCCAATCTGAGTATCATGCCGTTGAAAGATTTCCAACTTAAGGTCGCATCCGTCAAGAGGAAGAGAGGGATCACCGTTCGCCTAACTCTAATTTTTTTTCGTAATCCCGAAGGTAGACTTCAATATAAAAATTTAATCCAAAATCTAACTTTAAATCTAACGTAATTGAACATATGGTGATTCTAAGCTAATTGAATATGGTTAGTGGGTGAGTTAAGAGGTGTCAGATTCTGATAGGAAAATACATATTGTTGTGTACCTAGTGTTTGCTCTTTGGGCAAAGACTTGAGCTTAATTGGAACTCCCCCTTCATTGTCATGTCCTAAAATCTAACCTAAATCTAAATCTAATCTAATCTTAAATCTAACATAAATTTAAATCTAATCTAATCTTAAACTCAACATAAACCGAAATCTAATCTAATATTAAATCTAACCTAAACCTAAATATAATGCAGTTTTTCGCTTGCGTTTCATGTAGCTCTAACCTGCTGCAGAGGTGAGTTCTGCTATAGCAGTCGTGCTGAGAGAGAGAGAGAGAGAGAGAGAGAGAGAGAGAGAGAGAGGTGCCTTTATTTTGGAGTATTGCTAACATGATTGAGTTGCAAATGCACAGTGCGATTGGGAAGGTGGCAACTTCAGCCAGTCGTGTAAGAACGCAAGGCTGTTTGTGGGGGGAGAGTGGATGAGAGCTGACTGCGAAAACGCCAATGGGGCAATGCAGGAGAGTACCATCTACCTCAATGACAAGGTGTTCAACAACGGAGACCAGCTCATCTGCCACAATTGCAAGGGCGGGACCTTCAATGTGCTCATGAAACGTTGTGAGTTCTCTCACTCCTGCTCCAGCATCAGCTTAGAGGACAGCCCCGTGCTCTTCGCCTCCTGCACAGCCCCCAAATCACCCTCTCGCGTCTCAACCTCCCTAGACCTCAACCGTTGCATCACCAACAAACATGGTGCCTGCGAATAAGTATATCGGGTTGCAAGATTGCTGCCTGTTGGCCAACGTCAAAGTCTGACGAATTATAATTGGCAACAACTCGAGTTATAATCTAGTTTAATTTTAAACTCAACATAGACCCTAAATCGAATCTAATCTTAAATCTAACCTAAACCTAAATGTAATCTAACCTAGTTTAAATCTTAACCTAATCTTAAGTCTAACCTAATTTTAAATTTAACATAAATTTTAAATATAAGTTAAATGTAATCTAACATAATCTTCGATCTTAATCTAACATAATCTTAAATGTAATTTTAAATATAACTTAATCCTAAATCTTAATATAACATTTCATTAATTCATATTTTCTCTACTTTTTTATCTATCTATCTCTCTTTTTGTTTTCTCCCCTTACCTCTCTCTTTCGTGTTCTCCCCCTCTCTCTCTCTTTGTTCTCTCTCTCTCTCTCTCTCTCTCTCTCTCTCTCTCTCTCTCTCTCTCTCTCTCTCTCTCTCTCTCTCTCTCTCGTTGCTTTTATATATCTCTCTCATATATTCTCTCTCTTTACTTTATCTCTCTCTCTCTCTCTCTCTCTCTCTCTCTCTCTCAATGTATGTGTATGCATTCTTTGTTTATGCATATGTGTGTAATTTTTTGTACATTCAATGTGTGTGTATGTGTTTTGTTTATGCATGTGTGTACATTCTTTCTCTCTCTCTCTCTCTCTCTCTCTCTCTCTCTCTCTCAAAGACACAGTGTGTGTGTGTGTGTGTATTTGTGTATGAGATTGAGAGGGAGAGAGAGAAAGAGAGGAAGGGAACATGAGAGGGAGGAGAGGGAAGGAGCATACCTGGCTCTCCTTCTTCTCCTCGTGTATGTGTGTGTGTGTGTGTGTGTGTGTGTGTGTGTGTGTGTGTGTGTTGGGGGGGAGGGGGGAGTGGGGAGGGGGAAGAGAGAGAGAGAGGGAGGGAGAGGCACGGGTTTACCTGTTTCGCTAGAGCGCCGAAACTCAGACTAAGATCTAATTTTTTGGCGCTCTCGGTTTATTTTTTACCCTTATCGACGTCGCTATGAGCGTCGCTATAGGCGTGCTATGCAACAAAGAAAATAGCGACGCCGTAGATTTTAACTTTTGAGCGTCGCACTGTGAGCGTCGCTAATATGAAGTACCTCTTGTAGTGCTTAGAAATCAGAGCATAAAAGGTGCACTGTCGAGGCAGCAAAGTCCATGGTCGACGAAAGAGGGGGTGGGAGGGACATTTCCTCTTGCAGTATTGCTTCGCTTTGTGGCAATGCTACGTTGTCCTGTAGCAACTCTCTCTCTCTCTCTCTCTCTCTCTCTCTCTCTCTCTCTCTCTCTCTCTCTCTCTCTCTCTCTCTCTCTCTCTCTCTCTCTCTCTCGTCTGTAGAGTGCTCAAAGTGATGATGATAAGGATAGGGGGTAGGAGGGATGCGAGCAACGAGAAACAAGCAGGAGGGGATTGCCCTCGAGAGCAGGGACGCAGATGAGGGAGAATGTACAGGATTCATACACGCCGAAAGGGGAGGGGGGGTTTCTTTGATGAGGAGGAAGGGCGGATCTCACAAGATTTGCCTTAATAAAAGCAGTATAGAGCAAGATTGCTCGACTTGAATGAGTAGAAGCTGATATGCAAGTGATCCAATTATTTTTAAAATTTAAAATTTTTTGGAATGACTTTAAGAAAAACAATCTCTCCATGTTTAAATTCAACAAGTCTTTTGTCTTTGTCAGTAGGTGGCCCCAATTTTGGAAGTGGGTCTAATTAGAGGGTATCTCTTGAGATGCCCTCTTGGGTGAAGGATGAAAAGGAAAGGGTGAAAAGGTTGAGGGACATCTGGAGGAGAGAGATGAAAAGATCTTGGTGATGTTAGGATCAGGCGACTTTTGTTGTCTCGCATAGGTTTGCAGGGCAGCCTCTGTCTCTCTCTGTCAAGGTCATGGCGACGTTAAAGTCTTGTTCTTCTTATCTGTGTGCGTGTTGGTTTGCACGGCGACTCCGGGTGCTGATGGAGTGACAAGGGGACTAGGGGCCATGCCATGCCTGTGTGCAATGCGTGTTTGTCTTTGGCCTCAAGCGACACCCCGAGGATTGTTTCTCGCTTTGCCTACTGTGAGAGTGAGAGAGAGAGAGAGAGAGAGAGAGAGAGAGAGAGAGAGAGAGAGAGTAGATTTTTTTGAATGCCGCAGTGTGTCGGTTCGAGTAGGGCTACTAGGCTGGAGCGTTAAGTGCAGGCCTTCCTGGCACCCGGGGCGCAGAGCGCAGCGATGGCGAAGTCAAGTGTAGGCCTTCGTGGCACCCAGGGCGCAGAGCGCAACGATGGGAAGAGAGAGGAGAGAGAGCGACAGGGGAATCTGGACAGATTCCGCTTAATGAGACGTAGGACCCAGTAGTATTAAAGGGAATCTTGGAGGATTCTTTCAATGCTTCGAAGTGGAAAAGCAAGGAGGAGACACGTTGAGGGCGAGAGAAAAATGGAGATGCCAGGTGTGTGGAGACTATTGTTTGGCAGCAAGTTGCAGGTCGAGAGAGAGAGAGAGAGAGAGAGAGAGAGAGAGAGAGAGAGAGAGATTGAGATTGTGTGGATGAGATCGCCAGCAAGTCATTTCTCGAGCACATTGCGACAATCCAGGATGCTATGCAACAGGATTTTGTCAACAATCGAGGGGGTGCTTTGGTTGGGGGTTGGTGCAGTGCAGTGGAGCAAGTAATGGAGGCGGTCTTTGTCTTGCTGCTTCAACTTTGGACTTGTAGAAGGTGAGTTGGTGGGCTATCTTGCATGTTGCTTAGGAGGAAAGAACCGTGCAAACGAGGCCATGACGGAGGGCAAGAGTAGCACATATGATAGTGATGGACAGATGGCGAGGAATGAGGCCAATAGAGCTGGAGGAGGACGTGGAGGAGAGAGAGGTGTCAAGAGTGCACAGGCAGAGAGAAAGAGGGTTGTCGTATGTCAAGACAATGGTGGTGAGGCTGGTTGCTCATGCTCCTTCTTGCAGCTGCACCGAGTGGCCCCAAAGGTCCAGGTTTGTGTGTGTAACAAGCTCATTTTGATCATGAGGAACAGCCTTGCAGAGAGAGAGAGAGAGAGAGAGAGAGAGAGAGAGAGAGAGAGAGAGAGAGAGAGAGAGAGAGAAGGGGGGGGGGGGGGGGGGGGGGGGGGCAGCCTTGCAGGTCGAGAGACTTGCAGAGAGTCGAGGCTGATGTTGAGGAGCGAGCAACAGATGTGAAGAAAGAGCAGCGAGGCAAGCTTCAAGGAGACCTGTGTCATAGGCATCGCTGAGTGCGTCTCTGAAATGGCACTGAGAGAGAAAGAGAGAGAGAGAGAGAGAGAGAGAGAGAGAGAGAGAGAGAGAGCGATGGCAAATGTAGGGAGACGCCTGTGCGAGGGTGATGGCGCGGAGGGAGAGAGACGGTGCACATAGAGGCAGAGACCGGCCTGGAGGATTGTTGTTATTCTTTTCATTTCCTGTGGAAAGATTCGATGGGAATCTTGGAGAAAAATTAATTGAGTTGCGGAATGTAGAGCCAGTAGTAAGAAAGCTTTTGTCTTTTGTCTTTTGTCATAGTACCCTTTCTACCTCTTTTGGGTCTCTTTGATATGTTGATCTCTTATTTTTGTCAATTCCCCTTTCACCCCCTTTCATCTGGTCAAGCTATCTCTAGATGTCACTACTTTATATTCAAGGGCACAAAAATTGACTTGAGCAGCACAATTATAATCATACATTGCTTCAAACGGAGTCGTATCATGGTTTGCATGATAAGAACTATTGTATGCAAATCCAACCAAAGGCAAATATTCATTCTATTTTTATTTTTTTTTATTGGTATACAATGATACATATGTAGCATATCCTCCGAGACACGATTGAATCTCTTAGTTTCTCCGTGAATTTGAGGATGGAAGGTAGTAAACATACATAATTGTCTACCAATTGACTTGAATGTGGCTTGCCAAAAGTAAAACGTAAATTTTTGGGGACACAATGTTCTTAAGCATACCATGTAGATGAAAGATTTTTCTCACAAACAAACGTGCAACATTCAAAGCCATGTCAGTCTTTTTCATCAAGAAGAAGTGGTCAAGTTTGGTCAATCCATCTACGAGTGGATCCGCATGGGCTGGGATAGAACCCCAGCCTGTTTTCGTCAGCAAACTACGCCCAAGGTTTTCAACTCTGCCAAAATCTGCACAGTTGGAAAATGGCTCTTCTACTCCCGCCACGTTGAAGAACCTATGCAAAAATATGATGGCTATAGTACCACATGAAGACAAAATGATGACGACTAGCTGGGGTTCTATCCCCACCGTGCGGACGTGCCCAACCACAACATAAATTGAGATATTAACTTCCACATCTTCGAAGATATATCCAAGGTTATAGTTCCCAGAGCATCCATTTGTGTTCAACTTTAATGTGTTGACAACCAAAACACTCACGCAGATAAGTTTTTATGTCTTCGCACATGAATTTTTATGTCTTCTTTTATTTAGCGGTCACAGAAAAGAATCTTAATTTTGGCATATGTTTATTCAACCCAAGATAGCCCAAAAAAAAGTAAGTTATGACATTCCCATCAAATTTGTTTCTTCAAATTTACGCAAAAGATTAAAACAATACATTTTTCCATTGTGCAAGTGAAATCTTTTCTCAAATGTAACACCAGACTTCTCATATAGAAAACAAGTGAAAGGGTCAGGATGGCTTTCAAAAACAATACGAAAGTGATAAAATTGTTAGGTTGAATTAAACTACTATAAGTATTTGAGAAAGGATTGCCTCAGTTTACTCTTGAGCCGATTGAAAATCAAAACTAGCTAGCTGCAAACCATGGTAAACGAAAGAAAACCCAATGAAAGTCGTCTAAAAATTTTACAAATCTCAAAATTTTTGTTAGTATTTTCGGTTTTCTTCTTTGTGAGGAGGAAACTCGATCAGCAGCCGCTTAATAGAAGAGACTTTTTCCAACGTTAACACTAACTGAATCAAGTCATAAAATGCAAGAAATGTAAAGCCATGTGAAGTTGTGAAATGAAGGTGAAATAGAAAGAACTAATTAATATGTGTGTATGTGTGTATAGAATTTATTAGAATTATGCAAGGTGAAGCTTAACTTTAGCATTCTAAAACAATAGAATGAAAAAAAAACATATATGTGTGTGTATGTGTAAAATTACTAAAATTATGCAAGGTGAAGCTTTACTTTAGCATTCTAAAACAACAGAACCTAAGAAAAGTAAAACATGTCAAGATGTGAAATGAAAGGTAAGTCTCCATCATTCCATTGAAAACAATGAAAGTCTTCCTAACCCAACACAACACTAAGGGTTTCTTTTAGAAAGCCAAAAAAGAATGGGAAAATAAAAAGGGCCAGTTAATTTTGTGCAGATGTCATCAATCAAACTTGAGCGCACAACAATTAACAGATTACACATTGGCTCATGACTCAAAGCATCGATAACTTTCTTCTCTTCCTCGGCAAGATATTCAAATCAAAATCGTACTCAGATAACATTTGAACACATCTTCTTTGACTATTGTTTAAAAGAGGTTGTGTGAAGATGTACTTCAAACTCTCATGATCGGTTCACAATTGAAATTTCACCCTTGGCAAAAGATACCTCCAATGATTTAATGCATGAATAACAATCAACAATTCTAAATCATGGGTAGCATAATTTACTTCATGTTTTCTTAATTTTTTGGGTTTGTTGCCTTTCCTTATTTTCTCTTTCATGTGCTTTCCCAGGTTTGCTGGTTTTCCATTTGGTGTGTTTTTATATTTTGGTTTGTTTGTCTCGTTGTGTTTTTTTTTTTTTCTTCTGGCCTTGTTTTTTCTTTTAGGTATTGTTAACCCTCACGGCTCACGGACACCCTATCACCTACGACGGACGTTGTAACCTATGGCGGACGTTGTATTATTTACTTGTAGAGTCATGTATCGGGCTTGTCGGTCCAATAGGAAAAGGGTAAGAGTGATCGCCGATGAGAGGCGCACTCTAATTGGAACATTCAAGGGATTAGTTGGCTAAGCACGCCCAAATGTGAATGGGGCGAGCTCATATAAAAGTCAACTAAACCTAAAATTCACTCATTCTCTCATTTGTGTAATTGAAGAGTGCTCTTGCTCCATCTCCTTCTTCTTCTTCTTCATCTCTTTGTGTGTGTGTGAGAGAGAGAGAGTGAGAGAGGAAGAGAGAGGGAGTGTGTGGGCGATCGAGCATTACGAAGGCACAACGGTGGTGAAGCGGTCGAGCGCGGCGAAGCGGCGGCTCCTTCTTCTTCGCGGCGAGGAATCCTCCACGAAGCAAGCGTAGAGCGGTGAGTGACACACCATCGCCTTCTTTGAGCTTAATAGTTTAGTCTTGTTGTGTGCTTGGAGCCATTTGTGGCTCGCACACGGTGTATCGGCAAGTTCCTTGCATTGACACGTGCGACATACGCGCACATTTTTTGCACCGTTGCCGGGGAATGCCATACACCATGCTCGAGTAGCACTCTGTGCTTCTCCGTGGTGCAATTTCTATTGTAGGAAAGGTAAGGACGGAGTGTGTGTGTGTGTTGAGAAGAGCGATTTGGTGTTATACTATGTGTTTTTTTTATTAATGGAGTTTTCAAAGGTTCTGTGTTTATTCTCTATGTATTAAGGTAGTTAGTTTTCTTTGTTAATAGAGATTTCAAAGGTTCTTTGTTTATTCTCTGTGTATTAAGGTAGTTAGTTTTCTGTGTACAGTAAGTAGAAAGTAGATTAGTGAGAGTTAATAGAGTGTGTTAGTGTGTAAGAGTAGGTGTATTAGTTAGAAGTAGGTAGAGAGAGTGTGTGTGTGCTCTCGCGCAGGCCGCGGCGGCCTTATCCTTTTTATAAAAAAATTTAAAATTTTAAAAAAAAAATTAAAGGTAGGACTGGGATCGGGAATATCTCCCAGACCCAAGCCCAAGCTCACGCTCAGGCCTAGGCCTCAGTCGCCTTTTTAAAAAAACGAATTTTAGCTTCACACGTAGCTAAAAATTGATTTTTGAGGACCAACAGAACGTCAGATGCCCGAAAATTGTGTAGTAAAGCACACAATGACCCTTTAAGTGATACGCTTGTTTCGAGCTATCACACACTTCAATCAAAAAAATCAAACATTAAAAAAAACATCAAAAACAAGAAAAAATCAAGTAGAAAACGGGGTGCAAAACACCCACAAAACAAAGCAAGTAACCTTTGAGGGTACTTGCCGACACTTGTAGGGCACCCAAAGCACATGTATCTACGCTCTGATCGTGCTAGAGTCCGAACAACTAGCTAGTGCTTCGATTTACGGGTGTACTCACTATCCTTCCACGCTAGGGTCTACGCCCTCGGCGGGGACCCAAGGTAGTGCAACCCAAGACCCAAATATAGCGGCTAGCGACTCTTCCTCTGACTACGATATTATGGAAGAGCATCTTACACAAAGCCCCGGGGGAACAAATGAAACCGTACCTAGCTGGGCCTAGCAACTTGGAACTAGTGTTTTTAACCGTTTGATGGAAACTTTTAGTAGAGCTACGCGCTCTGAACCTACGGCTAGTGAAGTAAACGAAGGGGGTGGGGAAGTAGAATCACCATTCACATCTCCTATAGACCCCACACTCCCTCAGAGTGTCCACGTGGACATTCTACCTACCTCATTTAATGAGGGCCCTACCGAGCTACCACCTTCCAAAGTTGCCTCTAAGGTAGCGGTGACTAAAAGTCAAAACACGGGAAGCAACATTGCATCCACCTCACAGCAACCCTCTAGTACACCAAGTTTGGACGGGGTATTTCTCAATGAAAATTGGGAATATGACCTACGCACGGAGACTTTGACCGACCTATACATGGGCTACACATACCATGTGGGTTGGTTAGAAGTTGTACAATCCACATCTAGTGCCACTAGTCTAGAGGAACAACAACACATGATCTGCAATTTCATCCATAGGATTATCCAGTCTGAGAGGCAAAATCGAGGAATAAACATACCTTCGACGGGTCCTATGCGATTTTTAGACACGGGCAAAGGGAAACAACCCACTCTATCGCAAATGGAGACTCCCCCAGTGAGTCCCATCGATCCCCCATATGTTGTTTCGCCAGGGGTCTCAATGCAATCTGAGCCCACAAGTGATAGCTTTACTTTTCCAAGTCTAGCTCATCTTTCCGTTGATGACACCACGGCTACCATGCCTACCCCAATGATGGGCATGCCAAGAAACACGCCATGGACCTCGTTTGTTAGTAAAGCACTGCAACATGGTAGCTCAATGCCTGCAATAGTACCTGCAAGTGCGCACCAATCGTATGCACCTATGGGTCCACGTACTCATGTAGTCCCTACCCCTCCCATTGTTTCAACTACCTATGCTCCACAACCACAATACACAAGTTCTTATTTCCATGGGACTATACCGGCTAGCATTAGCATGTCACATCCGACGTCTGCTATGCCTAGGGCCACCCATATGAACTATGGACCACCACATGGCACAACATTGTATCCAACGTGGAACCTAAGGGCTTCCTATGAGCCAAGCCCAATGTCAATACCTACTCCACATGTAGTCTCTGGAGCACCTTCACCCACGGTGCCTGCTCACTTAGGTGACTTGGAAACATTTGCTCAAGCTATTGGTCGATCTATTGCTGAGAATATGTGTAACACGCCTGATAGAGAGCCTAGAAGTAAGGCAGTACAAATAGCCAAGCTCACATAAAAGTTTAGTGGAGACGGGGATGTGAGAAAGCATATCGAAGTGTTTGAACAAATATGCGATTCTCTAGGAGAACACAATGACCTACATAAGAGCAATGCTTTAAGCCTAACCTTAAGTGGAAAGGCTGGGGATTGGTATAGAACCCTAAGGGTGGAAGAAAAAACGATTTACCCTACTCTTAGGAGACTGTTCTTAAAAGAATACATACAAGAGGGAGTGCTTTGGGGTGTAGCCTCTCAGCTCCAGAAAGCCAAACGAGAGGAAGGAGAGTCGGTGAGAGACTTTATAAGTCGCTTGAAGCATTTGAACTCTCGTTGTAATCCAAATGAGCGCTTCAACAATAACCAATTGCTTGATAAATTCATTAGGGGATTGCGACATGAGGATATCTACAATGAGAGCTTCAACAATAACCAATTGCTTGATAGATTCATTAGGGGATTACGACATGAGGATATCTACAATGAGCGCTTCAACAATAATCCAAATGAGCGCTTCAACAATAACCAATTGCTTGATAGATTCATTAGGGGATTACGACATGAGGATATCTACAATGGCCTAGTCATTAGAGGTATCACCACTTGGAAGCAGTCACCACCAATGCGATCCAATTGGAGGATAATTTAATGATTCAAGGAGAAAGAGTGTCTGTTGAGCCTAAATCTATTAGCTCGCAAGCATCAGGGCATCAGCCAATGACCCTAAAGCCTATTGCTAAGGAGCCAAAGATATCTGAGATGACTTTAGCATATCTCACCAAGGCTATTCAAGAGAGTCTTAGAGACAATCATGCTCCGTAAAACAATCATATGTATCCAAGAAGGGAGAAGCAATGGTGCTCAGTATGCTATGGACCGCATAGTACCAGTGAATGCCCTACTTTTAGAGTAAAATTCAATGGGAACTGCAATGCATGTGGGAGTTATGGTCATCAAGCTAAGGATTGCATAGTATTTAAGCGTGCGATGGCCAATAGACCAACCTTAGCATGGACAAACACACCTCGAGTGCCTGCATTGATGCCGGCCCCACCTCTTGAACAAACATCACAACACATGGTCCCTAGGGCCCAAAATGTTGTTCAAACAACACCCTTACCACCTCCAGTGCTAGGACCACAACCACCACATCCGAGAATCACTTCTGTGAATCAAGTGGGTTGTGAGTCATCTATTTCTTGTTTGGAAGGCTATGAGGAAGATATAGATCCTAATATCGCCTATGGGATGGATGTGCTTGAAGAAAGTCCACAATACTACATGGAGGACTATTGGGGACAAGTCAAACCTGCATATCAAGTAGCTGCTCTTGCGGCAAGAGGCCAAAATATCAATTACACCGCTAAGAGACCACCTCTTCAATGCTATGAGTGTGGAGGTCCACATCGTGTAGCCAAGTGTCCTATTAGGCTACAAAAGAATGCCACACTAATGCAAACCAATCAAGCGAGCACGTCTACAATGCCGATACTCATGTGTAATCGATGTGACATAGATCATTTGATTGCCCAATGTCCAAATAATCCAAATGCACCGAAGATCACGCCATTAAACTTGATTGAAGTTACCGAGGAGCCATCACCAAGTACACCCGTGGTACCAGTAAACGTACTCACACGATCGATTCTCCAAAAATAAAATTTTATTCTTGAGGAAAGAGACACGGCATCAATTGCCCAATCTCAGAAAAAGAAGAAAACACGAAGAAAGAGATCGCAAAAAGCAGCAAAGTTAGACCCTAGTTCAAAGACCAACATAGGGACTGGTGATGACCCCGTATATATGAACGACGCAGAAGAAGATTCTGATTCAGGTGAAACCATGGAGACCAAAATGACCACTAACATAGAAACCAACAAGGAAGATCTTCATGAGCCACAATGGCCAGGATCCAAAAAGAAGATAGGAACTTACCCAAACCCTACAGAGGAGATTGAGCGAGTCAAGCAATTAAGGAGTTTGGTAGAAGATACTCAAAGGGATCTAGAACTAGCACCTAGGAAGATCCAGATTACAGACACCGTGTTCCCTACGCAACAACAACCTCACCAAGTCCATAGACCCTTGGACATACCTAGTGTCATCCAAGAATAAAGTGACTTAAAGTCATGGGAAAGTGGGCGTACTCACTTCTTGATGGAAAGAATGTTTACAGAGGGACTACCTGATCCTATCGAAGAAATGGAGATCCCATATTCCCCACGTCAAGGGACTCAAGGCCAAAAGGTGCCGTTAAACATTGCCAAATTGATGGATTTCATGTCTTCAGAAGTTAGAACCACCATCATGTCCAAACTATATAAAGACCCCGAGCTAGTCTCAACTCTTCGAGCCTTCCTCAATGGAGAACTGAAGTTTGGGCTACCACAATTTGCACAAATAGATGGAGCTGGGGAGATGCCAACAGAGGAGGAACACTTAGATCCACAACCCAACCTAGATGAGAACCTTGTTATAGAAATACATGTTAACAAGTTGGGACAATACTTTGAGGGTGATGAATCCAATGCGACTATACCAATCACTACTAAGGGATTAACTGTGAAGGGAATCCTTGATGGTGGCGTTGGGGTTAGCATTGTGACTAAAAATTGCTGAGAAACTATGGGAAGACCTCACCTTGCGACCACAACCATAGTAGTGAAGATGGCCAATGGGTCTATTGTTAAACCTATTGGGATGCTAGAAGATCTCAAGATCAAGGTCTTTGGACATAAAATAAGGATTACCTTTATTGTTATGGATTTCTCCAAACACACTATGGCATAGGAGATGATCTTAGGACGTCCTTTCATGAGGGAAGCAAAAATGGTGCATGACTGGTCTAAAAACCATGTCTACTTGCAGTTCCAAGATTCTGTCATTCGAGTGGATCTTGTGATGGATCGAGCACATCCTCTAGGAAACAGGTTTATAATTGATCATAGATCTGACACCACAGTTCACTCGGCCCCATTGCAGTATTGTTACATGTGTAAAGCGGACACTGATGTTGGGGAAGATTCTCCTTATATGGATGTACTACCTGGGATGACTGAGTCGGACAATGTGGATTGGGTCCACCTAGCAGCAACCATAGACACTTGGGGAAATAGGGGGACGACCTGGGTAACACCTGAGGGGGATGAAATACCACCACTTGTACCCTTAAATATGCTACAAGCAATGCATATAGCTTCTGACAAGACTCATCCTGATATAACGAAGAAAAATTACAAGTGGGTCCCTAAAGCTTCTTTAGCGACCATAGCTAGTGCTAAAAAACAAAATCCTTGTAAGAAACGTACCACTCGCTCCAAGAAAAGTAAGAAAGTGTTGCGATGGATTCCTAAACGACTATTGGCAGCCCAAGGCTACTATCAAGGAAATGATCAAATCTGGGTGCCAAAACGTAGATTGTGTTCTTACCTGTCACCTAACCCATGCGAGCCCAATCATGTAGCTCCAAAACGAATCAACGATCGCGGAAAGAAAAAAATCACAGAATGCTACACACCCGCTCCACAGCTAGTTTGGGTACCGAAGAAAGAACGATTTGTTCCACCTAGCTCAGGAAGGGGGGAGTCCCATGAAGCTTCTAGCTCCTCATATAATGCATCCATAGAGGTAAAAGCTTCTCCACATCATCGACCTACAATAGTGGACATCCATAAAGCTACAAAGGAATCCACACCTCCCAGTGTTCAAGAATCACCTGATGAACCACTTCAAGTTCGATCCTGGGAGAATATCTTACCACCCTTGCAACTCGATGAGGCACCTAAGGTAATAGAAAACTACTGGCAAAAATCCTCACCTATTACCAACTGGAACAATTGGTTTCAAAGGGTGACGAGCACATTTCAAATGATATGATCTACCCAAGGAACGGGGGAGTGTTTGCTGACAGTCATCATTCACTTGCTTCCCTCTCAACCTTTCTCCCTGACCTCTCAATCTCCCAATCTTAGGGAATGTACATATAAAGCCTTATACTCACAAAAAACAAAAATAATAAAGAGCAAGAGAAATTAGCAAACGAGTATGTACAATAAAAGTCAAAACATTGACTCAGACCTACACATTCACATCCGGTACATTGAAACAGAAACCTATGTCATAAAATACCTTTGATCCCCATCACTCAAGTGATGGAGGGTAGGTAGGATTAATACAATAGGAGTGTTTCTGTTTTAGAGTTGAGTGATTAGTAAAGTTCTTTTTTCCCACTGATGTGCCTCCTAGAGGTATTCCTTGTGTTTCCTTGTGTGTACAGGAACGTGTTGTTGTTGTTAGGATTTTGACCTTCATGAAATCTTTATCTCATCCACTTTTCATATCAAGTGCAACCATCAATACAAACAGGTGTTTCTTGTCCATTAGAATTGCCCCTTATCTTTTTTGCATCTATGATTGTCTGCTTTGATTGTGATTGGTAGCATAATATCCAGCACATTTGCTTAGTATCAAACATTTAATTCAATGTAATTTTTTGTCATAATCACTTGTCTAGGTTTAAAAATCAAGCAGTCCGACTAAGCTAAATTGACCAAGTTAGGTGTTAGATATCTTCTCTTAATACCATGGGGAATGCCTTCATAATAATCAATGGTTACTTAGGTTCTTAATCTGATTTAGGCAGCATTGTGTGAAATGTACTAGGGTTTTCTAGTGGGCTTGACCCTATTGACCTTTAGCTTAAGTATTATAAAGGGAGTTTACTAGTGTGATGAGCCTGAGAGGTGTATCAATGTTATATGACCCCCCAAAGTTACAAAATTAAAATGTTGAAAACGAACAAACAAAAACAACTCAAAGTGCTACAATGTAAAATCTTAAGCTGGAAGAGAAATCTCAGCTTGATTGGGTACTTCACTCACATGTATCGCCTATGGTACTAGAGCCCTAGAGGTTCCCAGTATGGGCGCTTTTCCTTGAAAAGCAAAAAACCCAAGGCATACAAAATAAGCACACACATCAAAATTGAATCACTGTGAAAAGACTTTGGGGGGTCAAAGGAAAGGTAATCAGTCAGGTGATGATTTCATAAGAAATTCCTTTTATCGTAGCTTAACTACAGGTCTTCTAGGTATAGCCTCTAGTCAGCCCTCGAACATGAAATACTTGGCTCTCACGATTAAACAACTTAATTGACCAAAGAAAATTAAGAAGCTTACCCATGGTATTAATAGTCGATCTCTAGTGCCTTTCAATCGTTAAATTAGCGACCCCAGACTTGTTTAATTTTTTACCTTTACATTTGTTTATGCATTTGATTATATTGCAATTTAATGTTTATTGCTGACAAATTGTTTAAAATTCTGTTACTAATCAATTTGTCTGCCTAAAACTGCATATGCTTTTTAATCGCTTATGAGAAAGCAATTACTGTGCCAATGTTGTTTGATTTTGCAGTGACTGAACAAGGCTAAGGAAAATTCATCTCAAATGCTCTTCCACCTCGACGAACGAGCTTCAACTCAATAGCTTCCGAGGACGGAATCTACATCAGAAAGGGGGGCATGTTAACCCTCACGGCTGACGGACACCCTATCACCTACGACGGACGTTGTAACCTACGGCGGACGTTGTATTATTTACTTGTAGAGTCATGTACCGGGCTTGTCGGTCCAATAGGAAAAGGGTAAGAGTGATCGCCGATGAGAAGCGCACTCTAACTGGAACATTCAAGGGATTAGTTGGCTAAGCATGGGCGCCCAAGTGTGAATGGGACGAGCTCATATAAAAGTCAATTGAACCTAAAATTCACTCATTCTCTCATTTGTGCAATTGAAGAGTGCTCTTGCTCCATCTCCTTCTTCTTCTTCTTCATCTCTTTGTGTGTGTGTGAGAGAGAGAGAGAGAGTGAGAGAGGGAGAGAGAGGGAGTGTGTGGGCGATCAAGCATTACGAAGGCACGACGGCGGTGAAGCGGTCGAGCGTGGCGAAGTGGCAGCTCCTTCTTCTTCGCGGCGAGGAATCCTCCACGAAGCAAGCGTAGAGCGGTGAGTGACACACCATCACCTTCTTTGAGCTTACTAGTTTAAGCTTGTTGTGTGCTTGGAGCCATTTGTGGCTCGCACACGGTGTATCGGCAAGTTCCTTGCATTGACACATGCGACATACGCGCACAGGTATATTTTGGGGTGTTGCGTTACTTGGGTTAATGCTCTAATCTCTCTACCAAGTTTTCTATTGAAGGCGTTCCTCCACTAGCCCTTTAGGCTCCTCTGGTAGTCTTGGCTTTTGGTATGCACTTACAGAGTGAGCTTTGGATAGGAGTGTGTATCTTTTAGAGGTAATTCTCATCCTCTGTCCCCTTTAGCATGCCAAGGCACTTTTTACTCTCTTTAAGAGAGTTTTTCCTTGGCTTTTCCATTTTCAATTTGCCATGTAACTAGTTGTAATCTCTTTTCAAAGGTCTCCTTTGGACATGCTTTGTACACAATTTTGTACTTGCCTCTAGCCTCCACACCATTTGGGCATTCGGAGTGGCATTTCCAAGTAATAAAAATGAGACTCTTTTTAGAGAGAGAGAGAGAGAGAGAGAGAGAGAGGACTGATAATAGAGAACGAAAGGGAAAGAGGACTTTGATATGGATAGCGCGGGGCTCTTGGAGCCGAGAGAGAGAGAGAGAGAGAGTCCCCACCCTATTGCCTTGGCTTGCATGAAGATATGCCAAAAACAAGGATGGGTCATAAAAACAACTATCTGCCTCTCTACCATGTCCCCCTCCAAAGACTAGAGTGTGTCGAAAGTTGTTAAATGGTCATTTTTCTATGTGTCCTACAATTTCATGTAGGAGTTGTGTCGCACAGAGTGTGAGTGGGGGTATTGGGTTTGAGGGGCGTATTCACCTTGAATCAAGTTGCACCGGAGGCAGAGATTGAACCTGCAATTTTCACTGAGAACAATCAGATGAGCTGACACGTTTTCATTGGCGAAGTGCCTATGAGAATCAAGGTGCTAATAGATTCAACAAAAAAATAGCATAGTCCCTTGCTTTTTTGTCGTGCTAGTAGAACGGCAACAGGGTTTCAACATTTTAGGAGAAGAACAGGGATTCTCTATTTGTGGCAAACCCCTTCACCCCACTCCCCCCACTCATCTGAGGTGTGACTAACCTCTAAGAGGCATTTTGCACACTAGTTGCCATGATGTGCTCTCACGGCATGCAAAGTGGAGGAGGGTAGGCCTAGGATAAAGGGGCCAATAAGGAACCACCCCCCCAAAGGAAGATGGCTCCACCCCCAAAAGAAAGACAAAAAAAAGGAATATGCTTGGAATCTTGCTTAGGTGTCCACATCTGATTTGCTAAAAAGTGTACTACTATTGGGGCTTGAGTGTCTCTGTTTTCTAAAAAGCCCTCAGAATTACGCTTTTTCAAATAGAGTGCTGAGGCAAAATCAAAAAAATATCAATCTTGATATCATCTAATGCGTCTTTTCATGAGAAATTGAATGCACTCTTCAAATTTCAAATCTGGCCGGATATGAAAAATCCCCCCCAAAAATACTTTTTTTTTTTTTTACATGCCCTTATATTGGCCCCTTTACCCTAAAAGAGTTTATCTCGGAAGTTTGCCAAAATTGGCAGAGTTGGCACAAGGAGACGGGTATAGAGGTGACGAGAGCTGGCAAGGGTAAACTCTCACGTCCCTATATTTGCACACCGCCATTTGCAATTATACACAAGTTGCCGAAGCCCAAGTCAATCCATCACGAGAGAGAATGGCGATGGAGGTTCATGCTCTGTTGGTGCCCTTCCCTCTAGAAGGCCACATCAATGGCCTTCTTCGCCTGGCTCATGCCTTGGCAGCCCACCAGGGCCTCTTCATCACCTTCGCCTACCCTGCTCGATTGTACTCACTCGCTCACAGCCGCAACAAAATTCCCCTCGCTGATTCGTCTTCTCGCTGCAACAACTTGCGCATCAAGGTCATTCCCGATGGCCTTCCCACTGAGGCCGAAGTTGTGCCCTCTGTCAATGAGCTCATGGCTGCTGTCTTTGTTTTCCAATCTGGCATTGAAACCCTTCTCGATCGGCAGCACTCGAGTCAACAGCAGCTTGATCATGACGTTGTGGGCATGCAGCCACCGCCTATTGCTTGCATCATCTCTGACACCTTCGTTCCCTGGACTCAGGACCTTGCGAATAAAGCCAAGCTTCCCAGAGTGGAGTTCTGGACGTCCACTGCGGCGGTGTATGCCATGGGGACTTTTCTGCCAGAGCTTATTTCAAAGGGCCACCTTCCGGTGAAACGTGCGTAAGCTCTCTCTCTCTCTCTCTCTCTCTCTCTCTCTCTCTCACACACACACACACACATGCAACTCACGTCCTTGTTTTGCCACTCTTAACCAGACGGGAAGGAGCATAAACCCTGGATTGTGGATGCTCCTCTACTTGATTTCATCCCCGGCCTTCCGCCCTTCCCGGTGACCGACCTACCGCATGAATTCATCAGCTCGCCAGATCCAGAGTCTCCTATGTTCCAGTTCATGCTAAGCGCGTTCTCCAGATTCAAGGAAGCGCAAAGAATCTTGGTTCATTCAGTGTATGAGTTAGAAAGTAACGTTTTCGATGCACTAACAGCATTGGATTACCCCATACGCGCCGTCGGCCCACTCTTCAATGACCTGCATGAGAAGACTGATCTGCAAGAAGAGCTTCCAGCAGCTGTCCCCAAGCACGAATGCTTGCAATGGCTTGACAAGCAAAAGCCGGCCTCTGTGGTATATGTAGCTTTGGGCACTCTTTCCACCATCAAATTGAAGGAGTTGGAAGCCCTAGCACTTGGTCTTGAGGACACCGGACACCCTTTTCTTTGGGTTCTCCGGATCGATGCTCTTTCTGAGGGCTCTCTTTCCGACAGTGCGTCGGCCGACCTGATCAAGCAATCGGTCGAGCAAGGGTTAGGCTGTGTAGTCCCATGGGCTCCGCAAACTGAAGTGCTCAAGCATGCTTCGATTGGTGCCTTCTTTTCCCATTGCGGGTGGAACTCCACCATCGAGAGCTTGTGGGAGGGGGTGCCGATGGTGGCGTGCCCTCGAGGGGCGGAGCAGCGGTCGAATGCAAGGTGGATAGTGGAGAATTGGAAGGTGGGAGTGGAGGTGGTGAGGGACGAGGAGGATGGAAGCTTCACGAAAGAGGGCGTGCGGACCGCACTCGACAGTGTCATGGGTGTGAAGGGGGAGAGCGTGAAAGAGAGAGCTCTCGTACTGCAGGAAGTCATTCGCACAACCATGCAGCCAGGTGGAACATCTCATAGCAATTTGGTTGACTTTGCGGAGTACTTGCGCAAGCTACCGGGTTCGGTTGCCGACTCTGTATAGCGATTTCGTTCAAGGTTGTCATGCAGGTAGACCAGGCACATTTGTGGTATTGAATTTCTGATTGTTAAATTTGTGTATATAGGCTATGAGGCTGTTTCACAATCCAATTTGTAATTCATTATTTGATGGAGCAAATGAGTTATGGTATTTAATTGGTGTTCTTGAGAGGTCTAACAAGAATTCCACACACAAAATCTTGAACTTTTCAAGAGAAAAACTAAGCTAGTGAGTCTCTTATTTATAGAGTCATGGCCTATTAGCTTAAAGACCTCCAATAAAGTAAGTGTGTTTAATTATGTCTTCATGTATGAATGTATCTAAACTATCTGTCCTTAATTCACTTAGTCTATTCAAGAATTACTTGGGATAATAATTAGTGTCTTACTATAGTGTAATGTATGATGTGTTTTAGGATTCACTGGTCACGAGGATGCTCGCATTTAAGGAGAGAAGTTTCACTTATAGTATGTACCAACGATTTTCAAAAAAGAAAAGCAGAATGGAATCAATCTTGATTCTCCTTCTGTAATATCTGAGTCACGTGGATGGAGGGAGGGAGAAGAAGAAGAAGAAGGAGAGAGAGAGAGAGAGAGAGAGAGAGAGAGAGAGAGAGAGAGTGCACACAAGGTGCTTGAGGAACTTCTATCCAGGGCATCATTGCTTGGAGTTGACGCAAGAAGACGGCCGATGTGGAAGGGTGGGCGTTGTGAGCTCAATCTTGTTTTTTCAATACAATGAGTTGCAATGAAGCAGGTGAGGACCTCTCATTTGGTTAGATGGGAGCGCATTAGGGCGTTGCCTCTCTCTCGGCATGTTCGAAATCTCTGTCCTCCACGAGGGAAGTATATGATTACTACCTTCAGATTCAAGGAAGGGAATTGTATGGAATTTGTGGGATAAATGTATAAAATTGAAGGTGAGCGGGCTATGTCCCTACAAGTATAAAGAAATGCAAATATTAACTTGGACTAATAACATGGTCATTGAGTAAGCATCTTATCTGAGTGTGCAAGGCAGAAAAAATTGCCATTTGTTAGGAAAACCCAATGAGTAGTTAAACATTTTTTCATGCAATGAGAAATTATTTAAATTACATGCGATATATAGTGCACGTCATATGAGAGTGTCATACAGAAGTTGAAAGACCCTGGGAACGATCCTCCACCCAACCACCCTTTTTATAGCCCCTTGGCTTGCAGGATCTCGGCTTCTCCACTGGGCAGTCGGCGGCCCTTGGCCAGGTCCTTGACCTCCAGGGTGGCCCTTGGCTTGACATTACTCCCCCCTTGGAGAAGTGTTTTTGTCCTTGAAAACAAAAGTGGGTTACTTCTTTTTAAGAACACGAATGTTTTCTCAAGCGGCACCTTCTTCAGGTCAAGTCAATCGTTCCTATGTACAAGAACGTGTTGACCTACATGACGATGCATACGAAAATCATGATAGTCTCAAATTCACGCAGGTTTATGCGGTTGGGTAGGAGGTTCAATGAAATTAATCAGAATCTTTTGGTCAATGACATTGTTATCCCCATGTAAGTGTTTACGTAAACGGCTTACATGAAATATCAAATAAATACAAGAGTGCACAGAATCCATGAAGTTGTGAGCCAGATTCCTAACTCGCGTGAGTGTCTTGAAAAGATCATAGTTACTAAGGGATAGAATACGGAGTTTCCTCACATCAGACTTCTGAACATTTTGGAACGCACAAAACTACCTACTCACCCTTAATGAAGGTTACATGCCAACATGCTTTGTCAGCACACCTACTAAGTCCTTCACGTATGAAACTGTTGAATCGGTATCCAACCCCACCACAACATGTGTTCAAAGTTGAAAACCTAAGCAAATTCTAGAATAGGGAGAGAATCGCCCATTCAGAATGCTTTGTGCTAACGTATGCTCTTAGCAGATCCTTTAGCACTAGAAAAATACTTGTAAGCTGTCCATCCAATGCGGGATGAATAGCAACAGTAGGAGTGAGGTACTTTTCCCCAACCACTTATTACAGACAATCTTCCACAATTGACAATAAACTATGACTCAACCAGTGAGTATCTAGCCATATGCTCGATATGGAGTGGAGGCAACTAACTAGGTTGAAAGCGGGTTGGAGTGGAGTAAGCTCATAGAGTTTAGACCATCCAACCATAGACACCCATCCTGAGCCGTTACCTTGTACGGTAGGGTGTAAACTCATAAATCTCCTTGAAAGTTGCACTTGAAGTGCAAAAAATTGCGGAAACAAAAAAGTCCATGAATTGGCATGCCGCTCCGAACAAATTTGTGTTAAACACTAGGGCCCATAACACCTAGTGTGCATGCATTTAACACAAAAAAATCCGAACCGCAATTCCATGAAGAGACTTTCTATGGCACGTACGTCAAAGCCATGCAACAAGAGTTGGATCATAACAGAATGTGAAAACTTAAGTCACACCTAGGTACCAACCATGAGACATTCTCAGTAACTTAGCATACTTAGCTATATGTAGAAACGACCCTCTGTTAAGGTGGTTTCACCGCACTTGTAATCATAACAAGTCTGTACTTAGTACCCGACAATTTTTGGCCACTGAAATTGTTCCTGATACAGTGTGCTCCAAATGGTCTAATACACGGATGCGACCATCACGTAGGGACTTCTTCGCGACACATCATTAGGAATTAGGCAGCAATACCAGTCCCAGAGACTCATATTCGTCACAGGTGGATTATGTCTCAAGTAAGGATGGCAGAGAAAACGACATCCATCAAGCACAAATTGTACTTGTGTGTGGAGGGAACTATGAACACTCCGCGACGCGAGTGAGAGGGATCCTCATTATCATTGCTTCACACTGGCTAAACCGAACTCCTTGAGTTCCTAGACCATATTGTGTCCCATGTGACAACATGTGCCAAACAGGACCGTACCATGTAGGTCTGTAATTGTTGCAACAAGATTCAAACCCATTACGGTATCTTGATGAATAGGGAAGGGAGAAAATAACAATATTTTCTCAAAATGCTATAATCGTTCATGACCTTGTCACTTGGCTAAAGAGCAAGCTGGATGAAAGCCTTCTATCTCAAACATCCCGATTACATAACGTAAACAAACTTAATTAGAAAGGAAAATAAATCCAAAAAACATGTACTTACGAGGAGGTGGAAATTACCTGATACTTACCCAGAAGTCAAGTACAACCCTCAACGTACCATATCAAAATTTCTTCAACTTTCTAATCACTAACATTAGATATTAGTGAAGATAAAGAAAGTGAACTTGTGACCCTGGGTGTTGCCTTGGCAATCCAAACCCCTGTGTATATCTTGCCAAACCAACCCCCGTGGTGATAGTTTGGAAAGAACGTTTTGACTATCCCTTGGTAGATAGTTTGCTTGAAAAACAAAGTGTGAAAGTGTCCAAAAATGACCATCAACACATATTGTGTAATTTAGTAATCACATATGTGGTCATACCACAAAATTGTGCTCATATATTCACGCCCAATGCTATAGAGAAAATGGGAGATCCACGTTGGGCGGGACTCCAAGCTCGTATAGACAGCCATGTTGTTTGAAATGCTTGATGCATCTAAATGCCGTGTTATAGATCAGTCTATGTCAATGTAAGTTCATAAAAAACTTATCTCAATCTGTGCACTAAAACATGTAGTGCTTACAAAATACCCAAAAATATATGTAATGGCAAGAATCTTGTTGGGCCATTAACATCGATGTGGAGTCCACTGGGTAGATCTATTCAAGCTAGAGAGTTCAATCACCCAAGGAATGCCAACAGTTGGGTCTTACCCTAGATCTGACAATGGCTCTAAGCCAGCCTGTGTGGCTCATAGGCCTTATGTCAACTAGTGTTCAATCGACGAACCAATGAAGACTAATTTGAATGGCGTCTTTGGCAAGTTCTAGTTGAAGCCGTGCTTCATATAAGTACGTTAGTTTTGCTAGCCAACAGATGCTGGTACCGACGTACCAAGAGCATGGCAAACGAGAATTGAGCATATCAAGCAATTTCAAATGAAATTGGCTAGTGTTGTGTGGCAAGCATCTTTGCCGGCTTTTGGAAGCACTGTAAAGAAGTTGGCCATGCCGAACTCTATGCACCCTTCAGGAAGTCAAGCCACAGGGTGTGTCGATCTCCTTGAGATTCCATGGGCATCAAAATTGAACTGCTAATGATCCATGCAGCAGATCAGGGCTACAAGTACTTAAGCCATGGTTGAGTCAAGTTGGCAAGTTAAGCATTGGTGTCATGCCAACAAAAGTGTAATGCTTAAAACAACTATCACAAGCTGTGCTTGTGCTTGTGCTTGGAGGGCCTAAATTGCACTCACATCTTTTGCATGTAAAGATTATCTTGCGATTCTCATACGTTACTTTATGCAGAGATACAACAACTAATTGTAGATCAAGTTATGCAAATAACAATGGAGTAGGAGCATTGTAATGCTTCGACAAAGCTTACCTGAAATTGTTTGTCGAAGCATGTAAAAGCTATTTGCAAATCCGGATTGACTGAAAACATCCCGCCTATCCACCGTGCTATGTCAAGCACGATAATTTTCCAAGACATGCCGTGGATTCCTGATCGTACTGATGATGGAGAACAATCGTGCTTGTTATGATTATGTTAACCACAGAAGCACCTTGTGCTTGGTACAAGCCTTGCTTGTGGATGCACTTACACGTCTAGTACATGCGCGAGTTACACGGCATGGCTCAAAAATTTTGGCAAACAAAAAACCAAATCTATGCATTCCTTACCTTTGAAGGTCAGAGACGAAGTTTAGTCACGCTATCCAAAAGCAACATCAGTCTTGTCGTCACACTTCCTTGGATGCAAGAGCTGAAATTCTCTGTCCCGTGCCTTGTCTGGTATTGCTGCAAATTCGGAATCTCCGTGCCTTGGAAGGCCACCGTCGCTACGGAGATTCCCGCAAACTTCTTCTTGAATTTTCACTTACTCAATAAGTGTTGTGAATTTTTGAGATTTACAAAAATTTTGCATGTCAAAAACCCTTGTTGCTCCGTCGTTTCCTCACCCCAATACGGTGGCTTGCCGTGGTGCCGAGAACAGAGAGCAAAGAGATCAAAGAAAGGGGGGGGGGGGGGGGGGGGGGGGAGGGGGTGTTAGCCCGTGGGCACCCTCCCTTGGCTTAATTGAAAGGCCCTAAGGTTGGGCGCTTGAATCTGAAACGAAGCTCCTTTGGAGCTATGGCGTCGACGTAGCGGCAACGCACAAGAGAAAAAGAGAGAGAGCACCCGATGTGAGGCTCTCCGGCTTGCACGCGTGTGACATAAACTGCCTAGCAACTCGAAGCAACCTCGCCAAGCCCTCCTACACCTAATTTCAAGCAGGTCGACCCGCCTCCTTCCCCCTTTCCTAGGGTTGCTACACGCAGTCTTTTGTCCTTGGTTGTTCGTGCAAGGGAAGCTACACACGATCGTGCTATTGTGGTCGACCCAGCCATGCAAATCTCACATGAGAGAGAGAGAGAGTTTGAGCGAGAAAATCCATGCAAATCTCCTTTGCCTCCCCTCCATGGTTTCTCTCCCTTGGCTTTGATACCAATGAAAGACCCTAGGAACTGTAGTGAACGATCCTCCACCCAACCACCCTTTTTATAGCTCCTTGGCTTGCAGGATCCCTTCTCCACTAGGCAGCTGGCCCTTGGCCAGAGGTCCTTGACCTCCAGGGTGGCCCTTGGCCTGACAGAAGTACGATGGAGAATTAGTGTTGTGTTTTTCCGACACTTGTAAGGAATGGAAGGTGTGCCTTGCCCCGTAGTCTCACTATCTGAACAAAAACACATAAACATGGGAGATTTGGAAGCAAATGACGAATCTTTACGTTTTGCTTAGATAATATTTTATTGGACAGTTTGTAGACACGTCGATTGTCGATTAATAGCTCTTGCAACACTTTGAAGTGAACCACCTAGATTTTCTTTAGTAGGTAATTACACATCAATATGAAGTACCTTATTTTTCCTCTTAAAATTCTTCACTTTAGAGCGTTGCCAGATAGGTAACACATCAATATGAAGTACCTTATCTATCCTCTTACAAGGGCGAATTCATCCTCATTGAGCTCAATTTTAAGCTTAACTGCAATGCCTTTCTCTTTATACAAAAGTCCACATGAAGCATCCTTTGGCATGCATTCTTTTAATGAACCATGGATGCAATATTTCTATCAAGACAAAGAACTAACCGTATGATTAATGTCTTTACTTAAACTGGCAAAAATCTCTCCTTTGAGAAGCCACAAAGGAAAAAAAGTAAAAGACTAGTTAAACATTTTGAACTAAGACTTTTTTTTTTTTAAATATAAAAAATTAGATAGTGCACTGTTTATGTGAGTGTCGTATAAAAGTATGGTGGAGAGTTGGTATTGTGTCTCTCTAAAAATTATAATAGAAGTTGTACCCTATCTCATAGTCTATTTCCTACTACAGGGTCATTGAATTCAAGTACAAGGTACTGAATTTCTCTTTAGTAATTTTGTGTTAACATTCCAGTATAATTATTGTGTTATCATTATGTATTTCACTTAGTAAGTTCCAAAGTGTAAATTTAAAAAAAAGATATAAAATAGGTATTTTGGTAAAAGTTACGGAATAGCTATTTTGTTAATAGTCCAATATAATACATAGAATACCTATTTCGTTAAAAGTTCAACATAAATTATGTCATTGTCCAAAGTTTCCTTGCCATAGCCATGTTACCCATCCTACAATCAACACGCTTCAAGAAACAACATTTTGAGAAGAAATCTCTGTTACCATATACATGTGGTAGTGATGTGTGTGAACACACTAGGACCGTCGAGGCATTTTTTTCCTCTTTAAGAGGTTTTTTCCCCGGAGCATTGTATATACGCCCATCACTCTAGGACTATCAATCTTTCCATTGCACACTAAGTAACACACTCTCTATTGTGTGCCTTGAGCTTCCTTCGTCTTCTCCAAGCTGTGTGTGTTTCTCTGTAACTCTAATTCCAACAATTGGAATCAGAGCAGATTACGTCCTCCCGGGCTTAGTCGCCAGCTGCTCCAGCACACGCCTGCTCACTTTCTCCGATTTCAGTGAGCTTTGACAAGCGTTCGTCGCAAGTCGAAAAATATTTTGGGAAAGCTCGTAGAGCTTGGTCTGCTTAGAATTTTGATTTGGACTCATTTCGGCCTCCGTTTCCACTATAGGAAGTATTGCACTGGCTATTTCGTCATTTAATGCAGAATTTCTGTGAGTGCCGTTTTTTGCATAACAGATGCCTTACGGTCTTCTACAGTTTGTGCTATATAGCACAGGTTGTTCCCCCTCCGTTTCTCCTATTTTCGGGCAGATTTCACATCAGGTGCAGCATTTACCATGGCTGACAACAACAACACATATGTGTTCAATATGTTTGCTGCTGAGGACAGGTTGGATGGGAACAACTACCCTATGTGGGCTTATATGATGCAACATGTTCTTGTGTCAAAGGGTGTCTGGAACATTGTGCAGGGCATTGATGTACGTCCTGGTTCTAAGAATGTAGGCGATGTTGATGATGTTGCAGGTCTTGCTGCAAGGATTGCAGCTGTTAGAGTTGTTTTGCCTACGGCAGAACAAGCTCATTGGGATGTTAAGGATGCGCAGGCTCATGCATTGATTGCATTGTCTGTGAAGCGCACCATTGTTTCTCACATCCGTTTAGCAAAATCTGCAAAACAGATTTAGGATATTCTAGATGCAAGCCGCAATGAGGCTAAAATTGCTTTTCTGCATAAAGAGCTGGAGTCGAAGATTATGCATGAGGAAGATGATATGGACACTTTCCTTGCTAGTGTCAAGGATATCAATGAGCAACTTATTTCTGCAGGTGAAGTAATTTCCGACAGTTCCCTTGTGCAGACTGTTCTTGATGCCTTACCAAATTCTTACCAGACTTTTGCTAGTACTTGGAGACTTATGACCCAAGGAAATCCAAAAATTGTCAAGTTTGATGCATTATGCACATTGCTGTTGCAAGAGTCACTTTCCAGAAAAAACAAGACTAGACAGCGTGCAGTTGAGCAGGCTTTTATTGCTTCTCAAAGAAAGGGTGGTAACAGCAATGCAGCCACTTCTTATAATTCTGCTGCGAGTGGCAAAAATTTTGTTCCTAATGCTTCTACTGGCAGCAATTCGTCTGGAAATTCTGGTGATAAGGGCAAAAAGAAGATGCGTTGCCATTATTGTAAAGCCAATGATCACTTGATCAAGTCGTGTCCTAAGTTGAAGGCCAAGGAGGCTAAGAAGAAAGAGGGTGGTTCCACTGCAAATGCTGGTTCCACTACAAATGGCCATTGTTGAGTCTTCTGTGAAAGGTGTTGGGGTATAAAGCCCAATGTGGTCACCCAAGTAAGTGGGCGGGCCGCCAGGTATGTACACATATTCTTTTGTAAAAATCTAATAAGAACTCACTATGCTCTACACATTACAGTAGAGCGAGTTCACCATATCATCGTGCTCTTCCTCTCGCACTCTCTCTCGCGTCGCACTTCCGCTCGTACTCCTTCAACTGGTATCAGAGCTCAGATCGAGGCTCAGGGCAGCACTGCAGGAGGCTAGAGTCACCAACTCAGATTGGAGTGAAATTCGACAAGCGAAGACACGGCCCCAAATCTCCTGGGCAAGCCCGAAGGACTTGATGTTGTCAGAATTTCATTCTGAGGTCATCTCGGCCACCGTTCGGCTTCGACAAAGGTCTGCACATGCCATTTTCGACTACGTGGTCTCGACAGGTGCAGATCTGACTCGTGGAAAATTTGGGGTTTTCGGCCTACGACTGCAACTGCTGAGGATATCGACACTCCCAGAGTGTTGATTTGTGGTTGTCTACACATCGAAGGACGGCTCACAGTTCTTGGAGGCGTGTCACATATGACACAGGCGTATCTACACACAGACTGTAGGCGACATCCACTAGTTCATCAGGTAGCTTGTGCTTGCTGCTTGATATTCCAGATTTCATCCTGACATTGCAGGTACTTCCACATGGGATGTATTGTAAGAGATGATGTATGCCTGTTGAGGGTTTGTTGGCTGTGAGTCACGCAGCAAACAACCGCCGCAGCGGTTACAGCATATAGTGAGACATGTTCCCGCAATTACAAAGAGCTTGATCAGCACAGGTTTACTTGATGATGCTGGCTACGTCACCACCTTTGGACAGAACATATGGAAGATATCCAAGGGTTCTATGACAGTAGCACATGCAGTAAAGTCTGGAGGACTTTACATGATTTACGTATCAAATGTCTCTAAAAATGTAATCAATGTAACCGAGCAACCGAACGTTTCTTTGTGGCATAGCCGGTTAGGACATATGTCCAATAAGGGAATGGAAATCTTGTCTTGTTCTGGTTATTTGCCTAGCTTTTCATTTAATGATTTTGAATTCTGTGAACATTGTCTGTATGGTAAGCAAACACAGCAGCCACATAAGCATAGAAGCAGTAGAAGAGATACACAGTTGGCACTTATTCATAGTGATTTGTGTGGATATATGCCTAACCTATCTCTAGGGGGAGCTTCTTACTTTATGACATTTATAGATGATTACTCGAGGAAAGTATGGGTTTACTTTCTCAAGCACAAGGATGAAGCGTTTAGTGTTTTCAAAACGTTTGTGACACTTGTGGAGAATCAGAGTGGCAAGAAGCTTAAATGTTTATGCACTGACAATGGTGGAGAGTATGTTTCAAAGGCCTTTCAGGACTTTTGTGAGTCAAAAGGTATAAAACGTGAACTTAATGCTCCTTACAATCCTCCTCAAAATGGTGTTGCTGAGAGGATGAATAGGACCATACAAGAGAAGGTCAGAAGTATGTTGTCTAATGCACAGTTGCCAAATGGGTTTTGGGCTGAAGCTGTATCAACAGCTGTTCATCTTATAAATAGATCTCCTAGCAAGGTTTTGCAGAAGGATTGAGTGGCAGAGATGGTATGGTCAGGCAAGGTCCCCTCATACAAACATCTCAGAGTCTTTGGCTGTGAGGCATATACTCACGTTGCAAAGGAATTTAGGAACACACTTGAGCCAAAGAGTAGAAAGTGCATCTTTCTAGGCTATGGTAATTCTGGTGAGATGGGGTACAGACTTTGGGATCCCAAATCCAAAAAGGTTATCCGCAACAATGATGTTCACTTTAATGAAGCCAAATATCATTCTAAACCAGAGAGGGTTGAGGAGATTAGAAGAGTTGTCTTCCAAGAAGATGGACCTGCACGTGCAAGACAAAATGTCAGGGCTCAAGAGGAGCAAGGACAGGATAGAGTGGAACCACAGGTTGTGGCTGAGCCTGAGCCACCTATTGTGCGTAGATCTGGACGTATCACGCGACCTCCTGATAGGTTTGTTCCATCTATGAACTATGTCATGTTGACTGATTGCAATGAGCCTTCATGTTGCAAGGAAGCAGTGCAAATGAAGGACTCCGGGAATTGTCAATTGGCCATGCAATCAGAGATGACAGCTCTGCATAAAAACAAGACATGGAAGCTAGTTAAATTACCACAGGGCAAAAAGGCTCTACCTTCTAAATGGGTTTACAGGTATAAGCTCACCGCTCATGATAGTCAGCCAAAGTACAAAGCAAGGCTTGTTGCCAAGGGCTTTAAGCAAGAACAAGGCATTGACTTTGATGAAGTCTTCTCTCCGGTGGTCAAGATGATTACATTGAGATGCTTTCTTGCATTGGTTGCCATATTAGATTTGGTGTTGCACCAAATGGATGTCAAGACAGCGTTCTTGCATGGTGATTTAGTTGTGGAAATTTACATGCAGCAGCCAGAAGGGTTTGTTGAGAAAGGCAAGGAAGATTGGGTATGCCAGTTGTTAAAGAGTCTTTATGGCTTAAAACAATCACCGAGGGCATGGTACCATAAATTCCACAAGTTTATGCTTTCTCAAGGCTACAAATGTAGTGAGTTCGATCACTGTCTATATACAAAGAAGGCTAAGGATGGCAGTTGGCTGATCCTTATTTTGTATGTGAATGACATGTTGATTGCTGGCAAGCACTTGGAAGAAATTCCAGCTTTGAAGTCAAAGATGGCAAAATCGTTTGACATGAAAGACATGGGTGAGGCAAGTCATATACTTGGTATGCGCATTGAGAGAGACAAATCAAAGAAGTTGATTTGGTTATCTCAAACAGAGTATATTGACAAGGTTTTGCAACGTTTCAATATGGAGAAGGGAAAGGCACTGACTGTTCCATTGCCACCATATGTGAAACTTAGCAAACAAGATTGTCCTGTGTCTGAGGAAGAACAGGCTGAAATAGATAAGATTCCATATGCGTCTGCAGTGGGTAGTTTGATGTATGCAATGATTGCTACTCGCCCAGACATTGCATACATCAAACTACCCACTGTAGAGGCATATGGAATCTTATCCATTTCAGCCTGTTCTTCCTCAGACACAGGACAATCTTGTTTGCTAAGTTTCACATATGGTGGCAATGGAACACTCAGTGCCGATGTTGATGCAGAATGGGCTTTTAGCGCAGAGTGCACTTACAATCCTGCTGTCCATGATAAATGCTTGTCAATTACTGCAGATTCACATGTGTGGTATTTCGACAGTGGTGCTACAAAGCACATTACCTCACATCGTGAATTGTTTACCTCTCTCGAGTCTGTCCCTCATGGGAATTCAGTCACTTGTGCCAACAACGCCTCTTATCCAGTTCAGGGAGTTGGAAAGATTGTTCTCACTACTGCTAATGGCAGTTCCTTCACACTTGTTGATGCACTTTATGTACCCAGGATCAAGAAGAATCTCTTGTCTGTATCCACACTTGCTAAACTTGGACTTGTAGTCAAATTTGTGGATGACAGATGTACAGTTCATGATCTCAGTTTTGGTGATGAAATTGTTGCATCTGGGCTTTTGTGCCGTGGGATGTATAAGCTCACTTTTGTATGACAAGTGTGGACAAAATTTTGCAAATGCTGTTGCAGATTCAAGGGCCATTTCAGATGCAAAACTTTGGCATGCATGTTTTGGTCATCTGAATTTTGCCAGTTTGCTGCGTTTGCAGAAATCTGATATGGTTGCTTCTTTGTCGCCTCTTGAAGCACCTGTCAAACATGTTTGTGAAGGCTGTATTTTGGGTAAGATGCAGCGTTCTAAGTTTCCAAAGGATGGTTCAGTTCGGGCCACATGCAGGTTGCAGCTTGTGCATAGTGATGTTTGTGGGCCCATGCAAACTCCGTCCTTGGGCAATTACCTATACTTCGTGACTTTCATTGATGATTACTCGAGGCATGCATGGGTATTTACTCCTAAAGCGACGTCCAAAGTTTTTATGTGCTTCAAACAATTTCTGGCTATGGCTGAAAATGTCTCCAAATGTACTATGGGCACCCTCCGTTCCGATCGAGGGGGGGAGTATATGTCTCATGAATTTAATGCATTTCTGGCTAGTCGTGGGATAAAACACCAATGTACAGTGCCTTATACACCTCAGCAAAATGGTGTTGCTGAGAGGAAAAACATGTCACTGACGGAAATGGCACGATGTATGGTCAAAAGTCAAGCTTTACCGCATTCTTTTTGGCTTGAGGACATCATGTGTGCCACTTATGTACTAAACAGGTGTCCTACGAAATCTTTGCAGTGTATTACTCCATATGAAGCATGGCATGATAGAAAGCCTTCTATTGAGCACATGCGTGTTTTTGGTTGTTTGGCATATGCTTTGGTGCCACAAGTGCAACGCAGAAAATTGAATGATAAGGCTGTCAAATGTACGTATTTTTGTTGTTTATAGTGTTGAAAGCAAAGGTTACAGGTTGTATCATCCACAAACAAAACGTATTCTGGTTTCTCGGGATGTAGTGTTTGTGGAAGATTTTGTTCAGCCCTTGCTGTCATGTACTAGAGACAGTAATGTAAGCTCACAGGACATTTATGACACTTTGTTGCCTCTTTTTAGTGGTGGAAATACGAATGTAAGTTCCAATGAGGCAAATGTATAGCCTATGGGGGTTTCTGAAAATGTTCTAGATCAGCCTATTACTGATGCAGATGTACATGATGTACTTGATAAGGAAAGGGCTGAAAATGAGCAAGCTAGAGGTATGCCAAAATGGCTGGTGCACACTTTGCGTGACAATAAATTGGATGCACCTTTGTCTAGTCGTACTCGTTTAGGCTCTCGCCATGCATCTTATGCATCAGATTGTTATGCTTTGGCTGTGTCTAGTTTACATGATGTTGAGGAGCCTCTGTCTTTTGATGAAGCACAAAATTCAAAAAATTGGATGGCTGCCATGCAATCAGAATATGATGCACTTATCGAAAATGACACATGGAATTTATGTGATTTGCCTCCTGGCAAAAAGGCCATTGGTACGAAGTGGGTTTACAAGTTGAAACGCAAACCGGATGGTGAGATCGATTTCCATAAGGCTCGACTTGTTGCAAAGGGTTATGCACAGCAAAAAGGCATAGATTATGAAGAGACTTTTGCTCCCACTGGTCGTATGACTACTGTGCATTTTCTATGTGCATTGGCAGCTCATTTTGGTTGGGATGTACATCAATCAGACATTGTTACTGCTTTCTTGAATGGTGACATATTTGAGGAAGTTTATGTAATGCAGCCTTGCGGTTTTGTCATAAAAGGACAAGAGGACAAAGTGTGCAGATGTAAGAAGGCTTTGTATGGGTTGAAGCAATCTCCTCATGCTTGGTATGAGAAAGCTTACACTCATTTGGTTAAGTCCAACAGAAAGCACATTGTATGTAAAGCATGAGGGTGATGTACTTCTCATTGTGGTTCTTTATGTTTATGATTTGTTGATCATTGGACCAAATGAGAGACATATTGCTGAATTTAAGGCTGATTTGAATGCTACTTTCAAGATGAAAGATTTGGGGCTGTTGCATCATTATTTGGGTATACAGGTTAAGCAGTGTGATGGTGGTATTGCCTTGTGTCAGAAAAGTTACATAGAGACATTGCTATGTAAGTTTGGACTTGAGGATTGCAAACCTATTGCCACTCCCATGGAAACAAGTTTGAAGTTGAGTCTACATGATGCTGGCGATCCTACTGATGTCACTCTTTACCAAACTGTTGTTGGCTGCCTCATTTATGTATGCAACACGAGGCCGGATATTCAGTTTGCAGTCTCACAGGTCAGCAGATTTATGCATAGCCCAGGGTCTAAGCATTGGCAGGCTGTCAAGAGGATTTTTGGCTACCTTAGTGGCACTTTACATCTTGGTTTGTTTTATCCCAAGGGGGGATCATTGCCGCCAGACTTACATGCTTTTTCGGACTCAGATTGGGCTGGTTGTTTTGACACGCGAGTGTCCACAAGTGGTTTTTGTTTCATGCTTGGCAGTTCATGTATATCATGGTTGAGCAAGAAGCAACCTACTGTGGCCACTTCGAGTTGTGAGGCTGAGTACAGGGCAGTCTTCACAGCTACGGTTGAGTGTGTATGGCTCAGACGCCTTATGGCTGATTTGGGTGTTGGACAGGACACTGCCAACACTATCTACACTGACAGTCAGAGCGCATTGGCAGTTGCGAGGAACCCAGCTTTTCATGCTCGCACAAAGCACATTTAGGTGCATTACCACTATGTCAGGGAGAGGCTCTGAGCAGGAGAGATCAACTTGGCTTATGTGTCAACACAGGACAACCTTGCAGATATTTTCACAAAGGCATTGTCTTGTGAGAAGCTTGAAGCTTTCCGCAAAGCTTTGGGCTTACTCCCCTTTGTGGACTGATCATGTCCTCAGGGCATGGCACTTCCCTTTACTCATGTGCCAGCTCTCGTTCACCGCATCACTCCAGGGGGGACCATATACATGTGGTAGTGATGTGTGTGAACACACTAGGACCGCCGAAGCATTTTTTTCGTCTTTAGGAGGTTTTTCCCCCGAGCATTGTATATACGCCCATCACTCTAGGGCTATCAATCTTTCCATTGCACACTAAGTAACACACTCTCTATTGTGTGCCTTGAGCTTCCTTTGTCTTCTCCAAGCTGTGTGTGTTTCTCTGCAACCCTAATTCCAACAGTCTCATCGAGAACTTTATGTACTTTCATAAGGGAACCATATTTCACATACATATCAACCATATCATTGCCAAGCACAACAGGTTTCTCCAACAGCCCTTGATCTCATTGTGGGAGAGCATCTAGTATTTTCTTTATAGATTTAGTGGAATTTCCCTTAAGAGGATTCTTTAGAGGAGACTAGAGATTGTTTCGGGATGATTTCATTGCATATTTATACATTAGAACATTAAACCATGCAACACAATTAAGATTGAAAACCTGATGAGGAATGGATTTCTTTGGAGCCGTCCCCTCCAAAAAGATCTTTGTATTATAGTTTTTTCTCAAAGAGGGCTTTTATTACAACACAACCTTCTGCTCTTGCAGAGCTTTCCTCAAACCAAGAATATAGTGAACTTCAAGATTCCATGGTATAACCCTCCTTTCCAAGCTCTAAAGAGCCCAATGAGGAGAAAAAAAGAGTTAGATGAGGGTGAAACGAAGCATTTTTCAAGCGCAAGAAGTAGTAAGTTGTATATGGTTACTCCTTGAGAAAGCTCTTAGCATAGCTTATCATGATAGAGTAGGAGAGAGAAGAGGAAGAAGATCTTTCACTTGCTTGGATCTGCATCCATAGTTAAACCCTTGAATATAGAGACTGACCGTCTCCAGAGCTTGCATGAGAGAGGGAGAGGGAGAGGGAGAGAGTTTTCTTGGCCACTCTGAGAGAGAGAGAGACTCTGAGAGAGAGAGAGAGAGAGAGAGAGAGAGAGAGAGAGAGAGAGAGAGAGAGAGAGAGAGAGAGAGAGGGAGGGATCAAGTGTGCAAGAGACTAAAGAGAGGGGCGTGTGGGATTCCCCCCCCCCCCCCCCCCCAATTTCTCCCAAAAGGAATGCCTACTATCACATGCATCAATCAGAAGTAAACACTCAAAGTGCAATTAGTGCATGCCCAAACACTTGTCCCCCGTATGTCTCCCCTTCTCTTAGTAAGTGTACACACTACACTCACTCACACACACTTGCTACATTCTCATACAGCAAGTGTGAACTACTTGGGACACATGGCATAGACAAGCTTAGAAGAGAAGGACTAGAGTCAACCTTGTAAATAAGGAAGGGATAAGCTAACATTATACTTCAGTTGTTTCCTTTCACTTATTAAAAACCATAAATTTACCTTTATTTTAACTAGCTCAGGTGCAAGATCTTCGCACTATCCTTTGGAGGCTTATGAAGTCGATTTCGGCTCTCGCTTGGGTTATAGACTACCTGCCAATTTAGGACCTACTAAATAAGAATGAACTCTCGATGAAACTTAAAGTCATTCTTGGGCTTTAGAGCTTCATCCCCTGTGCAAAACCTTAGCATAGTGCTTTGGAGGCACCACGAAGCTCGTCTCAAAACATTACTAAATTGAGAATATATGTGTTAAGTTAAAGATTTATCCTAAGGCATCCCCTACTTTATACTTGGAGTGTAATGAGTAGATTGTGTCCCCTCCAAGGCATGAGCATAATCATGTATATACAAAACAAAAGACGAGAAAAATACATGTATGTTAAATTACTTGAAATTAGCACAGCTAATTGTCTTGTACCTTTGATCAAGGCTGCTCATAATAGGTTCATACTTCCTTGACCTTTACCTTTAATCGAGATAACTAAACAATAATTATCCGTGCTCTTTCATAGACTTCTCGTCTTTGGTCCCAAGCTTTTGATTGAGCTGGTTTATAAACACTCAAATCACCATCACTTGTTTTCTTTTATTTTTTCCGAACTTAAATAGCCAAATGAAGATGAAAAATACTTCTAGAAATTTAGAAACTAATTTTCATGACATTAAAACTCTCTTGAAATCATAGTCGTCATCAACTATGGAGCAGGGAAAAGAAAGTCATAGATATCATATGAACCGAAATTGAGTTTTGAAGAACCTCACCCAAAGTTAACCAACCCAAAGATCCACTTGCATATGGTTAGTTGGCGGATACGATGCGACGAACGTCAGCATAGCGAGAACTCACCTAACATATAATGTCAACTGAGGACAAAGCTCGAACCGCAGGCGCGTGGAAGCAAGCAAAGGGTGTCAACCTCTACTCGACCGACTAATGACTACTTCCTACAGAGATATCAAATCTACATGCCATTGGTTATGTGAAAGTGAGAGTCTCCTATGATGCTACCGCGAGCCAAAAAGCCCATCAAATGATCTCGAAACTTCACAAAACTCAAGGGAAGTCCTGCACACACTGGAAGGCCGCTATCCCTAAGGTCTCTGACCACAAATCCTAAACCAATACCCTCCGTGCAGAAAACGCGTAGGATGTCTGGTTGGATTTTACAGGTCACTGTTTCTAAAATCTAACATGCCTAATGTGTAGCTCTACTCGCTATTATCGCGTGGATATGCTGAAATGCAAAAACGGACAACGTTTACTCACCGAAACTCTAAAAGTAGCTCGCGGGTGAATCTGCCAAACACAGACGAACGCGCGTGATGTAAGCATCAACGCGTAGCTCTCCTCGTGGACAACACTTTGCTGCTCTCCATTTGCGATTCCGACCACCGTAGCTCTTGTAGCACACACACACACACACTTTCACTCTCTCACAGTCTCCCAGTTGACACAGAAGATAAGATTACTAGAAGTCTCCTTACAAAGCTTTCGGTTTTGGTTTAAATACTAAACTTTAGAAAACCTAATGTCCGACCAAAATGACATGATTTGTCCCTAGGCTTCTATAGAGCTTAATTACAACACCGTGAGTTGGCTTTGCTCATCCAACAAGCATCTGTGGCCAAAATACAATTGCCGACTTAAAATATGAAGATCCTATAAACTTTACAAAAGTGGCCGTAATGGCTCAAAATGATAATAACGGGATATTCGATGATGTCCATGAGCTTGTATCTTCACGTTACAGCATCCATCTTCATCTTCATCACTTCATCAGCATCTTCATATGGAATCTTTAGAGAATCTTTTAGGAATCTTCATGGAATCTTTGTGGAAGTGTTGTTGAAAGGTTGGCCTGTCAACACTCTCCCCCTTCGTATTCTTGTCGTCCCCGACAAGACCCTATGTCTGCAGTGGCCTTGACGAGTGCTTCATGTTTTGGTGTTGGTTGAAGCTTTTGTTGTTGCAGTTGCTTTTACTAGATGCTTTGTATGTTGTAGAGTTACCTTTTTCTTGTACATGTAGTGTAGTTGAAGCCATAGCTCTCCCCCTCCGATTGGTTGTTGTATCGTGAATAAGTCGAGTGAGGTTTGTTGTTGCTGCAATTCTTTATCTTGGCAGCTCTGTACTATTTGTTCTTTGGGTGTCATCCTACACATGTACGTGTAAACTTGAAGCCTTTTTGAATTTTTTCTGGGCCGCTCCCCTTTGATTTTCTAGTTGATGATCATGTAGTTGTTTGGGGATGCCGTTGGTCTGCTTTTTTGTGTTTATATAAAAAATAAAATGTGGCGTATATTACAAAATGAAGGTCTTGGATACCTGGATAGGACTAAAGGGAAAAACCCAGTGGGAGAAAATGCCTTTAGTCACAATTAAATGTGAGGCTATATGTACTTATGTTTTGATGTAACTGAGTTTTGTTGAGTTAAAGTACTTACGGCCGTATGGCTACTATTATTGACTGAATATACATTGGATAAGTGTTAGTAGCTTGAAGTCAGAGTCGTTGTTGTTGAGCAAATGCTTATGAAACCTGTTACCGCTTTTTCATCGTCATTTTGTTGTGTAAGTGCATGGGTGGAACACAAATCGTGTCAAATGCAAATTTCCAATGATGGGACATTATATAAGCTTGCACAGATAGATGCATGTGAAACAATATGTTGTGTGAGAAGAGTTTGAATGGGTGCTTCCAGGAGTGAACGTAGCTATAGAAGCAAAAATATATTTGACCAAGAATAGGTTTTGAAATTCAAAACTCCCATCCTCGAAGAGAGGATTTGTAAAGGACCATACTGGCAATATTGGTTTCTTTTGCCATACTTGGGTGACCTTGGTTGTCAAAATTTCTTTTTGTTGTCGTTGGTCCCTTGGTTGAGAAGATTGGCTCGCTCCATTCTCCGTAACACTTTGTCTATCATGTCTTGACATTTCTTGGGAGCTAGAGATGACTTCAATCTTCTTCGGTATGTGTGGTTCTTTTGGCACCCATTTGTATTTGCATCGTGTGATTAGCGTGTCTTTGCAGATATCCTTTTCCTTGACTATGACATTGTTCTTGATTTTGCCTTCCGTGAAACTGCGATGATTTTCAAGCTGAAGTCGTTTGATTGAAGAATGTTTACCTGGCATCTTTGGTAGCCAAATTCTCCGATTTCCTTGATAGTAACCTTGTGCTTGAAGAATTGTAGATGGCACTTCCCATGATGTTTTTGATGTCGTATTGAGATTTACAAGAGTGCCATTTTTGGGATTATTTACTGATGAAGTCCTATGTTGGTATGAAGGCCAGCTAGATTTGAAATTTCCTATGTACCTTTGGCGAGCCTTGTTGGTTGGTCTCCTTTGGCGATATAAATATGAGCTTTGTTGCTTTGGGGACGCTTTTTGAAACCTTTATCCACCACATAAGCTGAGGTTTGTAGTTTTGGTAACCAAAGTTTCTTTTGACCTTCATAGTAGCCTTGCTCTGCTAAGTTGTACCGGGAGGATATCCATCCCATGTGTTTACCATTCATCAATTGGCTTGGATCAGCGATCCATATTGGGTCCTTGACTTTGATTTCTTTAGCTTTAATGTAGACCTTTGAAAACCTTTGGTGGCGGTGATCTCGCAGTGTAGGATATTTTGTTGAAAGACATTCTTTGGAGACTGCCTTTGATGTGGAAGCATGTTGACGGTTGATGTAGAAGCTTTTTCTTGAACCTGAATGGGTGTGGCTAAAGACTTTGATTTAAGGGGCTGCTTCTGTTGGTACGACATTTGTGGGCTCATTTTGGCTTTGCCTTTGTTGGCAGTCGATAATCTTGGAGCGGTAGTAGGCTGGCTAGTCGTGATGACCATCATGGAAGATTTCAGAAGCTCTCTGTCACTATTTACTTCTTCTAGCACTTGAAGGTCATTCAATGGTGACTTTTCTTCTTGGAAATCTTTTGAAGCTCGTGTAGCAGGATGTTGAGGTTGACTCTCTTCTTCTGATTCAATGGTCGCCGTGGCCTTTGGTTCCCATTTCTCCATGGGTTCTTGTAGAGTCTCTGTTTGAAAATATTCATTCATATCCTGCATTGCTTGTCCTTGGTAGTCAATCTTGGAGTCGGTCATTTCCTGTTCTTTGGTGGGTTCTAAGACTTCAGCTACATCATCTTTTAGCTTCTGCTGGTCTTTGATTTCTTTAACCACCACTGCAGAGTCCAAAGTAGAGGAATTTCCTTGTGGAATTTCAGCTTCATTCCTTGACTTTTCTTGCATGCCTTCCGCTTGTGACATGGCACTAAGATTTGATGTTACCTCTGCCACCTCTTCTTGGGTTGACTTACCATCTTCAGAATCTTGGCTTCTTTTGCTCTCAAACCCTGGACTGCGAGCTTCATTGTCATCACCTTGTGGATGCTTTGACTTGTCCTCAGTGAGGTTCTTTAAGCGATCTTGAATTAGCTGATTCAATTGATCTTTTTTGACAGCCTGATTCTCTATGATAATGTCGTTAACACCCTTGAATTCAAGCAATTTTGTCTTGAGCCTATCTTTTGTGCTCTGCGACAAGATCTGCTTCTTTTTCGGAGATCTCGTTGGGGATTCTTGCTTCCATTCCCTTGTTGTCATTGTTTGAACTTTGCTTTTGGCTTGTTGCTTCTTCTTTTCCAGGTAGAGCTTTGTTGGGCAGTCCTTGATAAAATGACTAATGGCACACTGGTTGCAATATGCCTCTATCTCAGCATTTGCATTCTTTGGATGAGGCAGCTCTCCATAGTACTGTTGATAATGGTTTCTGTGGTATCTAGATACAGACATGACCTCTTCTTTGCATGCATGAACCTGTAGATTACGACTAACTTAGGTGTATCCATTGGCTTCGTCTCTTTATCCTCCATCGTCTTGTCCTTGAGAAGCTAAAAATAGCTTCCATTATTGCTTGCATACAAGATCAAATCACTATCCATGATTTCTAGCAGTCGTAATGCTAATTCTTCCATCAACATATGGTCTTTAACATGGGGCTTCTGCATAGTCTTAGGGCTATGTTTCCGAGTTGATTTTGGCGAGGTTTGCACTGAGGGTGAAGATCGAACCGAATCTTTGTTTTCCGTTTCCCTGGATGGTGCTTTTGGACGAGGTCCAAGTATGTGACTTACAAGCTACCCACAAATGCTAACCTCATCCATATTTTTTACATCGGCCATTTCATAGTGCCTACCATATTTTTCGACCACGATGACATCTTGACGTGACCTTCTACATTTGGCATTGTGAATTTTTGGTGGTCTCTCCTCTGGCTCGGCATCTTCCAATGTTTCTTGAAACTCCACTTGGGCTTCTGAAAAGGACACTGCTTCTTGTAAAACTAGACTTCTTAATCCCACTCTTGAAGAGATAGGGTCTCTTTGTTGAGTTTGAACTACCCCCATCCGAGAGGGTTCCATATCTGATGTTGGCATCTGTTTAATGCCTGATGATATGACTTGTTGTGCTCTGTTAAGTAGCTCTTGAGACCGAGCTAGTTATTTTTGAAGTTGTGCTATCTTCAAGCCTGGTACTTCCGACGTATTCTCTGTTTGTGCAATTTGGTGTGTTTGTGCTTTGTCTTGTGCTGGTGTGGTGCACGAGACTTGTGTCATGTCTTTCCATGTTGTGCCTTGTTGTGTGTCATGTGGTGTGTCACTCATTTGTGTAGTGAAATATGTAGGTGTCAATTCTTCCAGGTGCGTAGTTAGAGGTAAACCCATGACGAGATGGTATACATTACCACCTTTAGACATGTAGTCTTCTCCTCTTGAGCCAAACGCTTCTGCTGCAAAATAATGATTGTTTTCTACAGGAACTTCATGACTTGTGACAGCCCTGTAGTATTGACCGTCTTCGTCTACATAGAGGGTACCAATTTTCCATTTTCCATCTTGTGCTTTGTATAGAAAACTACTTGGAGGATATATGTAGATATCTGTAAGTTGATCTCTGTACAACATTTCTATCTCATTGTTGATGTATTTTCCGTGCCTCATGTAAATTGATCCCAGACAGTCTTCCATGAAATTTGGATGTGGGTGCAGTATATTCTTCGTTGTTTCAACTTTCACATCTTGAGATGTCCGAGTTTCCTCTGTATCTTTCTTTATCTTGATGTACAAATTTCGATTCACATCCTCATAGCATGGCAGTCCTTTGTAGTGGCCAATCAAATAAATCCAAATTTGCTCTCTTGTAATTTATGCGGATGTACTTGAAGCTTTGTCTCAGCTGGTCTGATTCCTTTGAGACGCCATTGCTTTCGTCTTGACTCCCTTGTTGTACATGTTCAGTGCTAGCTCTAATTGCTTGCCTCAATGCTAATAAAAATTATTAGCACCCTTGTGTTGGTCTTTTTCGCTTGAGGTCCTTCAGCTTCTGGGGATGCCTTAATCTCTGAGTTTTCTGAACTGGGCTTTGCTTGCACTGCTTGAACTTCTTAGCTCCCTTGCTTGCCAAGACTGATACTGACTTGTCTGGCTGCTTGCTTTTCCTAGAGCTTTTTAGCAAGGCTCCATCTATTGGAAGCACTGTGATAAGTTATGCAACTTACCACTATACTGCAACGACTGCTCCCTTCGTAGCGATTCTTGAGTTGAGCTAACCTGTGTTCACTTTAGCACACAATCTGCAAAATTCTATTTAGCTGGCAAACTTTTTCACAATGAATGCAAAAATTCTTGATGTACCCTTGACAGCCACACTTGTGCCTTGAACTTGGAGGTGACTCTCAATTTTACATTAGGCCGCAGTTAACTTTTACACCTTCCCGCGGTTGACCAATGGTTTTCCCAAAAGATAATTTCAATCTGCTAACTTAGCAGTCTTTAATGGTCAATTAGAAGGCCTAGAGACCAAATCTGGTTTCAAATTTCAGCTTCCCGATTATGAAAATCTCACATGCACTCGTGTCCGCTCTAGGTCAAATTGAGCGGTCTGTTCCAGAGCCTGGGTTGACTCTAGCCGATGACCTCGCTTATGGCTCACTAGCCCCTCTCCTAGGGAAAAGTCAAAACTATGTTCAAAACGGTGACCGTTTTCTGACAATTCTTTCGAACTGTCGATTTTAGACACACGTGACTTTCGAATGCATTTTGAGGCCTTAAACGACATTTTTTTTCAAAGTTGACCTATATTATTGCCAAAGTCTTACATTTAGTTCAAGTTTTGCTCTAAGATCTATAGTGTCGCTCTCAGGCTACGTTTTGATATAAAAAAATTTCCAATCCAATACCGTTTGTGAAAGTTATGGCCAAAATAGTGAAATGCAATTTAGAATGGTCAAAATGAGTCCAAATTCAATTTTAAAAGAAGATTTGGGATCTCTATGACACTGTGAATACCCCTGTATGGTCAAAATTACAGCTGGACCCTAAAATTGGCCTGGGGACATCCTACGCCCAAATTTTTTTCTGCTCAGAATGAAGCAAGATCTGGTTCAAAGGTTCCCCTTGAGTCTAACAACACCTTGGTATGCTCAGAATTTCATTTGAATGTCAAAATCACTTCAAACAATCAATTTATGAATTTTTTGCTTTTTGACTTCATCTTTTGACTTTTGGACATCAAAAACATGGGAAAACACTCAAGTCAACATGTTCCTAGGGTAAAACCTACCCTTTGAACACACTGGTGGTCTCAGAATTCCCAAATTCCTGCCCAAAAACCCCCTGGAGACATCCTACGCCCAAAAGTTTTTCTGCTCGGAATGAAGCAAGATCTGGTTCAAAGATTCCCGGTCTAGCAACACCTTGGTATGCTCAGAATTTCATTTGAATGTCAAAATCACTCCAAACAAGCAATTTATGAATTTTTCGCTTTCTAACTTCGCCTTTGGACTTTTGGACATCAAAAACATGGGAAAACACTCAAGTCAACATGATCCTAGGGTAAAACCTACCCTCTGAACACGGTCTCAGAATTCCCAAATTCCTGCCCAAAAACCCCCTGGAGACATCCTACGTCCAAATTTTTTTCTGCTCGGAATGAAGCAAGATCTGGTTCAAAGGTTCCCCTTGAGTCTAGCAACACCTTGGTATGCTCAGAATTTCATTTGAACGTCAAAATCACTCCAAACAAGCAATTTATGAATTTTTCGCTTTTTGACTTCGCCTTTTGACTTTTGGACATCAAAAACATGGGAAAACACTCAAGTCAACATGTTCGTAGGGTAAAACCTACCCTTTGAACACACTGGTGGTCTCAGAATTCCCAAATTCCTGCCCAAAAACCCCCTGGAGACATCCTACGCCCAAATGTTTTTCTGCTCAGAATGAAGCAAGATTTGGTTCAAAGGTTCCCCTTCAGTCTAGCAACACAGTGGTATGCTCAGAATTTCATTTGAATGTCAAAATCACTCCAAATAAGCAATTTATGAATTTTTCGCTTTTTGACTTCGCCTTTTGACTTTTGGACATCAAAAACATGGGAAAACACTCAAGTCAACATGTTTCATCGGTAAAACCTACCCTCTGAACACACTGGTGGTCTCAGAATTCCCAAATTCTTGCCCAAAAACCCCTTGGAGACATCCTACGCCCAATTTCTTTTCTACTCAGAATGAAGCAAGATTTGGTTCAAAGGTTCTCCTTGAGTCTAGCAACACCTTGGTATGCTCACAATTTCATTTGAATGTCAAAATCATTCCAAACAATCAATTTATGAATTTTTCGATTTCTGACTTCGCCTTTTGACTTTTGGACATCATAAACATGGGAAAACACTCAAGTCAACACGTTCCTAGGGTAAAACCTACCCTATGAACACACTGGTGGTCTCACAATTCCCAAATTCCTGCCCAAAAACCCCCTGGAGACATCCTACGCCCAATTTGTTTTCTGCTCAGAATGAAACAAGATTTGGTTCAAAGGTTCCCCTTGGGTCTAGCAACACAGTGGTATGCTCAGAATTTCAAAATAAGCTCCTAGACATCCTATGGGTAGGATGTCTTTTTGATCAAAATTGAATAAAATTTGGTCCAGAGACTCCCCTTGGTGTGTTGAACCCCTAGGTATCCTCACTTTTGGTTTCTGACACCTCTAGGCTGGTCAAATGCTCAAGAATCTGTTTCAGAAGCTGGATACTCTATCAACTGATTTTTCAAGTCAAATGAGCTCCAACTTGGACCAAAATTGACTGGCATGCTTATAAGATGTTATGAAACACTTTGGTATTGTCAAATGTTGGTCTAGGGTCCAAAATCATGCAGGAGACATCCTACGGGTAGGATGTCTTTCTGCTCAGAATTGAATAAAATTTGAACCCTAGATTCCCCTTGAGTCAAGCAACCCAATGCTATGCTCAGATTTAAATTTGAATGCCAAAAGGGCAAGATTTGGGCTGCATAAGCTTTTGGTGCACTCAGAGGGTAGGATGTCTTTTTTCAGGAGCAAACATTAGGAAATTTCGGAGGTCATTTGGAGGGCCTTCTAAGAAAATGTATTTTTTGCACTCTCTCTCTAGAAAAAATGGCAAATAAAAGAGCTGGGTCTTTCATAGTAAAACTTCAAAAAGTGTACTTTAAGTAGATTCCTTACTCCTCTGAACATTCGTTCGTAGTGATTGAGGGATAATCCTCTTTTTAGTTGCATTGAATGAACAACGTCAATACGGAGGGAATGAGGCTAACATGGAGGGACGAATCCGCAGCCGCTATTCACTTTCCATTAAACCTGCACATTTGGCTAATGGCGCACTCCTCAAATGGCACAAATGTTACCCACAAACGAGCCAAATATCACCTTCACATTGATTTGGACAATGAGTACCAACCATTGATTAAGCGCAGTAAAACAAACACACATATACCTCCCACCTCCATAGACACGCTCAGAGCTCAAGGAGCTAAACACATAGATATCTGGACGAGAGGCTCTCTCTACCCTAAGAATCCAATAACTAATGCGTCTCCACCGTTTGTCAATCCTACAAGCTTATTGACCTTTGCTGGTGATGGAGAAAACGGCCTTCTGGGTTATTGTAAATCACTTACAAGAGAAGCTGAAACTTACAAGAGCATTCTCCAAGCTCAACAATGTGAGATTGTTCGCCTTTCACATTTACATTCTACAGATTAGGTTACCATTTTGCAACATAAAATAGAGGTACAAGAACTGAAAGGAAAGGTGCGAAGTTGTCAAATGAAGGACACCATCTTGGGTGGTCGTATCCGAAAGAAGAAATTGCGCAATCTTGAAACATTGCAGGTTGCATCAGGAGGTCTCAAGAAAAGAATCTGAGCATTAAGGTGATGCTTCTTGGTTGGCTACATTGTCTTAGTTAAGTAATCTCTTTGTTTTTTCTTGTTATGCATTGTTTTCATGTGCCTAAATAGTGTTAGTGAAGCAAATTTTCTGTTATTTACTTATGCATTGTCTTCATGTAGAGATTCAATCTATCCTGACAAGGAAAACATTGACCCCAAAGCCAATATAGGAAAGAGATTGAAGCCACTTATAAGTAGAAGCCTGGCAGCAGATATAGTACATGACAAGAAGTTTAAGGTTCTACAAAGAAATGTAGTGGACCGCTTTATTTCAGAGAACTCAGTGCCTGCAAAAGAGATACAAGGCACACTTGATTCACTTGGTGTAAGCAAAAGAGGATATTCGGCTATCCAAAAGTCTGTCTCATCCATCTTTGTTAGGAAGGGTATAAAATCCAAACTTCTACCATCAGCCTCAAGTGTTTGGAAAGAGAGGCTTCAGCTTAACGAGGCACAGGGAGACTATCTTGGACAGCCCTTTCATATTAAAGCAACTTACAGTGGCCATGGAGAGAACATGGCATATGATGAGTTCAACAATATTTTTATGGACCTGCGGATACTACAGAAGAGAATGGTGGAGTTTTACAACATCACATTTGAAGAGTCACGTGGACTATTACATTTTGTGTTAAAACTGGATGTGTGAGCTTGTAAAAGAGAAAAAGCTAGAGCGTGTTACTATTACTTTAATGAATAGAGCCCTCTCAAAGTGTCCCAGTGATGATCCTTTATATTTTAGTGTTCAATCAGAATCTAACATATGGTGGCTTGGTGCGTTTGAGGTAAGCGATATTCTCAAGTAAGCTCAAATGTTCAGATCTACTTAAGTCTCATTTATTTTGTGTTGCAGGTAAAGAAAGAAGATCATGAGATTCTATATTGGGTGTTCCATCGAACTAATATTCCGGAGCTGATTGATCGACAGACTAACCAGGGAGAGGTACTACGTCTAGATGGAAGGGGAGACTTTCAAGTTCAGTGGCATCTTGCAGGTGACCTTAAAACATTAAAGTGCATGTATAATTGTGGAATGGGTGCAATGGCAAAGTCACCGTGTTTGTTCTGCATGGAGCCTGCAAAGGTCATGGACCCAAAGTGGTGGAGAAAAGCTCCAACGCGTCACATTGAGGATCCTGCTTTTCGACCAGTTTTGAAAATACCACTTGTGAATGTCCACATTTGTACAATGCATGCCCTTTGTAGAATTGTAGAGAAATTGTTCTACTTATACATCGGGTTTGCTTGGAAGATTAAGAACTCTGCAGAACGACAAGTAGCCTTGCAGTGCTTAGAAATGGTACTGTCGGATATGGGGCTTCATGGTGGCAATGTGAAAATCCAGCGGGATGAAAAGAGATCAACTGCTGAGAAGGATGTCCCATGCAAACCATCCATCGGTGGGGTGAAGGCACGGAGGTTTTTATCTAAGCCCCAAGGTACAAGAGATCCAAAGCTAACAAAACATGGAAAAATATATAACACATCTTATGTTAGCAAGGTAGAGTATCAGAGCTGGAAAAACCTACATATTGCAGTCAAAGACCACGAACCAACTACTCGTAACGCGAAGGCTGAGGTTTGGCGATCAATAGACATCCTATTTTTGATGTGCGACAAAGATGACTGGTCACAAGGTGATATGAAAAAGTTCAAGGAAAATCTCAACCTTCTGAAAAAATCATTCAAGACAGCATGGACAGACACCCAGATTACTCACTACATGGTATTATAATGTATTCTTTCTCTCTTATGTGCAAATATGTGACTGTAAAACATTCTAACTAATTTGTTTTCATATCCAGCACATCATCTTCAATCATTCGCCATATTTTATACAGAAGTATAGGAACCCGGCAATATGGAATACCCAAGGGATGGAAAAGTCTCATTACATGGCGAGAAATGCTTATTTCAGGCACACACGACATGGTGGCTCTCGAATCAAGGCTAACAGTTTGAGAGAACTATTTGAATGGTTCTATCGTAGAATCATTCATCGAATGCAGGCAAAAGAAGTCTTGGCAAATTCAGCAACAGCACAAGCCATCAGACATTTACAACAACAAAAAGCTAAAAGATCAATAGCATACAACAACTCCGGAGCTCGTGAAAGTCAACGAAGGTGGAGAGAGACAATGGTGTATGTGAATCACAAGTGGAGAAAGATACTCTGAGTGGATGACATTGTACAAAATTTATGTAATACATGATCTTATACAATTGGTACTTGAAGTGTATCAAGATTTTGCAGGTTCAATTTTGTTTTTTGGCACGTCACCCTTGTAACGAATCATGAGATGTTTGCCATACTCTAAAAGTTCATCTGGGTTTTGTCTACCAAGAGCTAGTGCCATTGCTGTGTAGGTGTAGTAATACGCTGCCCGACCACCTGTATAGCCTGGGCAGTAACCAAAACAATCTCTAGCAAACACTTTGTCCACAAGAATGACTTTATCTGCACTTTTGGGCAGCACCGGTCCACCCAAGAAGCGTGATAGTGTCTTGAATGTGTAAGTTGCTATTGAACCCTCTTGTGACATGGAATTGTGAAAAACTACTATCGGCGACTCGCAGAGCTTTGAAAGGTACTGTGCTAGGGCCGCATCCCTTCCTCGATACTCTCTTGTCCGGCGCCGAAGGAAGTCATCCTTGTCAGCAATCCAAGACTGCACATACAATGTCAGAAATGACACAAACAGAGAGAGAGAGAGAGAGAGAGAGAGAGAGAGAGAGAGAGAGAGAGAGAGAGAGAGAGAGTTACCATGAAGCTCTCATCCTGCAGAAAGAGGTTTTCTTGCCACAGGTCTACAGATGTAGTTGACCCCTGACCTGAATGGTTAAACCAATCCTCCACTTCTTTGTTACTTTTCGATGGTCTTAGGCTTTGTCTTATTGCTTGGAAGGTGGCTTCATCAGGTAGTGTCTCCTTGTATTTTTCAGCTTTCTCAAAGCATCTTCGAAGGCATT
>NC_140951.1:65192904-65405404 GCF_014529385.1 Adiantum capillus-veneris | reverse complement strand
TTCAACCGGAGGAGACAATGAAAGAGCCAAGTCAGCCAGTGGAACAGCCAAAAGAGCCTATGGCTGAAACCCAAGATGAGGAAAGCGGGCCTATAGATGAGCAAAAGGATATGGATGAGGAAAGCAGGCCTAGGGATGAGCAAAATGATATGGATCAGGGAAGGATGTATGAGGCAAGCCGATCAACCTTGAATCAGGCAGAAAGGGCCATGGGGGAGACCCCTAATGAAGATTTGAATGATGACTATGAAGATAAAGCGGAGGAGAGCAACAACGACATGAACACTACAGAGACCCAGTATGGACCCTTGCTACCTGTAGATACGGTTGTTCCGGTAATGTCTATTCAAGTATGGCAAAATATGTTCAGCTTCTAACTACTTATATGTACTTGTCAACTTTTACAGAGGTTGATTATCTTGGACGTCAATGGATTGCTGCTGATGCGGGTGCCTCTCGGTGACAGAGGACCCTTTGAGGATTTGCAAACGTTTCGGATGGGAACTTGTCGAGTCGTGGTTCATCCAGGAACCAAGGAATTTATTGAGTTTCTTCTTCCGCGCTTCAGAGTTGGCATATGGTCTTCAATGCAAAGGCAAAACTTATCGCCACTAGTTGCAATAGTTTGCAGTGTATGCCAAGCTCACACGTCAGATTTTGCCTTTTTGTATGATCAAAGAAAATGCGTTACCGTTGAGGGCCACTACCACCCTAAAAAACCAGGATTACCTCTTTTGTACAAACCGTTTAGCCAAATCGGTGTACCCTTTGATGCAACTAATACACTACTAATTGATGATACTCCCGAAAAGGGAGAACTAAATCCGCCGGGAACAACTATCTCACCACCTTCTTTCGAGGGGCATTCCTTCGATTTTTACCTTGAAGACATTCTGATTCCATACTTACAGAAATTGTATCTCAGTCCATTGTTCACGGACGAGTTTGTACTTTCTAATGAATTAAGATGATTCTTCTATCTGTCTTTGTCTTGTCTAACATATATATATATATATATATATATATATATATATAGAGAGAGAGAGAGAGAGAGAGAGAGAGAGAGAGACAGAGAGAGATTTGACGTGGTAAAGAAATGTATTTCAAGCACACTTTTTCACAGGGCACAATTGAAAAATGAGATCAATAAACTTCATGTCTTGAAAGTCATTTGTATACACTTGGGTTTACAAGAATATCTGTTACATTGACACTACTTCAACCCGACCATCCAACTCTTTGCACAAAATATCTTTTTCTCTTCGCCGCATCACCTTACGGTCAGCTAAGAAAAAGGAAAAATCTGATAGTTCCTTGTCCATTGACTCTTCAATGATGTCATTTCGCAAATGCTGAAGACTGCATAGCTCCCTTATTGTAACCACCAATAGTAGGCCATGCTCTTTATCAATCACTTCCACATCCACAGTAGGATTATCTTCCAAACCTGCAGAAACTTGGTCCATAGGAATGTACTTACCGTTTAGCATTTGTGATCGCATATACCAAAATGAGAGTAACAGTGATTGGCTTGCAATCATGTACTTGACAACTAGAGTATCAAGCGCGACCTCGCACCGTAAACCAATCTCTTCCTTTGCATACCATCCTTTGTCAAGAAGTTTGTCACAGGATGGCTGCTGAAATGACTTGCACATGAACATAGTTTTTGTAACTCTGATGTTGTAGCTATGAAACAGCTCTATGAAGAGTGCAACAGGACAAAAGTTTGCAATTCTAACCAGTTTGGTAGGAATAGAGCTACGTAGAGACCTTTGTATATCCTTGTAGAGCTTACTTCGCATTGCCTCCACCATTGTTTCCTCGGGAACTGGCCAGTCCACAGTGTTCCAATCGGTCGGTAGAGGCAGTTTCACCAACATGCCATTCTTATTCCCTGAGCTGAGTTGGTAAAAGTGGTCATAAAAAAAGATTCCCTCATCAGCCAATCTTTTGCTGCTCCTCTCTGAGTACTGTAGAGAACCAATATGGGCATGTACAACATGGAAGAGGCCTATTATGCACTCCACAGGCTCCCATTGCTCATAAGAAGAGGGATAAACATCTGCAATATATATAAGAAGAGTTAAACTAAGAGTATCAATAAGTACAAATGACAAATCTAATGTAATTGAGTTGTGAAGAGTAGAGACATTACTCATAACAAGCGGGAGAAACATTGCAAAATATATAAGAAAAGTTATAATGAGAGTATCAGTAAGTTCACATGTCAAGAGTACTTACAATTGCAACGTGGTTGATGTATATTTGATACATTTCCACCGTTTGCTATCACCTCTGGATGGGTAAACACATGCTGAACAAGAACTTCCTTTACAGATCTTTTGCCGATCTCAACTTTGAAATCCAACACCCTGGCCTTCCATGCTGAGCGGTAAACGTTGATACCACTAGACCTCTTGGGTCTTCTTGGTTGCATGAGGACCCATGAACCTTTGTTTATCCTTTGTCCAACCCATTGGTTGTCTGCACTTATTGAAGCTGGTATTGTAATTGAGGATATGCTACTACTTGGCCTTCTAGGCAAAGTGCCGTTGTTGTTTGTTGGTGTGAGAGACAGTAAACACCTTGAGGCTCTTGGGCGAGAAGACGTGGATGCCATAACTCTCAGAGAAAAGCTTTAGTGGAGGGAGATTCACTTTGAAAGCATTCTAATGGAGGGAAAGTGTTTTAAAATTCCAATATCTTGTGCGGGCTTAATGGTCACCCTCCAGTACGTTAATGACCATGAGAGAATATCAGAAGTGGGACCACACGCAAGCACCTAAAAGCTCGGTAAAAGGAAGGAAATTACTATGCTACAATCCTAGTTTCGTGAAAGTTTTATGCTATTTTCCTATTTTTTGAGTCTTTCCAGATACTTTCCTACGTAACGTAGCCTTCATGCTCATTGGACGCGCTCTCTTTTTCTCTCTCTTCATATGGCCCTCCAAATGACCTCCAAAATTTCCTAATGTGATGTCCAAATGACTTGAAACTTGATGGCTAAGCTTAATAGGACATGATAAACAATTGTATGAGGTCAAAATCTCCCCAGAAGTTCATTTAGCACATGGAGACATCCTACAGGTAGGATGTCTTTTTGCTTAGATTTGGCCAAAATTTTAACCACAGGTTCCCCTGGAGTCTAACAACACACTGGTATGCTCAATATTTCAATTGGACCTAAAAATCACCTTGAGACATCCTACGGGTAGGATGTCTTTTTGCTCAGATTTAGCCCAAAATTGAATCCAAGGTTCCCCTTGATGTGCTAAACACACAGCTAATCTCACTTTTTTATTCTCACACTTGTAGGCTGGTCAAATGATCAAGTATCTGTTTCAAAAGCCAAATGTCCGATCTGGTGAATTTTCAAGTCAAATCAGCTCCAAATTGGACCAAACTTGACTAGCAGGCTTATATAAGGCTATACAACACTATGGTATGGTCATAGTAGGGTTTTGGCCTCAAAATCATGCAAGAGACATCCTACGCGTAGGATGTCTATTTGCTCAGAATTGGCCCAAATTTGAACCTAAGACTCTCCTTGTGTCCAGCAACCCAATGGTATGCTCAGATTTTCATTTGGACCTAAAAATCACCTTGAGACATCCTACGGGTAGGATGTCTTTTTGCTCAAAATGACTTGAAATTTTCACCCCAGATTCTCCTTGTTGTGCTGATCACAGTGGTGTGCTCACATGTTGGTTTGGAGTCATAAATCAAGCTGGAGACATCCTACGCATAGGATGTCTTTTTCCTCTGTTTCAGCTCAAACTTGCACTGTAGCTTCCCCTTGATGTGCTAAACTCACACCTATTTTTACTTTTTGATTCTGACACCTATAGGTTGGTCAAATGATCAAGAATCTATTCTAGAAGCCTGATGTCTGTTCTAATGAATTCCCAAGTCAAATCAACTCCAAATTGGACCAAATTTTCCTAGGAGGCTTAGCTAAGGCTATATGACAGCATGGTATGGTCACAGTAGAATTTTCGTCTCAGAATCATGCAATAGACATCCTACGCGTAGGATGTCTTTTTGCGCAGAAGGAACCCAAACTTGGACCAAAGATTCCCCTAGTCTTTAGCAACCCGTTGGTATGCTTAGATTTGAGTTTGGATGTCAAAAGACCCCAAAAGTAGCTATTCTTGCCTTTTGTCCGTCCAAAAACGCTAAAGTCTGTTTAATCTTCACTTTCACTGACCCAAATGAGATGAAATTTATCAAATGCACTCAATACAACATTTAGAACATGACTATGGAGTCATCCTATGGTTTGGTCTCAAAATTGGGCCTTGGACACAATTTGGGTAGGATGTCTAGCAATTCTCGTCTTTTGGCTTTAATCTATCAAAATTTGGTCAAATTTCCACTTTCCAAGTGAAAATAGGGTAGAACCTACCTTCTAAACACACTCGTAACCTCAAATTTTCAAAAAAAATGCCCAGATCACCCTGTAGACATCCTACGCATAGGATGTCTACTGCTTATTTTTTCAAACTGAAGTGTCCATGATGCTTCCTTATGCTCTCAGCAAGTGTAGGTATGCTTCACACTTGCAAAAACATGCAAAAATCACTCAATTTAAGCCTTTTCTGAAATTTTACGTTTTTTAACTCCGCCTTTTGGCTTTTGGACAACAAAAATAGGGAAAATCACTCAAGTCAATATGTTACTAGGGTAAAACCTACCCTTTGAACCCACTGGTAACCTCAATTTCCCCAAATTCCCTACCAAAAGTGCTCTGGAGACATCCTACGCGTAGGATGTCTAATGTCTTAAAATGCAAAGTTTTTCTGGCAGTAGTACTCTCTATGCTCCGTAGAGATCTCAGCAATAATCACAGAAACTTTTGGACTTCAAATCAGCTTCCAAACACAATTTACTGTCTTTCCTACTTAGCATTTTCCACTTCTCTGATGAGCCTAACAGCAAATAAGACATGCATAAAGTACTCTAGATCAGGAATCAAGATATCCTACTTACCCTACTCCTACTCATCATGTGAGATGGTGATTTTGATGTCTTGGTTGCTTCCTGGCCTCACACGGACTCTCAAGTCAACCTACCACCACATCTACCACTCCAAATCCTACTCTCTACACCACAACCTACTACTACCTAATACTACCTAAGACGGAAGATCCAGGCTAGACACACGCTCCATAGACTCCTCCTAAGACCTAGAGAGTCCACCACCCTCTGATCCTTTCTAAATGTAAAATAGTACTCTGGCAAGCCAGAGGGACCTCTATCCTCAAGGACTAGTTTCGGTCACCTACTTAGGGCCCTCATCCCCGGTAGCGGCGTCAATGTTGGCGGATACGCCGCGACGGACGTCAGCATAGCGAGAACTCACCTAACATATAATGTCAATTGAGGACAAAGCTCGACCCGTAGGCGCGTGGAAGCAAGCAAAGGGTGTCAACCTCTACTCGACCGACTAATGACTACTTCCTACAGAGATATCAAATCTACATGCCATTGGTTCTATGAATGTGAGAGTCTCCTATGATGCTACCGCAAGCCAAAAGCCCATTAAACGATCTCAAAACTTCACGAAACTCAAGGGCAGTCCTACACACACTGGAAGGCCGCTATCCCTAAGGTCTCTGACCACAAATCCTAACCCAATACCCTCTGTGCAGAAAACGCGTAGGATGTCTGGTTGGATTTTACAGGTCACTGTTTCTAAAATCTAACATGCCTAATGTGTAGCTCTACTCGCTCTGATCACGTGGATATGCTGAAATGCAAAAACGGACAACGTTTACTCACCGAAACTCCAAAAGTAGCTTGCGGGTGAATTTGCCAAAACACAGACGAACGCGTGTGATGTAAGCATCAACGCGTAGCTCTCCTCGTGGGCAACACGCTGCTGCTCTCCGTTTGCGATTCCGACCACCGTAGCTCTTGTAGCACACACACACACTCTCTCGCAGTCTCCAAGTTGACACAGAAGATAAGATTATTAGAAGTCTCCTTACAAAGCTTTAGGTTTTGGTTTATATACTAAATCTTAGAAAACCTAATGTCCGACCAAAATGACATGATTTGTCCCTAGGCTTCTATAGAGCTTAGTTACAACACCGTGAGTTGGCTTTGCTCATCCAACAAGCATCTGTGGCCAAAATAGAATTACCGACTTAAAATATGAAGTTCCTATAAACATTACAAAAGTAGCCGTAATGGCTCAAAATGATAATAACCGGATATTCGATGATGTCCATGAGCTTGTATCTTCACATTACAGCATCCATCTTCATCTTCATCACTTCATCAGCATCTTCATATGGAATCTTTAGAGAATCTTTGAAGAATCTTCATGGAATCTTTGTGGAAGTGTTGTTGAAAGGTTGGCCTGTCAACATGGTCCTGTCACATGATGACATGAGCTAGGAGGGGTGAGTGCTTGCAAATGCTAGCTATGGATACCCCTTCTAACTAATTTTACCTTATTTCTTAATGCTATTATGATTACATAGATTGTAAATATAGATTGTCCATCCTGGCTTTTGGAAAACGTGAGAGCTCTAATGAATGGAATAGTTTAATTAACACCGCTTTAACTTAGTGTTGCAGGAGCGTATCACACCACCTGTGAAGTGCATGCAAAACAACCTAGATCAACAGAATCTCAATCGAGGACACAGATGACACGATAGGAGCACACAGGCAATCTCTTTAGCTTGTCAGGTTGAGACCATTCCATGCATACAACCTTTTGGAAGGGTAACTAAACCACAATTTAGAATCTCACTGCTCTCAACTACACCACCAATCCACACGCACATAAATGGAAGAAAACTCACTAAATCATACCAAAATCATACGAAACTTAAGGAACACCATCCCTCACTAGGATACACCTGTCCAAAACCCTCTACACTCAAAACCCTCACTCTAGACCCATCTGCAAAAACGGTGCGTATGAAGACAGAGCAGTATTTTGGAAGTGCCCAAAACTGAAATCTATGAGTACCTATGTGTATCTAATGTTGCCACAATTCTAATGACTACTTGTAAGCAAAAAATAAACATCATTTGATACACTTACAACCACCAATGGCTCGTAGATACGTCAATATGCGTGCTCCATCTCGCGTGGAATGCTTGGCATCGTTGTGTAGCTCTCACGGAGCCTAGTGACGGGAGCAAAGCGAACCCCAAACCCCGACGGCCTCTAAAATGCCGGGGCCAAATGGCGCGTCTCGAGCCTGTCACATGGTAAAGCGAACAGGGGGCACCACCTAGCTTTGAGCGGCTAGGACGCAGACCACGATGATATAAACACCACGAAATTACACACACACACACACACACACACACAGAGCGAGAGAGAGAGAGATTTGCAAATGGAGAAAGCCCTCGGGGGTGTGAGGGAGAGTTATTTCTACAGTATTTACAATGACCTTCCTTCCAGCGAGGCGGCACACCGTGGTGATAGAGAGGTAGGGAGAAAAGATGGTGCAAACTACTTGGTGTGTTCTCTAAGACGATCAATGATTGTGAAGCTTGCTACCAAGAGCGTGTATACGTGTGTGCATCGACCATTGGAGTCGAGAGGTGGACGTGGATCCCTTCACATGGTGCAATTCCCAAGGCAAACCAACACACAAGCCCCCTCCCCGTGACGCCAATAGTGTCAACTCTTCCCACTACACTCTACCAAGTGCAGACCTCTCATGAACTGCCCCCCCCCCGATCGTGACCTCTCAGTGCCAATTTATAGGTGTTGGCTGCTTGGATTATAGTAATCCCGGTGTGATTAGGGTAAGCTAATCGGGGAGATAAAGCAAGTGGTGGGCCCGGTGTGGTTGACCCTTGCTTTGTTTTGGGAGGTTATTAAAAGATGAGAATCTCTAGGTGGGCCTTTGTGACAATCACCTAGAGAGAGGGAATTTAAAAAGTGGGAATTTACAATGGCTTGGGTGAAAACTGAAGAAATGATAAACATAACCTACAAATTACTAAAAATGGCATCGTGGTTGCGTGATGCCAGCGAATGGTGTGTTGCCGGTGCATCGGTGTAGCACGTACTTCTCTTCGAGGTCGGCTGGGACATGCCTTCAATGCATTTCTCATTTTTGTTGTTGGCGGCACGTGCTTTGGGTTTCCTTCTTTTTCATTGTCATCGTAGTCGTGGAATCCTTTGGTTTTTTGTGTATTTGTGGTGCGTTTATGCGTGTGTGTACGTATGGACATGTGGGCGGATGTGTGTGTGTGTATGTGTGAGTGCGCAAGCGTGCGTGGGAACGGGCTATATCTATATCTATATATATATATATATATATATATATATATATATATATATATATATATATAAAGCTTTTTCGGGTTGTTGGCGACCTGTTGCAGCTACGCGAGGGTGAGTGAGGGGATGGGGTGTGTGTGAGAGAGGGTGTGTGTGTGTGTGGTGTGTGTGAATGTGTGTGTGTATGTGTTGTGTGTATAGATAGAGAGAGAGAGAGAGAGAGAGTTGATTCTGCGCCTTCTCAGGCCCACGAGGGAGAGAGAGAGAGAGAGAGAGAGAGAGAGAGAGAGAGAGTTCAATGGCGGGCTGGAGCCGTGTGCACAGTGCGAGAGAGAGAAGGAGAGAGATGGGGTGACTGAGGCAATGGTAAGGGGGTGGGTGTGTGTGTGTGTGGACGAGTGCGGGGGGGTAACCCTATCCTTGCGTGCCTTCGGGCTGTGACTGCGAGCGGCTGAGAGCGAGAGAGGGATGGCGGGCCACCGTCAGCCGACAGTGAGCAAGGGAAGGGGCGGGGCTTTGGCAACGAAGTGGGTTAGGGGGGGGGTATATGGTGAGAGAGAGAGAGATTCCTTATCTGCCGGCCGTCTTGTTTGATGGCTCAAGGACGAGAGGGGGGAGAAGGGTTAATGGGGTGAAGAGAGAGGGAGAATATTAGCGGGCCAAGGGAGGTATAATGAGGCTAAGGGAAGGGTGAGGCGAGCGGGTGGGGGGAGAGAGATAGAATACTTTCGGCTACCGGCTTGCATAGAGAGCGAGGGAGGGAGTGTGAGGGGGGGGGGGGGGGGGGGGGGGGGGGGGGGGGGGGGGGGGGGGGGGGGGGGGGGGGGGGGGGGGGGGGGGGGGGTGCTCGAGGCCGCTCCTGGCCGAGGGTGGCCAGTAAAGGGGGGGGGTCATTGAGGGTCAAGAGAGAGAATATTAGAGAGAGAGTGTGTGTGATCAGCCATTGGTAGGCAACAAGGGGAATAGAGAGAGAGGATTAGCCGGACCACCTGCGGTGATGCGGCCGCGACAAGAGCTGGGGAGAGCAGGTTTTGAGCGAGAAAGGAGGAGTGGATGAGGGAGAGAGTGGGTGCCGAGAAGGGAGAGAGGGGAAGAGGGAGGTGTGTAGGGAAAATGAGAGAAAGAGATGGAGGATATTTCATTCGATGCCCACCTGGGGAATAAACTACAGGGAGAGAGAGAGAGAGAGAAGGGAGAGTGAAACCGAGGGCGGCTGGCTAGGCTGGGGCATGGATGAGCGAGGGCATGGGGGGTGATAAGGACAGCCAATCGAGGGGGGAGCCATGTGACGACGCCATGCTAGTAAAAACCAACGTCATAAGGTTTTCCAGGCATTGCCGAGCCTTCCAACGGCGCCGCCAAGGCTTCGGCAAGAGAAAAATAAGTTTTTTTCTTTTTTTTCTTTGATTTCTAAAAATCGGCCATCATTAGCCCTCTCCTTTTGGCTAGAGGCATTCGTGTCTCTAGCCCTGACTCTGATTCTTCTTCATCTGTTCGTAGGAGCCGATATCGAGTTGCCTTCATAACTAGCCATTCCTTTTGGCCATTGGTGAGATTTCTGGGATATTCATGAATCTGCAACAGGTCCGGGTGGTAGCCTATTCCTTGGAATAGTGTCGGTGGATTAAAGGGGAAGCCCATGGCTTCCAGAACTTTGTGCCAGTGTCCTCCTGGATCCCAAGTGAAGAATAGGATCATTTTCTGCAGTGTTCGAACAATAAAATTTGCATGCCAAATAGGACCAAATTTGTAACCACCAGTAGCAAGAGGGGAAATGAGCATCTTGGCTCCTGAAAAGACCAAATTGAAAATTATGATTCCCAAGAGTGTGCCAAGAATCCACCATATATGGCCACCTTATTGGTGTGGTGAGCTCCAGTTGTTTTCAAAATCTTGCTTACTGCCGCGATTGGGAAAACTTGCAAGCATATCATGCTTCTTTTGGGTGTGTTCAAACATGTCAGCTTCCTTTTCTGATGCTAATAGCAAGCCACCTACCTTGCGGCTTAAATACAAGCGTAATCCACTTACCTCTCTCCAAAGAGAGGATGAACTATTTGTAAAAAATTTGCACCAAATTGGGAATGAGGCATTCATTCTTGCATTCTATCAGCCTTTTGTCTATCCATGGCTCCTTAGCTTTTATCTCCATGCTGATCTTATCTCTATATGTTATAGCGGCTAGCCATAGCCATAGGTCTGATGCATCCCATGTAAACACAATGCTGCGTTGTGGAGGAGTTTGGAACACCCTTAAAAGTTTGGCAAAATATTGATCATCAAACTTACTTTGAAAACCCTCACGTAAACTGGAGGCATTACCCATCTCCAAGTTTATAACACCTTTCAGTAGACTAGAGGCATTACCCATCTCCAAGTCTATGACACTACATAATAAAGTCTTGCTCGGCTGCCAAGCCTCTGGAGCAATATCCAACTCCAAACCTTCAGTCATATTTACCTCTTCGTTATGGTCCATTAGTGAAACTGCCTTGATGCAAGATTCCTTTAGCTTGCTACATTGTTCTTGGTCCATGCTGGTGCACAGGCTTTTGTTTTCAAAGCCCTCCCCTTTGCTTGATATGTTGTCCATTTTTTGCAAAGCCTTGCTAGTAGGTTGGTCTTCCTCTTCTCTTGTATCTTTCATGCCCTTTGCATTCCTCTTACTCTGACGAGGCCTGATCAACACTTTACACCTTCTTACCCTTACTGCCCAATGCTATCGATTGATTGCTTTGGTGCCTATTTCATCCAGGGTTAAAGACGTACTCATATTTGTAGCAGAATTTTCTTGACTTACCTCCCCCACTGGGGTAGCATCTTTTGATTGTTTAAACCAAGTAAGGTGTCCGCACTCATAGCCCTACCTTCACCAACGACCGCACATCAACTGGTCTCTCTTCTACAGAAGGTGAGGTACTTAAGTAGATTCATACATCTACTATCACAACTTGTTCTACCATTGCAACAACTCACTCAAAGATCAACTTTCACTTGGGACGAGGAAAGCGAACATCACTACAACAAGGTAAAGGAGGTCTTAGCCACTCTGCCAACTATCTCACCACCTAAGTGGGATGAAAAATTCTATGTCACCTCAAGTGTTGGTGATGACTCATTGGGGGCTATGCTACTCCAAAAGGATACGACGACATCTTTCATGAGGCCAATCTACTTCTCTAGTCGAATGATGACAGCAGGAGAGAAAGGTTTCACCCATGTGGAACACTTAGTCCTAGCTCTTAGATTTGCAACTACAAAGTTTAGGTCATATTTGCTGCCTAAGCAATTTGTGATTCTAACCACGGATGAAATATTTCCCTATGTTGTACAACACATGGATGTGTCTGCTAGAATTACTAAATGGCTAGTTCGTTTGCAAGAGTTTGACTACACGGTACAAGTAGAAAGCACGACAAGGGCAAGTTTGGGGGGACTCATGACCTACCAAGTCTTTGAAGGGAAGGAGAAGCAATCTAAGGAAGGAGAAGTCCGATTACCTCAAGTACCACCGATGGTAGAAGGAGCATACTCTCTCTACTTTGATGGAGCCTACAAGCGAGCGTCCGACAAAGCAGCTGCAGGCATAGTGGTCTTTGATGACAAAGGGACAAAGGTATTTTCGTTGGGCCAATTGTTAGATTCACATTCTAACAATGAATCTGAGTATGCAGCACTAACCAAGGGTCTACAATGGTGCGTCTCGCAAGGTGTACAACGCCTTAATGTATTTGGGGATGCTCTACTTCTGGTAAGGCAAGTAAATGGAGCATGGACATGCAAGAATCCTAGTTTAAGGACTCACTTAAGTGGTGTAAAAACCTTGTTGGGTAAGTTTGAAGAAGTTCAAATACACCATATCCCAAGGGCTCAAAACCAAGAAGCAGATGCCCTAGCAAGTGAAAGACTACAGGAAGTGGTGGTTGGAGCAATAAAACTAAAGCTCCCTCTATTTCAAGGCAGTGATGCCTTGCCTGACATCATGCATTTTTTGGAAACAGGGGAATGCCCATCAGATTTAACAAAGGGACAGAAGCAATGGCTAACGCGGAAGGCCACAAGGTATCGACTCATCAATGAAGGTTTGTACTATAAGGGTAAGGACCAAATACTCAGGAAGGTCCCTCTCTCTCAGGAAATCACGGGAATAATTGCTAGTTTTCACGACGGGGTTTGTGGTGGTCACTTTGCCCTAGACATAACAAGTAGGAAAATCTTGCAGGCAGGCTTCATATGGCCTAGCCTCAACTGTGATGTACACCACTGGTGCAAAACGTGTAAGTTGTGTCAAAAGGTCGGCACTAGGTCACTTATGCCTGAACCACAGACACCTATTCTCTCATATGGCCCATTTGAAAAATGGGGTATCGATGCCATTGGGCCATTACCTAGGGCCAACTCAGGAAAATTCTACATTATCATGGGGGTCGACTACATGACTAGATGGGCAGAGGCTACAGCCACCACTATAATCACAGCGGTAGAGGTAGCTAAATTTATCTACGAGCACATATGTTATAGGTTTGGCACACCTTTAGAGATCATCTCTGATAGAGGGCCAGGTTTCAGAGCAAACTTGGTAGGAGAATTAATGCAGAAACTGGGCATTACAAGGAGGCACTCTTCACCATATTACCCTCAATGTAATGGCCTAGTTGAAAAGGTAAATGGAATGGTTTCTAAAATTATTACCAAGCAGGTAAACAATCATCCTAGAGACTGGGATAAGTGTCTACTACCCTCTTTATGGGCCTACAGAACTTCATTTCGTACATCCTTGGGATTCACACGGTATCATCTAGTATTTGGTAAGGAAGCAATCTTGCCCATTGAAGTGCAACTACAAAGTCTCTGAGTAATGGCAAGCCAGCTTCAACAGCCCAACATGCGTTTGAGAGATCACATCATCAACTTGGAAAGACTGCAGCTGGACAGAGAAGAAGCAATAAATTATTATGCAGCACAAGCAGAGCATAGACGGCTTAGCTTTAACGAGCATCTCTGGAAAAAAGAATTGAAGAAAGGAATGTTGGTGCTCCGCTACGACAATCGCTTCGACACGCGCAAGGATAAGAAACTCCTACTCCGATGGGAAGGTCCTTTCATCGTCAGGAAAAAGTATGCCAATGGAAGCTACCAGCTTATGGAGGCTGATGGAAAACTTCATAAAACCAGGGTAAATGGTTGGCGACTTAAACCTTATTTTCTTCGATTTGACCAGGCTCCACCAATTGACATTCCAGATGAGGACACACCATCAGCCGCCACCTCCGACGATAATGATCAAACAGATGAGCTAGAGACATGAATGCCTCTAGCCAAAAGGGGAGGGCTAATGATGGGGGCTTTTCACAAGCCAAGCTCCCATACCCCTCTTCTCTCGTCCCCACCCCATGAAAACCCCCTCTTAGGGAGGGAGTGATAAAAGGCATTGGAAAAAGTAAGAAAAAAAATAAAGTATGATTATGTAAATATATAAGAAAGGTAAAATAGGCCACCTCATGCCTGCGGGGTAGCCCATCCCCACCTTGCCTCCTTTTTCTTCACTGTTGCCCCGTCGGGTGTCCCTTTTCCTCTCCTCCACTCAAAAGGTCAACCCCCTCTCTCTTCCCCTTGTCCTTTCTCCTTTCTCTCTCCCCTCAAGCTACCCCACCTCTCACCAATAATGCATTATAACTCACCAATAATGCACCCTAACTCACATGCAACTTACCCTATCGTCCAAAATAGTATACCCCACCCCCTCTTTCTCTCTCCTATCATATCCCATGACCCAAATACCCCCCTCTCTCTCTAAAGGGCGCCATATCTCTTGTCTTGTAGCTAAATAACCTTCCCCACACTCACACACACTCAGTTTCACTGAAAAAGGTGCCCACAGACCCATCCCCACCCAGTGGTTACCTGACTTTTCTTGTGTTCACACACATCTGCACACAGATTCACCTCTGAACACACTCCCCTCTCTCCCCTCTTGTACTTACTTTATTCTCCACGTCACCTCTCACTTTCTTTCATCAACCCATCTCTCTCTCATGAGACTGCTCATATACACACAGCCAGACAAGTGGGGCCCACAGTCACATGGCCTATGTAGATAATGATTTCTTCATTTTTAAATTCTAGAATTTCTCCCCCCTCCTCCCCTATATAAAGAGGGGTCAGCATCACACTAAGGACACACACAACATCACCAAAGAACACACTATGCACTGTGTGTGCCTAGTGCACACACACACACACACCCACACCATCACCATCACCGCAATCACCATGCTTGTCTTGAGCATGATCTCTACACCCTTGGCTATGGAATATGAAGGGCAACTAAATGAAGGATGATGGCCATAACCCTCGTGTGAGTCTTCGCCATCAACTCCCACCTATCCACCATGTGCTCTACCACTCTCTCCCTTCTCATTCCCCTACCCTATGCTCCCCATTTCATCGCCTTATTATCTAAATAAAGCTTGAGGTTTTGTGAGTATGTTTTCTTGCAATGTTTTGCCCATGTGAGGTGTGCGGAATCGCCACCTAGTTTTGTGTTTGGAGTGAGATTGTGTATGTGTGAAGGGTGTGCGGATTCGCCATCCTTTTGTGGTGCCTAAGTACTAAGCCGCTATACCCCCTCCCTCACTCTCTCTCTCTCTCTCTCTCTCTCTCTCTCTCTCTCTCTCTCTCTCTCTCACTTGATCTCATTCCCTTTCCTCTTCATCATTACTCCCAAGCATCCATCTCTCTTGGATGAAAAATTTGTTATGGTGGTGTGTTGTTTGCGTCCTAGCCGTTGAAGCTAGGTGGTGCCCCTGTTTGCTTTACCATGACAGGATCGAGGCGCGCCATTCGGTCCCCGGTGTTTTAGAGGCCGTCGGGGTTCGGGGTTCGCTTTGCTCCCGTCACTGCCATAGCTTCTCCGAGGTTGTGCCTCCACCAAACCTCTTTACAAAAGTAGCCCTTAACACTTCCCATGCATTCTTTGTAGCCTGGAGCAATGCGTTATACCAGGACTTGGCCTCCACTTTCATCAGTAGAGAAAAAATTCGAAGTCGGGAAGCGTCGTCATCTTTGTTGGAGACGATGATATGAGCCTATCACAAATTTTTGGTTTACTATATTTTGCTGGTTTTCCTTGCTTCTAGAGGTTTACAATAAAAGAAAGAGTGAGAACAACCTCTTCAAAAAATGATTTGATGGGAATTTTTCCTTGACTAGTTCACCGGAGGTGAAAGGGAGAACCTAGTGGTAAAGGGAAGGGAAAATATGTAAATGTGAAAAGAAAAGATATGATGTGTTTGTGGAGCCATGCACCCATGATTCAAGGGTCATGAGTGGCTCATATCATCATGGCTTTGGAGCCATATGATGATTCAAACAGATGGGACCCAGGTGGAAGACTTGGTAAAGGAAGGAAACAGACACATGATTTTGCTGGATTTTTAAAAAATCCTTCCACTCCAATCCAAGAAAAGTTGTCTTCATCAAAGTTGTAGTTGATGAGCTGGAGATTCTGACCATATTTTTTTTATAATTTTTGCATCTATGGTCTAGGAGATATGGCCAAAATGGCGGACGCCAGGTTTTTCAACTGTGGTGGAGACCACCCCCTCTACCTTTACACACACACCCTTCCTTTTCCACATTGAGTCCTTCTCTAAAAATAAGCCATTAGTCTTCTCACCCTCCCCTCCTTCCTCCTCTCTCTCAAGCTCAAAAAACCATCACAAATTCCTCTTCTAATCACCTCTCAAATCATGCTTAATCTTGTTGTAATTCATAAGTTCTCATTCAACCCCTTTCTATTATTACTAGATATGTATTGATTTTATGTAGATTCTTTACATTTTAAAATAAGGAAGCTCTTGGACTCAAGCTATGGAGGAAGGAGTGAAGACAACACAAGTGATGATGGAGCCAATAAGTTGCAAATTGGTCAACAAATCACTTGGAAGGAGCTTCTTCATTGGTTGAATGTCCCTAATCAAGCTTCATTTGTACAAATTGCACTTGGATCTTAACCTCACTCCTAATCACTCTCTTTCCTATATAAAGAGTCCCCCTCCCCCCCCCCCCCCCCCCCCCCCCTTTGTAATTTCAAGTCTCCCTCAGTCCCATTGAGTCTTTGTATCACTCACCATGAGCCCATAAAGCTCATTCATTCACTCTATTCTTGCACATTATAGAGTGCAATTGTTTTATGCTAGTAACCTCCCCTCCTCTTACTTATGTTAATTAAGAGAAATCTTTGATGTGTGTGTGAGAGTGCTTGATGTGATTTTGGTTAATTCTTGAGTTGTTGTTTAATAATCTACATGTTATTTGTGTTGGGAGTGCTTGAAGTTATCTATTCCTTGTACACACACTAAGGTTAATGTTTCATTCATTTTGATAGCTCTCTCTCTCTCTCTCTCTCTCTCTCTCTCTTTGTGTAGCGGTCCTAGTCCATGCTTCCAAGACTAGGTGGTGCCCTCATCTCATTTCCCTTGTGGCGCAATGGAGTTTGTTTTGGTGTAGAGGCCGCCATTCCAAATTTCCTTCGTCAACGACACAAGCAATGTCGAAATCATCCAAAAAGTCGGTGGTGAGATCTTCTCCCTTCTTTCCACTGAACGTGGGGAAAGAAACACTTGCCATGGTAGTGACTCAGGAAATTACAAGCCTTTTTTTCTTTCTTTCTTTTTTTCCTTAATGACAGTAGCGGCTCATAGCGGCTTTTTACAGAGCTGAATGGATAGATTAAAACAGGATAGAGAATGGATCACAAACCTAGAACAGAATAAAGATGCTTACATCAAAAGAGTGGTTGTAATCTAGGAGGGGCAAGATGATGGGACGTGGAGATCTTAGGATCTCATCAAGCATCTCGGCTCCTAATAAGAAAACAATATTTTGCTGGTAGAATGTCTTCCTATCAATATACACGTTTACATGCATGTGTTGCAAGAAACGGAAAGGAAATACTTCTGGCCTATTGTTATTATCCATGCCGAGTGTAGGGCAAGGATCTTGACCACTAGGGTTGCGTACCTCAGGTGTTGACGAGGTGACACCTTCACCACATGCTCCTACCTCTTGTAGTAGTCTGCTCAAAACAGACTGGGCGAGAAGAGTCTACCTCAATCGGCTTTCCATTTTGCATGCGGCGCGTGCATGCCAAAGTTTTGCATCTAAAATAGCCCTTGAATCTGCAACAGCATTTGCAAAATTTTGTCCACACTTGTCATACAAAGTGAGCTTATACAGCCCACAGCACAAAAGCCCAGATGCAACAATTTCATCACCAAAACTGAGATCATGAACTGTACATCTATCATCCACAAATTTGACTACAAGTCCAAGTCTAGCAAGTGCGGATACAGACAAGAGACTTTTCTTGATCCCAGGTACATAAAGTGCATTATCAAGTGTGAAATAACTACCATTAGCAGCAATAAGCACAATTTTTCCAACTCCTTGAACTGGATAAGAGGCATTGTTGGCACAAGTGACAGAATTCCCATGAGGGACAGACTCGAGATTCTTCTTGATCCCAGGTACATAAAGTGCATCAACAAGTGTGAAGGAGCTGCCATTAGCAGTAGTGAGCACAATCTTTCCAACTCCATGAACTGGATAAGAGGCGTTGTTGGCACAAGTGACTGAATTCCCATGAGGGACAGACTCGAGAGAGGTAAAAAATTCACGATGTGAGGTAATGTGCTTTGTAGCACCATTATCGAAATACCACACATGTGAATCTGTAGCAACTGACAAGCATGCATCATGGACAACAGGATTGTAAGTGCACTCTACGCTAAAAGCCCATTCTGCATCAACATCAGCATTACAGTCTCCTTTCACAGAAGACTCAACAATGACTGCATTTGTAGTGGAACCATCATTTGCAGTGGAACCACCCTCTTTCTTCTTAGCCTCTTTGGCCTTCAACTTAGGACACGACTTGATCAAGTGATCATTAGCTTTACAATAATGGCAACGCATCTTCTTTTTGCCCTTGTCATTAGAATTTCCAGACAAATTGCTGCCAGCAGAAGCATTAGGAATATAAATTTTTCCACTCGCAGCAGAACCATAAGAAGTGGCTGCATAACTGTTACCACCCTTTCTTTGAGAAGCAATAAAAGCCTGTTCAACTACACGCTGCCTAGTCCTTTTTTTTTTTTTGGAAAATGACTCTTGCAACAACAATGTGCATAATGCATCAAACTTGACAACTTCTGGATTTCCTTGGGTCATAAGTCTCCAAGTACTAGCAAAAGTCAGGTAAGAATCTCGTAAGGCATCAAGAATAGTCTGCACAAGGAAACTATTTGAAATGACTTCTTCTGCAGAAATAAGTTGCTCATTGATATCCTTGAAACTAGCAAGGAAAGTGCTTATCTTTGATCTTCATGGCCGTTAATTATCCTGGTTTGGCATGAGAAGTCCACAGAAAATCTTTTATGTTTCTATCTTCCCAACAATAGACTCCGATCCTAGGATTATCGGTACTAAGCCGTTTCAAACGCTTCAAGTCTACTTGATCATATCGCTCGAATTCTAAAGTTGGTGGTCCTTGTTTTGCTGACATATTTGGGATTATGGTGTTTACTTCTAATCCCCATTTGTCTATCACATCAGGGTTTTTGACTTGTACATACTGAGTTCCGTTTTGATCCATTTACATTTTTCCTTGTTTGTTTGCCCTAACCTCTTCTTTGAACTCAATACCATGGTCATCAATGCATATAGCATACTCCTCGTTAGGGTCCAAGTAAACCTGGGCTTCATGACGGTTAGTCTTGTAAAAAGATATCATATGATTATAGCGCACTGTCATTTTGGTTTGTGAGTGAGTCAAGTAAGAAGACATTTCGGATGTTGAATCTGTAAAAGTGTCTCAGACTTCTTCAGGAATTGTGTGCAAGGAATTACCTTGATTCACGCTTTCTTCAGTAGATACTCTACTGGAGATTTCTTTGAGTATCCCCTGATTTCCTAGTACACGACCAGATCTAAGGTTCATATAGACTTATAAAGCCCTAGATAGAGTACTCACCTTGGATTGACTTATCGTCAATTTCTACTTGATTCAATTGCAACTTTCTGTCAAGACACTGATTCCTCGTTTGCAACCTGATTCCCGTACAAATTTAATCAAGTTAGCTATTCTTCTATAAAGACAGTAGAGCTCTCGAGAACTCTCGTGATTGGTCTCTGTGTATCACTTCAAATCGAGTTATGGGAGTCAAAATTTGACTTTCAGATTCGACTTAGTAGAAATTCAAAGGTCTGATTTGCAACCTATAAACTAGTGTACATGTATTAATTTTGATCTGATTGAACCCAAAATTGCCCTGTGGCTTTTTATTATGTTGGTCTAACACTATATAAGCTCAAAAGTCAAAATTGATGTCTCTGGATAGCAGAAGTAAATAATCGTGATTATTTACTTTTGTCAGTTTTTTGCACTTTCTTGATTGGTTTGGCAAGTATACAACTTGTTAAAGTCCCTCGACAAATTTCAACAAGTTTGGACAAATTTTGATCAAGTTTATCAATTGTTTTGTGTTCGCAGACTCCAATTTCGAGAATCTGGCTTAAGTCTCACTTTTGGGATCCAAATTTCACCAAAATGGATTTGTGAGGTCTACTTGATATGCTTGACCTTGTGGTATACTCAAATTTGCAAAATCATCAAGTTTTGAAGCAGATGTAAATAATCGTGATTATTTACTCCAGCTATATTTTTGCAAGTTTTTGCCCCAACTTTGACACAGATCAGTTAAGCACTTTAAGTTAAGGTCACTAGCCAAGTTTCATCAAGTTTGGACAATTTTTGGTCAAATGGTCATCAATTATCTGTCTGTAGACTAACTTTGAAATCTTAGTCACAATTTTCAATCCAATGATCCAAATTTTACCAAATTTGGTTTGTGGGCTTATTACAACATGGTAAAACTAGTGGTATACTGACTTGGTCAAAAAAGTTGAAAAAGTGGACAGATATAAATAATCGCGATTATTTACATTTGACAAATTTGTACAAATTTTTTGTCAACTAAGCATGTACACATGTTTATCACATCAATATAAGTCTATGAATCAAATTTCAACAAGTTTGGACAAATTTTCCCCAATTTACACTCAAGATTCAAAAAGTCAGTACACACTTTGGTTTTTACCCAGGTTTTTGTCAGTTTAGTGATCCAAATCTCTTAGGCCTTTACAAAAGTTGTTTGTACACATGCAATGAGTCAATGGTATGAACCTTGGTCAATTTAGAGGAGAAAGTTAATAATCGCGATTATTAACTTTAGGCTTAAAATGAGCACTTTTTTGCAATTTTTTCAAAGACAGTCTTTATATGAGCTTATTTAATCCTATGAATCAAGTCAAAACTTAATTTGACCTAAAATATCAAGAAAAAATAAATAATTTAAGTTTTGGTCAACTCTTGAAATTTTTACCTCGAAGTGTTTTTGAGCTTACCAACTGGTTCAGACAACTCTTAGGCTTACTCTGCAGTTGGATTGAGTGGTTTCGAGTCTTTTCCAGCTATTTCTAGCCATAGACCTGAAATTTTACAACTTCCAATAACAACTCACACTTGATTCTTTCAAAGAGATCAATGTTCTGAAATCCACCTCGGATCCTACTTACCCTACTCTTAGATTCTCATGCAATGAGGTTGTGAAAAGTGTCCGCAAACACTCGTTTTCTTGTGTTTTATATGTTTTTCAGAGCCTTGATCTTAAGGCTTGTCTCGCCTTTCAATCATTCTCCAAACTCTAATCTAAATCTACAATCCTACAGTCCTAAAGGCACTCAGCAAGTACGATTACTTCCAAGCTACCTCTACACAGCAAAAGACGACAACCTTAAGCTATGTGCTTTCTAAAAGAAAGTTTTGAACTCTAGGCGAACCCAGAAGAAATTAAAGGACAACTACACAAGACACTCGTGTTTTTCTCTAGTTTAAGTCTCTTCGTTCCCCGGCAACGGCTCCAAATGTGGGACGCATGTCTAACCTCACCATCCTATTTTATTGCATTATTAGCGAGAACCACGATTAATTTGTCAAACCATGGGATGAAGCTGACTCGACTAGTGCATAGAGGCTACAAGAGGTTGTCAATCTCTCGGAACACAACTAACAACTCGCATCTCTTTCAAGCTACACTCAAGTGACTGAAATCACCAAAAGCCAATCGCTCATCGACAAACAAGTCACATCGGTTACAGCATCAAATGACATCCAAACGTAATAAAACTTCTAAGACAAGTTTATAAGACCTAAGAACACATGCTTATCGTCTCAAACTCCACTTTAGGTCAAGTTCCAAAATCACGATTATTAACAGCAGTGGATTTTTGACCTAGTCGTTTTCGACCCAGAATGCATCTAAATGCTTAGCAATGATACCCCAATACCCCGCCTATGCTTAGTTTTTGATTTAAAAGTGTAAATTCCTAGTTATGATGAAATTAGGCCGCGGGTCGACGACGCCAAAAGCTACGAAGTACTGTGAACTGCTTACGTCAATGCGTAGAGCTCTTACCTGCGGTTGCAATGCATCAAACACAATCGCAATGTGACAACCGGAGAGGGAGTAGGAAGCATGAGAAGGAGAGAAGTGAGTGGATCTACAAGCACCCAAACCGAGCCATGACCACTGTTGGTGATTGAAAGATCTACAGTTAGTCTCATAGGGATACTACATATATAATGCGAAATACTTTAAAAGCTACTAATGTCATGAATATGTATGCCGCTCCAAATCATCCCACTAGGGACCATAACACCTAGTGTGCATGTATTTAACAAAAACAGACTCAACACTACATATCCATAAACGTGCTTGTTAATGCTTATGGCTATTTTTATGCTCACGACTCACGGAGAAAGAACAAACTACTATCCACGTGAAAATTGTGCTATCCTACTTGGACCATAATAGAATGTAAAATCTTATCACATCTAGGTACCAAATGAACTTGTTCATTAAGAGAACATAACTTTACTACGTGTATAAACAACCATCCTTTAAAGTTGTCTAACAATACTTGTAATCTTAACAAGTTTTACTAAGTAACCACAACAATGTATGGCCATTGAGATCGTTCCTGATACAATGTGCTCAGAATGTTCTAATAAATGGATTTGACCAACACCTAGGGACTTGTGGCGACACATAACTGAAATAATGGGAGCCAGTGTCAATTCCTACCACCCTATCTATAGGCGCTTGTGGCTCTTAACCCTACCCTAGTACGGATGATCCCCAGTCCACATCTAAGCTATCTAGACCCTTGGTCTAGGTCCGTGACCCCCTAGGTTTCCCTTGGCCTTACATGTGTCCGTCTAGTTGGCTTGAATCCTAATAAGCTCCAATTTGAAGGCCAACATGTCCCAAGTGGCTTATGTATGTACAACTTGTACAACCTTGAAGCATCCAAGTGGCTACACCCAATGCCCATCTTCTCCATGCAATGTGAAAACGGCTCTGAGGTTAGGCTCTTTGTCAGAGAATTTGAAAATTTCATCCATAGTATGAACCTTGACTAGATCATTGCACTTGCTAGCCAAAATGTTGTGTATCAAATGATAGCAGACTTCTATGTGTTTTAACTTAGAGTGAAACACTGGGTTCTTTGCTAATGCAATCACACTCTGACTATCACAATGCAACACTTGAGTATGAGTGATGCCAATATCTCCCATTAGGCGAGCTAACCACACTGCTTCCTTTTTTCTAGCATTAAAAACTACCACATACTCTACCTCTATGGTGGAAGATGAGGTATGATCTTAGAGACATGACCTCCATGACATGGCTGCTCCAGCAAATAGGAAAACATAGCCAGACACTCATCCCCCAATATTAAATGTTGCAAGACCTTGTGGATATACTTTTCCTTTGACAACTCTAGTATTCCACGCTTCTGATCTTGCTTGATTTACATACCAAAAAAGTGGTTCGCATCTCCCAATCTTTCATAGAAAACTATGTGCTAAGTGACTTTTTCAAGATGGAAATCTCATCTTTAGATTTTGTGATGATGAGCATATCATCAAAATAAAGTATTCAGATGATAAGTGAATCATCGTTCAACTTCTAAGTGTACAAGAATTGATCTTCCAAGCTCCTTTCATACCTTTGGGATTTCATGTACTTGTCAAACTTCATGTACCATTGTCTTCAGCCTTGTTTTAGGCCATACAAAGCCTTACATAATCTACATAACAATTCTATCCTCGTAGGATTTTTAGGTTTGACTTCACAAACCTTTGATTGTTTCATGTAGACATCCTCATCATGATCCCCACAAAGATCTTAATATCCATCTAGAGCAATTCCATGTCCTCAGTGGCTACTAGTCCAAGCATAAGATGCAATGTAGGCATCTTGATTATTGGAGAAAATATTTCTTCAAAATCCATGCCTTTCTTTTGCTTGAAATCCTTAGCAACTATTCTAACCTTGTACTTAGGCTCACGATCCTCTATTGTGTACTTCTTCTTGTACACCCATTTGGAAAGCAAGGCTTGTTTGCCCTCTAGAAATTCTATTCGTTCCCACATTTCATTAGCCCACAATCAAGTTGTACTCAAATTGCATTGCCTGCTTTCATTTCACGCTATCATACGGATTTACTTGAAAAACCAAAGTTCTTGTTTAATTCATTGTCAGTTGCAATAGCTCGTTTGGTGATCCAAATAAGCCTTTTTATCTGAATTTTCCATTGACCCATTAACAACTAAAACCTATGGACTTCATCCAGTAGCTCACTAGCCATAGTCTTCTATAGTGCATCTTACAATACTCTATTCCATGCCAGCTATTCCATGGTCGCCTCATCAAACCATGTTCTGAGCCCTTCTACTATCTTAAGATATTTCTGTTGGTTTGCTGGCTTGGTGTGAGGTGGATAGAGAGTTGGAAAGAAGCAAGGTAACTCAGCTTCTTTGAGTGGGATGCCATACATCAATGTTGGAGATTCATGGACAAACTCTAAAAAATTCAGCATTGTCTGATTCTCTTGTTGCATCATTTTCCTTGTAAGCCTGACCAGGTGAAACAGACTCTTCAGGTGTGCTTCATGATCTCTTAGAGTCATTCTAGTCTTGGGTCCTCTGTTGCTAGATTCATTGCACTTTAACAAGTCCTTGAACCTAAGATCCAAAACACCTCTAGCACTTTGCATTTGTACCAACATCTCCTTTAGGTTCTACCTAATTCCAATCATGCACTTATATGTAGGTTTGTTACCCAACAACATTTTTACTTGAAGCCCAAGTGACTTGAGGTTTGTTGTGGTCAAGTATGTAGCCCTTGGATACAATATGTTATCATTCATGGTAAGGTCCCATTCTAGAATTCTTCCCAACGCTTGGACACATGAAGGATGTGCAAGTAACTGACAAACTGCCTGGTCATCGTGGTAGCTGGCTAACTTCTAGTATGCAACCATCCGTCTTGCTCCCACATAGAGCATCTGAAATCTTTTTGAATCCGAGTACACTGAATCATCGTCGAAAAATTGTTCAATTTGAAGATATTTGGCTCTCCATAGACTCTTGGTCAATGCTAGCAATGTAGTAGAATGATTGTGATCAGATTCAGAGTCAATGAGCAATAAAACCACTTTCCCTTTATTCTGACTTGAACTTGCCTAGCGTTCCTATCCTTCAGCCTACTGAGGTGGACTTTGATTGTTTCCAACTAGTAGTTCATGGTGTTCAACTAGTTGACCTAAAGTTGAATTTGCTAAAATGATGAATCCTAATTCCACAGTTGATCCAAATGTGACCAAAGGTCTTGCAATATGTTCATTGGGAACACTCATTCAATATGTGGTCCTTTGCTATGCATTTAGAGCACCATATTTTTGCTTTTCACATTGAGGGTCTCATCTTGGCTATCTTAGCTATTGCTTTGACATCTCTTCAATTTTTTGGTCCAAGACCCTTTCTTAGCTTTGATTTTATCATCTGGCTTGCATTTAGAAGAACTAGAATTGGAAATGGATTCATCATCACTGGATTGTCTCCCGTGCCCCTTCTCCTTTTTTGCATGCTACTCCAATTCAGTGTTCTTTATATCAAGTCATTGAATTTCTTTGTCGGTGCTGGTACCTTTTGCTCCCTCAATTTCTTACTCTTAAATACATTAAAGAACCAAGCTCTCATCCTTTTTTCTGAGGGAGGTTCTTGCACTTGTCTGGTTAGTTCTTTTATCTTTTCTACATAAGTTCTGACCGACAACTTACCTTGCTTGATCTTATCAAGCTCATAGAGAATATCTTCATTCCCCCTATTGTCTAAGTATTCCAACTTAAAGGGTTTAATGAGCTTGTGATACAATCTGAGCTAGCAGGATCAATAACGGTAGTACCATTTTCTATCTGCGTCCTTTAATGTTTGAAAAAAAAATACTCCTCCCATTTATCTTCATCAATAAGTTCTGCATACTGCTCAAAAGATTGTATGTGTATATTGGGCTCATCCTTTTTCCCTCCTTTGAATATTGGAAGGATAATTTTTAAGTGAGTAGAATGCTCCTTGTGTTTGCTAATTCTAGTTCTGTGTACCGGCTTCTTGTCATGTGATTTTTCTTGCCATAGTGATCAATATCAACCTCATAGTTCTCAGTTTTTGTCTTTGAAATTGTCTCTTCTATTGACTTCTCTGATTCTTGTGACTTTCATCACTTTGATTTTGAATTTTAGATCCATGAGAAATATTCCTTCTTGTAGCCCTCTTAGCCGTCCAATGCGTGGAATGACTGGAATGCTACGAATCCCTTGATTCACCTAGTAGTGCCCCCTCCTAGAGTGACTTCAATTTCATTCCCAGGATGTAGATTGGTTTCAAAGCCTACTTTAGTTTCCTTTGGAATAGGACTGAATCTTTCTTGGTTTTCCATGAAGAAAGTTGCACCTCTTGTGCTTGTTCTGGGTGACATCGTGGGACATAAAATAGCTCTAATATCAGCTGGGAGGTAGTTCGCCTGTCCTAGAGCAACTTAGCTCAAACCACTTTGATCACCAAAATGGAATGAGCTGGATGTGTTCAGATAGCTATTATAGGTAGGTACTTAGAACTAAAGATGTCAGACTCAGATAGCACTATAGATTAAGACTTCAGAATATTGGAACTGAAAAGACAAAACACTAGAACTAGAAACACAAGATACTTTAATTAAGATTGGAACTAGGATTGCAGTTAGAATATCAGATTACAACAAGAAAGTCTCAGTATGCCAGTAGTTGGCTTTGGAACTACAGAGAGAGAGAGAGAGAGAGTAATAAATTCTTACAAAGTGATACAAAGAGTACAAATAGCTCAAAATCTAGGCGTCTGAGGATTCTAGAGAGTAAAAAGTTGTACAAAATGGATGTTGAAATGGTGTCTGACTGATTGTACACTATCAGTTTACTGTGGTAAGTTGCTGGTTACTGCTTTTGGAAGCTTCATACGTTCGCCAGTCGTCCTAGAGGTAGTGCTTGCCTTCTACATTGCTCAAAGAGCATATTTTTGCCAAAAGGCAATCACATGTCCCCTACCCGACCTGTTGCCAAAGAGCTACTTATGGACTTGGAAATGGATTATAATAAAATCCATGCATGTCCAAATGATTGTGTACTCTTTCTAAATGAGTACAAGTATTTGGAATAATGTCCCAAATACGGATCAAATAGGTATAGAGAGGACACACAAGAAAAAGTTATCCTTGCAAAGATTCTATAACACTTTTTAATCATTCCAAGGATAAAGGATATGTTCAGGTGCAAGTCTATAGCAAATTTGATGACAAGGCATCAAAATACTAGATCCACAGATTGTGTGATGCGGGTGCCTGTTGATTCTCTTACATGGAAACACATAGAGAACGATGGAGTGCATTTAAAGAAGAACCTCATTGTGTTTTGGTCTGGCAATGGACGGAGTAAACCCATTTGGAATTTGGAGTTCCTCATGGAACACATGGACTATTCTTGGTGAACTACAATCTTCTACCATGGTTGGCCATCAAGAAGGGCCATCTGTTATTGTCACTGATTGTTCCAGGGAAGTATAAGATAAAGAACATGGATGTTTATCTTGTATCACTTATAGGAGAGCTTCAAATCTTGTGGAAGGATTTGATGTGGTTAACATGTCCCAATCGGTTGGTCTATGACATGCCCATGTGCAAGGCATTCTCATGATGAGGACCATGCATGATAGGCTAGGATTTTTTGTGACTGTTCAAGTACTTTGAAACCCATATCTATCTGCATTCTATCTGTGGTGCTAGCTCAATGCTTGATCCTTTTTTGTTTTTTCTTTCTGGTTTAAAGGTTTGAGCTACTCAGGAAACCATGTATGTCTGCTATGTAATCCTTGACTTGGCTTTCAATCTCTGATTATTTGAGCAAGAGAGTGTACAAGGAACATGGTCAATTTTTTACTGAAGGTCATGAGCTACGTGGACCAAATATAATCAAACATGACATGCACCCATTGAAGACAAGTGATTGAAAGAAAATGTGGAAAGAATCAGGACAGTTTATGCCACTTGTGATGAAAAGACTCTCTATTTATCACAACCTTCCATATTGGAGTGACTTACTTATCAATGATTTTCTTGACCTACTAATGCATATTTTAAAATTATGGGGGAGATTCTGTGGAATACCATTATTGGAAAAAGGGATAGCAAGGTGCAAAGAGAAAACCTACAAGCCATGGGATGAATGTCAGAGATGTGGCCTCATCCTAACCCCAATGGAAATTGTGCTAGTCCAAAAGCTCCATAGATTTTGAGAAAGGTAGAGGAGCAACAAGTAAAGAAAATCATACCTACATTCAAAACTCCTGTTAGGAGCATGTGATGCTTGAAAACAACTTTTACTAAATATGACAAACTAATTGGTCTTAAGTCTCATGATTGGCACAAATTTTTACAGTTTATCTTACCAAATACCATCAAAGGCTCTTTGATAGATGACATAAAAAAACACAATTTACAAGATTAGTGAGTTAGTTCATTGGATCTCATCAAAAGAGATCAAGAGAGACAACATAAATGGGTTTCTCTTAAATGCTAGAGAGGTAGTGTGTATGGTGGAGAAGTACTTTCCAACCAACATTCTTACTATCCAAATGCATTTACTTGTGCATGTGGTTGATGAAGTTACAATAGATGGAACGGTTAATTACAGGTGGATGCTCTTCTTGGAGAGATTCATGAAGACGTTAAAAGGGTTCGTTCATCAAAGGGCTCGCCATGAGAGTAGCGTAGCTGAGGGATGGCTTGTACAAGAGTCTCTTGTTTTTATCAGTGAATTCTTGGGTTCAATTGACCCAGGGATGCCCGATGATGGACTTCTAAGACAAATGCCAAGGTAACTAGGGAGGAGCCATAGGGACATGGAATTATGAGGAATATGGATTCCAAAATTCTTGAAAAGGTTATGAGATTTTGTCTTCTCAACTCAGAAGTCATGAAAAAGTGGATTGAGAAGTATGAAGTGGAAAAGCAACAACGTTTGACCGATTGAATGCGATTCAAGTGCAAACATATCATTAGAAATCTTCCCTTTTCAGATCATCTTCAAAAAATGCCAGACTTTCCTACTGGACGTTGGATCGCTTGATGTAACAATCTCGGAGGCAAAGAAAAATGGAGTATTGACCACACTGAAGAGGAAGAGGAGATGTCGAGGGGATGTGATCGGCATGTATGTATTATACCTACTTTTTATTTTTAACCACATGAAAATATATGCAATGTGAGTCTGAAATTGTTTTATGTGCTAGTAGTATCACAAATACGGAGTGCAACACTTCAGAGTGCATGAATAGACAAATGAAGTGTGGTCACCCTCAGCAGTGGTGTTAGGAAAAGCTTTGTTCAAGAAAGTCGGAGTAGTGCTAGGGATCACAATACACAGACTGGCCAACTTAAATACTTTGACTACATCCAAAACATCCTGAAAATTAGCTTGAGAAAGTTAAATATTTTTATTTTTGATGTGAAATGGTTCAAAGTTATTACTAGTGGCCCCAGTGCAACTATGCACAAAGATAGGAGTGAATTGATTCAAATAAACTCTAGGCAGGTGTGGATGGATGATTGATATACATTTGTACTTTTGCAACATTGTGAATAGGTTGTGTTTATTGTAGATCCAATGTGAAGAACAAAGATCAAGAAGATTTGAGTAAACCACGATGGCTCTTTGTTGTCCAACTTTCTCCATGGAGTAAACAAGTGTGCAAAGTTCTTGGAGGTTGACAACAAAGAGACACATAAGCAGCATGCACAGATTGCGGATGATTGGGATGAGGAGCCTAAGCTTGAAGTAGGTGCTCTTAGTGAGCCGATGCTTAAACTTGAAGATGAGCATCAAATACTGAGATAGATGTAGACTCTGATATGGATGAAGCCGTGGAGTTTGATGACAAAGATACAGAAGTTCAAATAGCTAGAGACAGAGGTCTTTGGTGCATCAGCTCTAATAGAAGATGAGAGATTAACTAGTGATTTTTGTTAAGAACTTTCTTATAATGTTGACTTTTGATAATGGATTTTAATTATTTTCCAACATTGAATAAATAATGATTTGTGTTGCTTAAGATGATTATTTGTGATTAAGTGAACTAATGTATTGTATATATGTTTTCAAATTAGTTCTGCAGTCATGGCAGATGACGAGGAGCCATACTCTCCGAGTTTCAGTTTTCGAGTTACTACAACCGATGTGTCACTGGAGAAGATTCTTACTTTCTTCTCATAGTTTTTCCTAGACTAGTGTGCATACACCCAACATGTTGGATAGCAGGTCCTTCCAAACCTGCTACGGCTGTTGCGACCCCTTAGAACAACATTCCAGGCACACCAACTGGTGGTATAACACCTCTAACTAGCATCCCAGTTACACCGATTATTGGTTGAGCTACATCAAAGATTGCACTTTCTCGTTCGTCTTCAAGACCCAAATCATGTTGTTGACATGGTGGTGGTGGTTGTTGTTGTAGTGGTTCTATCAATGCATCCACACCTTCAAGAGAGCGTCCATCTCTCTCTTTAGTACATAGTACATGACTTGGCAACCACATACACCTTAGGGATCACATGATTTTGATCTTAGCAAGGTGTACAAGACCGAGGATGGGGCACTAGTTATGGATAGAGTCCATGCGTCAGACGGTTCACCAGCTTTGTAAAGTGTAGTTTGTGCACTCTGTGATGGAGCTTTGGGATGCTTAGGATGCGGAGAGAAAGAATTACATCATTGATGACATTCATAGAGAATACATGCCAGCATATGGATACGATACATTCTCCAATGACTGGATCTTGGGTGTGGCTATTATAAAGCACAAGAAAAATACAAGAATAATGAGCCAAAGCCGGCATGGTTGGATGAAGAGGAGTGGACAAGGATTTTGCAAGAGGTGCAAGAGCGTCTAGACAGGTTTTAGCAGCAAGCGAGATGCAACGAGAGCATGCCTGGAGTCTGTAGGATCTTCTCATCTTGGGAGCTACGAGACTCTTAGACATGAGTTTTTAAGTTTCATACACTATTTAAATAGCATATATACATGTGTTTTCTAATGTTTATCTTATGGTTAAGTGTTTATACTATAGGAACTTGCCATGAAGCATTCTCCGACAGGTAGAGATGATAAATATGGATTCAAGAATGGATTGTCAACCCTTCTTTTGCAGGTTTAGCATGAGGGAAAGGCCACCAACTCGGAGGCCTTACCTTGATTAGTATGTTCTATATATATATTTTCATTGAGACGTGTTGATATATAGCTAGTTATGTTTTGGTTCATATATACTTTTAGATGATAGCCATGGTTCTAAATATAATCATGTCTATTCAACTTTGGTTATGTTTTGAGAATTTGGTTATGGTTATAGTTTTGTAATCTATTCAAGGTTTTGGTTATGGTCATAATTAAGGTTATGGTTTGAAAATTTTATTATGATTATGGTTTTGTAATCTGCTTAAGGTTATGGATATGGCTTTAGTTTTGTAATTTGCTTAAGGTTATGGTTATGGTTTTAGAATTTGGCTATGGTTATGGTTTTAGAATCCGCTTAAGGTTATGTTTATGGTTTGAAATTTTGGTTATAGTCATGGTTTTGGAAACCGCTTAAAGTTATGGTTATGGTTATGGTTTGAGAATTTGGTTATGGTTATGGTTTGGAATCCACTTAAGATTATGGTTATGGTTTGAGAATTTGCTTGTGGTTATGGTTTTCGAATCCCCTTAAGGTTATGGTTATGCATGTGGCTTTGGAAATTGCTTAAAGTTATGTTTATGGTTATGGTTTGAGAATGTTGTCATGGTTATGGTTTTGAAATTTGTTTTAACATTATGGTTATGGTTATGGTTACGGTTTTGGAATCTTCTTAAGGTTCTGGTTATGATTATGGTCTTGTAATCCACTTAAGGTTATGGTTATGGTTATGGTTTTGAAATCCACTTAAGGTTATGGTTATGCTATGAGAACTTGGTTATGGTTATGCTTTTGGTATCCACTTAAGGTTGTGGTTATGGTTTAAGAATTTGGTTAATGTTATGGTTATGGTTTGAGAATTTGGTTATGGTTATGGTTGAGGTTATGGCTATGGTTTCATGGTTTGAGATTTACACAATGGTTATGGTTGTCACCATATACATGTGGTAGTGATGTGTGTGAACACACTAGGACCGCCGGGGCATTTTTTCCCTCTTTAGGAGGTTTTTTCCCCCGTGCATTGTATATACGCCCATCACTCTAGGGCTATCTATCTTTCCATTGCACACTAAGTAACACACTCTCTATTGTGTGCCTTGAGCTTCCTTCGTCTTCTCTAAGCTGTGTGCGTTTCTCTGCAACCCTAATTCCAACAATTGGTATCAGATTAGGTTGCATCCTCCCGGGCTTAGTCACCAGCTGCTCCAGCACACGCCTGCTCACTTTCTCCGATTTCAATGAGCTTTGGCAAGCTTTCCCAGGTCGACCTCCATTTGGGCTCATTTCGGCCTCCGTTTCAACTATAGGCAGTATTGCACAAGCTATTTCTTCATTTTGTGCAGAATTTCTGTAAGTGGCGTTTTCTGCATAACAGGTGCCTTATAGTCTTCTACGGTTTGTGCTATATAGCACGTGTTGTTCCCGCTCCATTTCTCCTATTTTCGGGCAGCTTTCACATCAGGTGTAGCATTTACCATGGCTGACAACAACAACACAGATGTGTTCAAGATGTTTGCTACTGAGGACAGGTTGGATGGGGACAACTACCCTATGTGGGCTTATATGATGCAACATGTTCTTGTGTCAAAGGGTGTATGGAACATTGTGCAGGGCATTGATGTACGTCCTGGTTCTGAGGATGTAGACGATGTTGAGGATGTTGCAGGTCTTGCTGCAAGGATTGCTCCTGTTAGAGTTGTTTTGCCTACGGCAGAAAAAGTTTGTTGGGATGTTAAGGATGCGCAGGCTCATGCATGAATTGTGTTGTCTGTGAAGCGCACCATTGTTCTTCACATCCGTTCAGCAAAATCTGCAAAACAGGCTTGGGATATTTTGGCTGGTCTTTGTGCAAGTCGCAATGAGGCTAACATTGCTTTGCTGCGTAAAGAGTTGGAGTCGAAGATTATGCATGAGGAAGATGATAGGTGCATCGAAGGCGTGATTCGACGTTCAAATATTTGTCCTTCCACTTGTGCAATATGGTTTAGTGAATTCAAGGTGACTTGTATATTTGGATTTTCTATCATTTGATCTTGTTTTAGAAAGTTTTTTAGTGTGTTTTCATTGCGAAATTTGTGTCCATTGTAAGAGGGTATTGTGGTGAGAGGTCTCCCACACCCTAAGACAGTGTGTGTGTGTGGGCAATGTTTAGCATTTTGTAAGCATTGAGTGAGTTTTGTACAAGTTCTACAATAGCATCATAACGAACCATCTCCATTTGCAAGTCACAAATAAGGTATTATGCAAGATCCATTTCTCTCTCTCTTCCCTTTTCTCTAGCTCTCTCTTCCCTTTGCGCTAGCTCTCTTTGGTCCATTTTGTGTGTGTCTTGGTGTGAAGTTTCTTGTGTGTGTTTTTGTGGTGCATCTTCTTGGTTGTGACAAAATATCTCTTGCGTCCTAGTTCGCATACCATAACTAGGTGGTGCCCCTATCTTGTTTGGGTTTGACTGTGGGTTTGTTGTTGTGTTGTGCTTGTGGTTGCCCTAGCCCCAATTGAGCAGCACAGGAGCCTTGAGGGTGTTTAGAGGTCGCTTCTCTTGCTGCCCGCCCTGGATCACCTCACCACCTCTAATAAGCATGGATTTGAAGCACCTACCTACAAGATGTAACGAAGAAGGTTGTTTTAGAGAAGAAGTGGTAACACTTAACTTTTGTAACCTTCGACCTTTCACTATTTGACACTCATCGATTTCAGCACAAAAGCAACCTTTGTGTCAAGCACTGTAAAACAAGTAGAGACAAGACCTTAGACTTCAAAGTCTATGATAAGAAGAACACAACCAAAGGTAAGAAGTAGGAAGAACACAACCAAGGGGTGTTTCTTTAAAATATGTGTTGGTGTTGGCAAGCTTCATAATGTGGACATCCTTTTCCTGCATTTTTTGTCAGAAAATTTCAACCTCCCTCTCCAAAGAGGTAACCCTTTGTTGCAATGCCATTGTTTTGACCTGAAAAGATTGACATTCGTGCATCCACAAATCCAAAGAATCACTTGCACCCATAGACAACCGCTTGCAATAGCCTAACGAGCATGCTTCTCCCCTCCCAAGATATCAAAGAAAGCTCAAAAGGCTATCAAAGGATGGATGGAAGTGGCTTATAGGATCATAAACGGCCATCCACCCAAATGTCAACATTTGTCTCACCAGTGGCCCGACATTCCTGTGATGACCTCGGCTCACCCTCACGTGCGGCTTTCAGTGCAAACTCCGTGCGCAAGAGAATATGTATGCTTTGGTGTGCAGAATATGTGATGGGAGGCACACCATTTGTGATGTCCGTGAGCACCATGGAATCTGTTGATGCGTGAGGAAGCAAAGGATCAAAAGAGAGAGGGGCGTAGGGAGAGGGAGGGAGATGGAAGGAGAGAAGGGGGCAAGGTGAGAGAGGGACATAGAGGGGAGGAGGAGAAGAGAATGGGACAGGTGTTGGGGTATAAAGCCCAATGTGGTCGCCCAGGTAAGTGGGCGGGCCGCCAGGTATGTACACATATTCTTTTGTGAAAACCTAATAAGAACTCACTATGCTCTACACATTACAGTAGAGCGAGTTCACCATATCGTCGTGCTCTTCTTCTCGCACTCTCTCTCGCGTCGCACTTTCGCTCGTACTCCTTCAACTGGTATAAGAGCTCAGATCGAGGCTCGGGGCAACGCTGCAGGAGGCTAGAGTCACCAGCTCAGATTGGAGTGAAATTCGACAGGCAAAAACACGGCCCCAAATCCTCTGGGTGAGCCCAAAGGGCTTGGTGTTCTCAGAATTTCATTCTGAGGTCATCTCGGCCACCGTTCGGCTTCGACAAAGTTTTGCACATGCCATTTTTGACTACGTGGTCTTGGCGGGTGCAGATCCGACTCTGCAAATTTAGGGTTTCGGCCTACGACTATAGGTGTTGAGGATATCGGCACTCCCAGAGTGTTGATTTGTGGCTGTCTACACATCGAAGGACGGCTCACAGTTCTTGGAGGCATGTCACATACAACACGGGCGCATCTACACACAGACTGTAGGCGACATTCACTAGTTCATCAGGTAGCTTGTGTTTGCTGCTTGATATTCCAGATTTCATCTTGACATTGTAGGTACTTCCACATGGGATGTATTGTCAGAGATGATGTATGTCTGTTAAGGGTTTGCTGGCTGTGAGTCACGCAGCAAACAACCGCCGCAGCGGTTACAGCATATAGTGGGAAATTTGTGGATATATGACTTTGTGGGAAGTCTATATACTGTCAGATTTACTGCAGCCTTTGTTGAGGGTCGAGTGAGGTTTTATTGAGCTGGGGGATTCTCGAATGTTGAGATCCTTTCGGTGATACAGGTCTTGGAGCGATCCCTCGAGCACCCTTAGATAGGCAACTAGGATGTATTAACTGTGAGTTAGACAGTTGGGATTGCATCTTTGCTTTTCTGCCGTTGAGGCATTGTCGCAATCTATGCTTAGAGGACAGTGACAGGACAGTGAGAGACAGTACAGGTGCAGGACAGGTTTACCCACAGCTTACAGTGTTAGAGAGACAGTGGTTTTTTGAGCTGTTTTTTGGTCTGTTTTTTTAGTACACCAGAGCCGTTTTACAAAGGAGACTCTGCCAAAATTTATGCAGAATCTGAAGCTTTCTTGGTTCATTTGACAGGTTGATATTGGTTCAAAGGTCAGTTTACAGGGGAAACTCTGCCGAATTTTTCCCAGGAAAGTAAACTACTGTGAAGCGTAGCTATGGCTGGATCACAGGACACTGCTCTTTACAATATCAAGAAGCTGGATGGAACCAATTTCCCATTGTGGAAGAAGCAGATTTGGCACATGTTGGTACAAAAGAAGCAGATAAAACCTATAAAGCTCAAGGGGATAAAACCAGAGGATATGGACGAAGATGAATGGAGCGAAATGGATGAATTGGCACTTTCTATCATTATGCTGACTTTGGCAGAAAGCGTTTACTTCAATGTAGCAGACGAGATGTCGGCTTATCAAGCATGGTTAAAGCTGAGTGATCTTTATGAGAATCAGAGTGCAACTTCACAGGTATATTGGCTTAAGAAGCTTGTTGATTTGAAGATGAAAGAAGGGACACCTATGTTCAATCATCTGAATGAATTCAACACAATCTACAGTCAAATGTCAGCTCAAGGTGTCAAGTTTGATGAACCTGTTAGAGATATGTTCATGTTGATCACATTGCCGGAAAGTTGGGACACCTTTCGCACAGCTTTGAGTAATTCTGCACCTCCATATGGTTTGAACATAGCAGGTGTAGAAGGAAGTCTGCTTACTGAAGAACCCAATAGAAAGACAATGGACAAAGGCAAAGGAACAGCCTTAGTTGTCAGGGGAAGGACCAAAGAAAAGTACAAAGGTGGAAAGAGGAATCAGTCTCATAGCAAGTCCCGCAGTGCTAAAGGCAAGAGTGACATAGAATGCTACCATTGTGGCAAGAAGGGTCACATGAAAAGAGACTGCAGAGAATGGAAAGCAGAAATTGGCAGAGAGAAAGCTGAAGAACATGGTGAGAAGAACAAGTCCTTAGTGAAGATTCAAGAAATAAATGTGACAAACACTGTTGCAGAGGATGACAGTCTAGTGTCAGGAGACATCTACTTCTTGAAGAATACAATGGACTCAGCTCTTCTTACAGCATCTGATGGAAATGCACTGAGTGACTGGATTATAGACTCAGGGGCATCACTTCATGTGTCTCCAAACAAGGAGTGGTTTACCTCTTATGTGACCACTAAAGATCATGTTCGGCTAGGCAATGGCCAAACATGTGAGATCTTAGGTGTTGGAGATGTTCAATTGAAGTTTCAGAATGGCTCTTCTTTCACGCTGAAGAATGTGAGACATGTTCCCGCAATTACAAAGAGCTTGATCAGCACAGGTTTACTTGATGATGCTGGCTACGTCACCACCTTTGGACAGAACATATGGAAGATATCCAAGGGTTCTATGACAGTAGCACATGGAGTAAAGTCTGGAGGACTTTACATGATTTATGTATCAAATGTCTCTAAAAATGTAATCAATGTAACCGAGCAGCCGAACGTTTCTTTGTGGCATAGCCGGTTAGGACATATGTCCAATAAGGGAATGGAAATCTTGTCTTGTTCTGGTTATTTGCCTAGCTTTTCATTTAATGATTTTGAATTCTGTGAACATTGTCTGTATGGTAAGCAAACACAGCAGCCACATAAGCATAGAAGCAGTAGAAGAGATACATAGTTGGCACTTGTTCATAGTGATTTGTGTGGACCTATGCCTAACCTATCTCTAGGGGGAGCTTCTTACTTTATGAAATTTATAGATGATTACTCGAGGAAAGTATGGGTTTACTTTCTCAAGCACAAGGATGAAGCGTTTAGTGTTTTCAAATCGTTTGTGACACTTGTGGAGAATCAGAGTGGCAAGAAGCTTAAATGCTTATGCACTGACAATGGTGGAGAGTATGTTTCAAAGGCCTTTCAGGACTTTTGTGAGTCAAAAGGTATAAAACGTGAACTTAATGCTCCTTACAATCCTCCTCAAAATGGTGTTGCTGAGAGGATGAATAGGACCATACAAGAGAAGGTCAGAAGTATGTTGTCTAATGCACAGCTGCCAAATGGGTTTTGGGCTGAAGCTGTATCAACAGTTGTTCATCTTATAAATAGATCTCCTAGCAAGGTTTTGCAGAAGGATTGAGTGGCAGAGATGGTATGGTCAGGCAAGGTCCCCTCATACAAACATCTCAGAGTCTTTGGCTGTGAGGCATATACTCACGTTGCAAAGGAATTTAGGAACACACTTGAGCCAAAGAGTAGAAAGTGCATCTTTCTAGGCTATGGTAATTCTGGTGAGATGGGGTACAGACTTTGGGATCCCAAATCCAGAAAGGTTATCCGCAACAATGATGTTCACTTTAATGAAGCCAAATATCATTCTAAACCAGAGAGGGTTGAGGAGATTAGAAGAGTTGTCTTCCAAGAAGATGGACCTGCACGTGCAAGACAAAATGTCAGGGCTCAAGAGGAGCAAGGACAGGATAGAGTGGAACCACAGGTTGTGGCTGAGCCTGAGCCACCTATTGTGCGTAGATCTGGACGTATCACGCGACCTCCTGATAGGTTTGTTCCATCTATGAACTATGTCATGTTGACTGATTGCAATGAGCCTTCATGTTGCAAGGAAGCAGTGCAAATGAAGGACTCCGGGAATTGGCAATTGGCCATGCAATCAGAGATGACAGCTCTGCATAAAAACAAGACATGGAAGCTAGTTAAATTACCACAGGGCAAAAAGGCTCTACCTTGTAAATGGGTTTACAGGTATAAGCTCACCGCTCATGATAGTCAGCCAAAGTACAAAGCAAGGCTTGTTGCCAAGGGCTTTAAGCAAGAACAAGGCATTGACTTTGATGAAGTCTTCTCTCCGGTGGTCAAGATGACTACATTGAGATGCTTTCTTGCATTGGTTGCCATATTAGATTTGGTGTTGCACCAAATGGATGTCAAGACAGCGTTCTTGCATGGTGATTTAGATGTGGAAATTTACATGCAGCAGCCAGAAGGGTTTGTTGAGAAAGGCAAGGAAGATTGGGTATGCCAGTTGTTAAAGAGTCTTTATGGCTTAAAACAATCACCGAGGGCATGGTACCATAAATTCCACAAGTTTATGCTTTCTCAAGGCTACAAACGTAGTGAGTTCGATCACTGTCTATATACAAAGAAGGCTAAGGATGGCAGTTGGCTGATCCTTATTTTGTATGTGAATGACATGTTGATTGCTGGCAAGCACTTGGAAGAAATTCCAGCTTTGAAGTCAAAGATGGCAAAATCGTTTGACATGAAAGACATGGGTGAGGCAAGTCATATACTTGGTATGCGCATTGAGAGAGACAAATCAAAGAAGTTGATTTGGTTATCTCAAACAGAGTATATTGACAAGGTTTTGCAACGTTTCAATATGGAGAAGGGAAAGGCATTGAGTGTTCCATTGCCACCATATGTGAAACTTAGCAAACAAGATTGTCCTGTGTCTGAGGAAGAACAGGCTAAAATGGATAAGATTCCATATGCGTCTGCAGTGGGTAGTTTGATGTATGCAATGATTGCTACTCACCCAGACATTGCATTTGCAGTGGGAGTAGTAAGTCGATACATGTCAAACCCAAGCAAGAAACATTGGGAGGCAGTGAAAGGAATATTGAGATACCTAAAAGCTACAAAGAGTATGCGTATATGCTATGGGAGTCAAGAGCTAAGTGTAAAGGGTTTTACAGACTCAGATTATGCAGGTGACTTAGACAACCGAAGGTCTACGTCAGGGTATGTCTTTACATTGGCTGGTGGAGCAGTATCATGGCGTTCTAGATTACAAGATTGTGTTACTCAGTCTACTACAAAGGCTAAATATGTTGCAGCATCAGAGGCATGCAAAGAATCAATTTGGCTTAATCGACTAGTAGCGGATTTGGGAATCAAAGAAGAGATGCCTGTGTTATATTGTGATAGTCAAAGTGCTATACAATTGGCTCGCAATCCAGTTTATCACTCAAAGACAAAGCATGTGGATGTGAAGTATCATTTCATCAGGGAAATGCTCGAGGATAAGCAACTTCAGCTTGTCAAAGTTCACGGCACATAAAATCTTGTTGATCTACTTACAAAAGGACTTCCCTCAGAGAGCTTTGCGCATTTTCGCAAGCAGTTAGGTGTAGGGTAGTACATCACTTCTCTACATCTCTTGTATATTAGCTTGTATAGTAGCTTCTCTCACACTTAAAGTACCACATTGGACTTTCAGTGGGAGGTTGTTGGGGTATAAAGCCCAATGTGGTCGCCCAGGTAAGTGGGCAGGCCGCCAGGTATGTACACATATTCTTTTGTGAAAACCTAATAAGAACTCACAATGCTCTACACATTACAGTAGAGCGAGTTCACCATATTGTCGTGCTCTTCTTCTCGCACTCTCTCTCGCGTCGCACTTTCACTCGTACTCCTTTAACAGGGAGGGAGAGCAGAGGGAGAGGAGGAGAGAAAAAAAGTTTTTTTTTGGGGGGGTGGGATTTTTTTAATTAAAAAGTGGAATTTCAGTGCTTGTAGGTCAATAAAAGGTCAAAAAAATGGTTTTTTTTTATATGCATATATGTTGGGGGGCGGGGGAGGTGTTAAGTAAAAATAACTTTTTTGAAAAAAAAGTCAATTTTTGACCCTTAGTGATACACGTTTTTATTGATGTGGCCACACTCCTTTACTCCCTTCACTTTCAAAAAGCTAGAGAGAGAAAGTGATCTCCTAGGTCCACATCCTACATGTGCCTTTTAAAAAAAGCTAGATAAGCCTATTCAAAACTATCCTCTTGAATGCCCTTGTCTCCTTAACCCTACAAAACCTTAGCCTTAATTCCTAAATATTAAGATTTGTTACAAAACCTTAGCCTGGATTCCTAAAAATTAAGGTTTGTTACAAGGCCCATGCAAAGTCCATATTTTTCCTAATGCTTCATAAAAATTTGCTTGGTCAACTCATTGAGAATTATCAAGAAAGTATTCCTTTTGCAAAGCCTTCTTAAACTCTTGTCAATTTGCACTTGTGCAGCTTGAATCTCCCCGATTCAAGCCCTAAACTAAGACACTACAATCAAATAAAATCCCTCCACTATATCATGGTCATTAACTCTATTGTCCTCCATAGATTGCTAATAAATGTTGCAAAACTTTGAGACATGTCAACCTTCAAATCTCTGTAAATTTTTAGCTACCACTTATCGAGCTTTTTGAATGTGTTTTCTCCGATGGAATTACTGCTAGGAGACTTGTTGGTTGCTACATGTAAGCGTAAAATTGTTGCATCATTTGCTACATGGATGCCTCTTGTGGTGTTGACATCTTCACAATCAAAGAATGCCCACTGAGTTCCCATCCCAACGCGTTCAAGTCGGGTTCACCGAAGAGTCAGGGTATTTATGTTGTTAGGGGTGCGGTAGGCATAAAGCTCTTGACTATGAGAATATATATATATATATATATATATATAGAGAGAGAGAGAGAGAGAGAGAGGATGCTTGGGGGTGGTTATGGAGCGAGCTCAATGGAGCGAGCTTTTTTTTTTCCACCACCTATACCTCCCATTGCCGCCCATTGCCGCCCCTTACCACCCATCACAACCAACACCCTAGTACACCACCCGTGGTTGGTGGTGTTAGCTCACTATCACCATCTGCCACTCCTCCTCCTACCACCACCGCCCATTGCCGCTGGTTCTCCTCCCACTCTTCCTTTTAGTGGGCTACTCAAGGACCTCCTCTCTCTCTCTCTCTCTCTCTCTCTCTCTCTCTCTCTCTCTCTCTCTCTCTCTCTTGCCCTCTCTCCCTCCCTCCCTTTCTCTTTCTCTCTCGCTACTCAAGGACCTCCTCTCTCTCTCTCTCTATCTCTCTCATCCTGTTTCTCTCTTTATTTTGTTGATTTTGTCTCTCTTTCTCTCTCACTTCTCTCTCTCTCTCTCTCTCTCTCTCTCTCTCTCTTCTTTCTCGCTACTCAAGGAACTCTCTCCCTCCCTCCCTCTCTCTTTCTTTCTCTCCCTCCCCCCCCCCCCTCTCTCTCTCTCTCTCTCTCTCTCTCTCTCTCTCTCTCTCTCTCTCTCTCTTTCTCTCTCGCTACTCAAGGACCTCTCTCTCTCTCTCTCTCTCTCTCTCTCTCTCTCTCTCTCTCTCTCTCTCTCTCTCTCTCATCACACATTTACTAATTGAATATCAAAAGACAACAATGATAGAATTCACTCTCTCTCTCTCTCTCTCTCTCTCTCTCTCTCTCTCTCTCTCTCTCTCTCTCTCTATCAATCTGTCTCTCTCTTTATTTTCTTGATTTAGTCTCTCTTTCTCTCTCACTTGTCTATCTCTACCCTCTCTCTCTCTCTCTCTCTCTCTCTCTCTCTCTATCAATCTGTCTCTCTCTTTATTTTCTTGATTTAGTCTCTCTTTCTCTCTCACTTGTCTATCTCTACCCTCTCTCTCTCTCTCTCTCTCTCTCTCTCTCTCTCTCTCTCTCTCTCATCACACATTCACTAATTGCATATCAAAAGACAACAATGAAAGAATTCATTTTGTTGAAAACTCAAAACAAAATATCATCATTTGCACAACTCAAGGTAAATGTGATAGCACAACAAATGCTACATTATTACAACAGACTTTTTGCACTCAGTAAAGTTTTGAGCTCGCAGACTAGACTGATGGATGAACATGTTGTTGTTTATGTCCATTCCAAACACTCTCAAGTAGATATAATACAAGTGTTTGCAAGCCACATAGGTCATTCCTTCCCCTGACCTCCTTTGGAAGTCTTTGTAAGTACAACTAGGATTCCTAGCTACTGTGACTTGGTATTTCTCACCACGTAACTTCGAGTTTGGTGTTACTGCAATGAAGACTTCATGCTTACCGATCTTTACCATTTCCACTTGTTCGATGACCATTTCTAGTCCTAAATCACTGTCGATCCTTTTCGATGCCTCTTCAGAAACACCTGTCCTATACCTGTCGGCACGCCTTTGCCCTTGAACTTCCATAGTTTCTGTTGTGATATGAAACACCGCTAGCTGTAAAGACTTTACTTCATGCGTTGTTAAGTTCGTGCCCTGTGTCACTGGCCACTCAAGTGGAGGCCTTGGAGGCCGCATTACAATATATGGACAAACATCCCACACATGTTTGACATCATCACTACAAAACCATACCCATGTCTCATTGTTACGCCCCTCCCAGTTGCGTTTCCCCCAGAAACTTGGTGCCGTTGTTCCTTCTTTGCATAAATTCACCTTTTTCTTGCACTTTCCTCCTTTGATTTTTCCTTGGCAAGTGAACTTAGACCCCGGTTTGCACCTGCGGATTGCCCACATGGTGTCATTTATGTCAACCTCGATGGCCCTAATTGTCACCCCTTCATTCTCCTCGTCCATAGAGTGATCTTGGATTACCTGTGATGCATCTCCAAATGACAACTTTCGAGCCTTTCTTTGTCGAGCAACATTTTGAGTGACATACTCTGGCATGTGTGAACTATTTGCCTCCTAGCCTATAACATTGCCGAATGTCTTGCGTCGCCTTGTCGTTGTAACCCGGTCTCCAAAAAACTCTGGCACCTTTGGAAGATCAGTTCCTCCAATTGCATCGTTCACAGCACGGCTACTCTGTGATGGAGTAGGTGTGTGAAATTGTCGTGAAGTTGCCTTGTCTCTCATCTTGCTTATGCTTGGTCCGCTTCCTATATACTTACCCTCTTTACATGCCATTCTTTTGGATTGTTAAAGAAGAGTGTTCCCAATATCCGAAACTGTTGCATCGTACAAAGAAATTTTAGGCTTGTGACCTTCGCCTGCTAGGCATGAAGCGTGATGTGTCTCTGAGAGATTTGTTCGAGGGACGACCTCGATGCAATAGTCATCTAAAGCCTACAAAAAAATAAATAAATATACTTCTTTGATATCATGAAGGGTCTAATTAAATGGACATCCTACAAAGTATTGTAGAATAAATTTGAAAACTTACACCAACAATTTCCTTCCTCCAATGAGGGTACCTCACATGCCACCAACTCAACCAGCACTCCATTGGGCCTAGATTCCCATCTGCCACCTTTCTTGTTGCCCACCAAGCTCGAATGAACCGATATTGGGCCTCTGTATCTTCACTGCTATGCGCGCACCGCCACAATCGACACAGTCATTTGTGCTCGTCTTGAAATGCATTGAGAACATATTTTGTGGTGTGGATCCCTAGACTTTGTTCCCAATGGAAAAGGCCTGATCTCTCCCTACCTTTCATCACCATATCCGGACCTCCATTGAAAATTGTGCGCTCCGCATTCCAGTTTTCTTGGGCTTCATCTGCCATAAAGCCAGCAAAATCTGGTGGGGGCACCCCATTGCCCTCTAGCATGATGATCATTTGTTTCCAAAATATCATATGTGCTGTAGTGTCCTCTTCTTTCATCTCACATATGGCAATTGTCATTAATTCTTGGACATTGAACATCAACACAAAGCCACATTAACATTTAAGTATGTGTCAATATGTGTTTAGTATTCTAGAATTTGTTCTAGAATAGGTTGTAGGATGTATTGAACATAAAATTAAAAGAATTAAATTAAAACTTGCCTTGGATCGTAAACATGGGTTGCCATGGTTGTCCATCCTTCTACCCGTCTAACGTGATCAAAGCAAACCCACGCTCTTTTTAGATCTCCATTTCCATTTCTTCGCATTCTATTGACAAGATCTATGCCTGAGCCAGGACCTGTTTTGTAGACATCTTGAATACAAAACATCTATCCTCCTCTCTATTAGATTGACCGGGAAAAAGCATTCCGTGGATAAACACAAATGTCAAGCGTCTCTTTAAGTCAATTATCAATGACTCCTCTCGACGAGCACTCGACTCCCCATGAAATTTATGCACCCAATTCTTAATTCTGCGTAGAACATCATGAAAGTTTAGAAATATATAAGACTCTAAGTTTATAAAGTATATTAAAATGCATTTCCCATACCTTCGGCTTTTAACAAGAGGAAATATTTCTTGAAGTAGAATTGACAACTCTACTTGTCCAAGCGAAGTGAATTCACCTGAAGAAGGTTGAAGGACAGATTGGGAAATAAGCTTAACCACCTCCATTTGGATTTTTCTCGGCCCAGCTTGGATGCCAAGCGAATCAACGGCCTCAGCCACCAAAGACTGAATTCACCCTTGCAATGGTACTTTTGGATGAACCTAGTTTGACATCATGGTCATGGAAGCCTTGGTGCACCATGGCTCGAGAATAGCGTTTGTCGGTTGGCATTATGTAGTATACTTGGCAGTCGCAGGTTTTTCGAATAGCAGGCACATGTTGACAATAGAAGCACTTCAAGGTTCCGTACTTTTGCAAGTCACCATTTAGCATTGGTCTCTCAATTAGTTTCCCTGTTATTCCATGCCTACAATTGTGATTTTGACACTCTTCCCTTGTACATGAAAAAAAAAGAATAATGAATACCTGTCCAAGACGAACGGTTGGGTTTTCCTGTAGATAACACTTGCGAGCACTCTGCAAACACACATTCGAAATCACCTCCTCAATAGCTTTTCCTTATAGTTGCTGGAAATTTGATGTTTGTGGTTGTTGGTTTTGTCCACACATGACCATCCACTGATTGCTCCATTCCATCCATAGCTGACCTCTCGATATTAGGCTGAGGTGGAAATTCAAACACCATGTTTCCATTGTAGCTTGATGGAATTTCTTCCACCCACTCCCATTCTGATGTTGCAATCAAGGTCTTCAGCTTCTGAGATCTCATATTGGGATTTAACGCTAGTTCCACTATGCTAAAGGAATCACCGATCGGTGCCCTATCCTTCTTACATCCCTCTTGTAGTGGGGAGTCTAGGTCGACCACCACATTTTTGGGAGTTTTATTGGTGGGGTCAAAGTGAAAGTCTTCTTTCTCTTCATCAGAAGAAAGCAACAGTATTTCGGCAGATTGTAGTGTTGTAGTAGCTTTCACAGGGGAATCCAAAAATGCAACATACTCTGTGGAAACTTTAGCATCCAAAACATAAAGAGGAGAGCTATTACCTTTTCCTGCATTCTGCAAAGGAAATGTTGACGGTTCACCTTCAACAGATTTTGCTAGGGAAAACACATTATAACCAACTGGTGCATTTATGTCAGCTCCAGATAGAACCAACAAAGATCCTTCTGATGATAGGTGGTGTGGTTTTCCAACCCCCACACCACCCACGTGAACGATGAAATGAGAGCTTTCCACACACACACACACACACACACACACACACACACACACACACACACACACAGAGATGGAGGTGGGAGGAATGTGTTGGCAAAGTGAGGGATAGGAGGGGAGGATGAGAAGGGGAGATAGAGGAAAGAGCAAGAGATAGTAGTGAAGGTGTCCTGAGCACGGGATGTAGGTACAGTTGAGAGAGAGGTATGTGGATGTAGTGAAGGGAGGGACAACTGGAGGGAAAGATGATAGAGAAATGGGCTAGAGTAGATAGAGGATGTTATAGATAGTCAAGAGAGAGAGAGAGAGGTTGGAGGAGAGAATTGAGGTAGATTGGATAGAGGTTTGTATAGATAGTTAAGGGAGGGTGAGGTTGGAGTAGAGCTGAGAGAGAGGTTGGAGTAGAAATGAGGGATGGTGAGTGATGCTAAGTAGAGAGGTAGAGGAGTAGAGATGGTGAGTGAAGGTAAGTAGAGAGGTGGAGGAGGAAAGATGAAAAAAAATGGTAATCTGTATTGAGCCATCTCTTTATATAACTCCTTGATACAAGTGAAATGTTGAGAATAGGGAGGGTGGAGTTTGAAATGGTCACAAGCAAAAAAAAACAAGAGGAGTCTGTTCATACCACGTTAAAACTCGGTCCTCTCTCTCTCTTTCTCTCTCTCTCTCTCTCTCTCTCTCTCTCTCTCTCTCTCTCTCTCTCTCACACACACACACACACACACACTTTTCTTTCTTGTTAATCTCTCTCTCCCTCACACTCACACACATGCACATACTGAAGGTACGGTATCTTGTTCATGCAACCTTCCCTCATCTTGCAATCTTGTTGGGTTGTAGCTTCCATTAAACATGTCAAAACTCTAGAAGGATTGCACGCTCATTGATGCTGCAGGTTGATGTTGCTCCAAGGCTGTGGTGGTACTATTGCAACACATGGAGCTTTCAGTGTCGAGCTGCAATGGGTAAGAACCTACGTTCCCAAAAATATGGTCAAAGATGGTAAAACTTGTAGGTTTTCATAAGAAGGCCGAATGTCTATCAATACAAGATGATAAAACTTGTAGGTTTTCATAAGAAGGCCGAATGTCTATCAATACAAGATGATAAAACTAGAATTTTAGTTGATTATGTAGGCTTTGAGGATGAATTGCTTCATTAATTTTAGACATGATTTCCTTTTTGTGAGGTAATTTAACTGCAGGCTAAGATCTCAAAAACCGATCTCAATTCTCAAAAGAGAGTAAAGAGTAGAAAATCTTGAACTTCTGGACTTTAAAAAGTAAAAAATAATGAATTTTTTTGGCCATCGTTAAGTCGAGCTATAAGTGGAGCTTGCATAGGATTACGAAGGCTTTGAAGATGAATTGCTTCATTAATTTTAGACATTATTGCAAAAACCGAACTCAATTGTCCACAAGGAAAAGAGTAGAAAAACTTGAACTTTTGGCATTTTAAAAGGCAAAAAAATGAAATTTTTTGGCCTTTTTAAAGTTTTACTAAAAGTGGAGCTTACGTAGGATTACGTAGGCTTTGAAGATCAATTGCTCCATTAATTTTAGACATGATCGCAAAAACCGATGTGAATTGTCCACAGGGAAAAGAGTAGAAAATATTGAAATTTTGGCATTTTAAAAGTCAAAAATATGATTTTTTTTGCCTTCTTTAAGTCGAGCTAAAAGTGGAGCTTACGTAGGATTACGTAGGCTTTGAAGATGAATTGCTTCATTAATTTTAGACATGATCACAAAAACCAATCTCAATTGTCAACAGGGAATAAAGATGATGTAATCTTGAACTTTGGGGATTTTTGCCTTTTTAAAGTGAATTTTTTGGCCAATTTTTAAGTATAAAAAAAAGGGAGCAATAGCGATATCGCTATTGCTCCCTGTGTTTTTAAAAAAAGCCTTCTGTGCCTGGCAGCTGCTCACGCACTGGTAAGCTCTCTCTCTCTCTCTCTCTCTCTCTCTCTCTCTCTCTCTCTCTCTCTCTCTCTCTCTCTCTCTCTCTCTCTCTCTCTCTCTCTCTCTCTCTCTCTCTCTCTCTCTCTCTCTCTCTCTCTCTCTCTCTCCCCCACCAAGCGATCCTCTCTCGAACCGGCAAGGCGTCGCGATTGCTGTCCAGAAATGGCCTCAGCCGACAAGGCCCAGCATGTTCGACAAGGGGGACAAGAGGTAGACGCGAGCGCGCAGGAGGGATGAAAGAAATAGCGTGAGGGTAGGCCTGCAGTACACCTCGCGCGGCAGCAGGCAGCCCCCAATTGAGGCAAATATGTAAGTGATTTTTTTAGCAGCCTTGCCTTGTTAGTGGCGTGATCAAGCCCACCATTGCTACCATGCCCACGACTACAAGAGCCATGGAATCTGTAGAGTAAGGAGATTGGCGCTTCAATAGCCTGTTTTGCACTCTCTTATGCAACTGCACACACATGGGCGTGATCAAGCCCAACATTGCTACCACGCCCACGATTGCAAGAGCCATGGAATCTGAAGAGTAAGGAGATTGGCGCTTCAAGAGCCATGGATAAATAAATAAATACGGTCCTGATCGGCGCTTCAAGCAGTCAGCCGCCTCTACCGTTTCTTGACCACCGCCTCTGCCGTTTCAGTAAAAAGCATGGGGCAGCTTATGTTCATTAAAGAGGCCTCAGAAGTTGCTTATGTTCAGTCATAAGCATGGCGTGAATTGGGCAGCAGTCAAGCCTGGCGTGTATTGCCGCCTCAGCCGACAAGGGCCAGTGTGTTCATCAAGGGGCAGGCGAGAGATCACTCAGCGTGCTCACCCGACAAGGGGCTAGCTTATGTTCAATCAGCGTGCTTAGTCAACAAGGGCCATCTCTCTCTCTCTCTCTCTCTCTCTCTCTCTCTCTCTCTCTCTCTCTCTCTCTCTCTCTCTCTCTCTCTCTCTCTCTCTCTCTCTCTCTCTCTCTCTCTCTCTCCCCCCCCCTCTCTCTGTCAAATATGACGCTGCTTTTTTATTTTGAGGTTTGGTAATTTTATAAGGTCATTATACCATGACAGAGAGAGCGAGAGATATGGCGCTGCATGTCGTGAGATCCTTATAAGGTCGTTATACCATGATAGAGAGAGAGAGACACTCTCTAGCCTTCAATCTGGCTGTGCTTGCATGGTGGGCAAGCAGGGTATAATTTGTATGGGCACAAGTATGCAAAGATTTACTCGTGGAAGGTATGCTAGGTGAGCTGAGGAATGCCCATATGCTCACCATATTCCTGGAAGTGGTGATGGTGATTATACTGTTGTAAGAAAGATTCCATGTGATAATGCTCTTAAGTGTGTCGACAGTTTGTTTTCGTGTTTTTGGCGTATTTTTGGTATACCCCTTGTGAAATGTCTCCTTATGTATACCCCTCACGACCAGAGTGTGTTGATTGAGATCGATGCTTGCTGCTGTTTGAATTTGCAGCAAAGCATGTTCGCCTTTATTGTGTGTCCGTGTGAGTGTGTTTTATATGTGTGTCTCTCTCTCCCCTCTCTATAGTATAAAAAGAAGAGTAAAGATTGAGAGGACCATTTTATGTTGTTGCTCCAGACAGGTATGGTCCTCCCTTCTTTCCTCCTCCTCCCTCTCTACTACCTCATCCCATCCTCCTACTTCTCTACCCCCTTCCTTCTCACCATCTCCTCCCCTCTTAGCTATCGTCTCTCTATCCCTCATCCTCTCCACCTCTCTCCTCTTTCCTCCTGCTGTATCCCTCCCACCAATTTTCTTTCTTCCTCTTGCTGTCCCTCACCTTTCCTCCTAGTCCTCTATCTCCATCCCTATACTCTGTTGGCCATCCTCCCTCACCCTCTACTTTTCTCTCTCCATCCCTGTCCTCTCCGTCTGCCATCCTCTCTCTCTCTCTCTCTCTCTCTCTCTCTCTCTCTCTCTCTCTCTCTCTCTCTCTCTCTCTCTCTCTCTCGCTCTCTCTCTCTCTCTCTCTCTCTCTCTCTCTCTCTCTCTCTCTCTCTATGTTGATGTTGATGTAAGACTAAACAAAACCCACTTTACTTTGTTGAAGGTGTTGCAGTATTGGAGAAAACAAAATCTAGAGGACATTCATCCACATTCGGCTGTACAGGTCAGACTTTGAACAAATGCCGAAGCATTCTATTTTTTTGAGATTCATTATTCACATGCAATCTAGTATAGTTAATATACAGCTTACCATCTTCATAGCATTTGTGCATTGATGACAATTTCAATTTCTTGCCGAAAACAGATGGCTACGAAAAATTTGTCTTTTAGCAAGAATGAGCACGTGGTGCTCTTAAGCAAGGGCAAGGAAGTTGGGAAAGGAATTATGATATAGTCTCTACCCCACGAAAAACTACATGGAAGAGAGTTGCCTAGAGGCACGTTGGGAGTAGCCGTCCAATCGGCATCAGATCCCGGTCTCATGTTGCCACATGTTCCACCCATTGACGATGATGTGTGCACCTTAGGTGCAACAGTGGGTACAGTTGTGGCGTGGCCGATAATAGAATTGGTAATGAGACCTCTTAATTTTATTCAGTCTTACAAGCTCTCTTTTGAAAGCAACATCGAACATTTTGTGTCCAGGCAAAAGGGCAACGAACTGTATCCTCTGGAGGCAAGGGTTCAGTACCTGTCGCTCCAAGAGCCACTAGCATAGCATCGGGTGCTATGCCCAAACCAAGTGTTTCAAAGCCTCCTCCAAAGACTCTTGCTGCAGAGGTAAGCCACCGGAGTTTATTGCACTATTTACTCATGAAATTAATCGTTGTTTGCCATTAACCTAGCCTAATAATTATTTGCCTACGGCCAAGTAGTCGACGGGTGTCAAGAAAAGAAGTGTAGATCAAGCAAGTGAAGTCGTTGAAAGCAAGTGGGTCACACGAGCACATAAAGAAGAGGACCCTAGCTGGGAGCCCCCAAAGAAAAAGGGTAGAATTCCTTTGAAAAAGGAAGGTGCTAGCACAAAGAAAGAAGTCACCAAAGTGAAAGTAGTGCAAAAGCCAGTGAAAGCCAATGCAGAGGACACTACACAATCCGAGGTACCAGCGCCATCAAAGGACAAGGTCCCTATTGTGAACAAATCAAGTGAAGATCGAAGATGTCGAAAGAGAGGATGCGGGGGATGAAGATCGCGGTCTTTTTACTATTACCGAGAAATCCACGGTGAAATGGGATTTGCTCTACGACACTTTGCACCGCCTTCAGGTTGGTAATTTCTAAAATGGTATGCTCCTCTAATATTTCTTGTTTCAAACTACAAGATCAAAAGCTATTCAAGTACGGTTATACAGGATACTCGCAAAGTACCACTGCCACCAGTGCCATTGTGCCGCTTGTTACCACATCCAGCGGTACGACCAGTGCAAGATCATGTGCACAATCTAGCTTTGGAGTTCTCTAGAAATGGATATGTTCCACATTGTGCCAGGTTCATGCTTTCAATAAGGACTCCAGATCTAGATTCAGTAGAAGTTAGTCATGCAATTCGGAAAACCTGGGATCCAATCTGGATGCAACTTAATGAGGATTTTGAGAAACAATTGCATAAATCCGGGTGGGGGGACGTGAAAGGAAAAATGTTGTACACATGGGATGGGAATCACCGTCTTCGGGCATGGAATGCACAAATTGATACAGGTAGATTACTTTATACACTTTTGTTTCTGACTCAATGTCAAGATGAGATGAATTTTGTGAAACTATGCATGATAATTTTGCTCTGCAGTTCACAAAGAGGAGCCTAAGTACCATTGCTGTGTGGAAGCTTGCATGGTTAAGGTCACTAAAGAGAACGAGGGAGAAGTTCTCACTGTGGTGGCACGCTTGAATCGGTAAGCTTAGCTATAACATAATTAACACATCCATGTATCCGCCATGTATGCATATTATTGGAGTTACAGAACCACACAAAACCTTCGACTAACCCACCTGGACTTGTAGCTGAGGCAGGATATTTTCTGCGTCCCCAAAAGCATGGGGCAGCAACCCCCTGTACTGTATCATCATTCCTCTCATTGATGTATCTTGCACATCGAGCACTTTGATCACCAACCATCCCAAAGCAAGTCATCTTTCGACCAGGTTCTGTTCTTCGTATAGCCCAAACCGTCTTTGGAACATTCACCTCATGCCAATGCTCACCAACTCGAGACCTACTATTGCCTTGCATACGAGGCCCTATGATAGGTTCAGTGACTGTCACATATTCTGGTCTGTGGCTATCTTCATCAAGCACCTCATCTGCATCAACAAATATTAAACGTTTCTTCTTTACACTCTTCTCTTGCAAAGGTGTTCTATTCATCTCAGGGGTTTGTAGTCCCATCTCTGACATTGAAGAGTGTGTCAAGTCAATCGGGGTTTTTGAAGCTGATGCAGTTGATGATCGACCTAAGAATCGCTTTGCAAGATCATCAATTCCCGGACCAGTGGCAGACCTAACACCTTTTAGATAAGCATTGTATTTTACACTTTGCAGCACCGCCATGGCCATGTCGGCACCAGCTGCCTCATACAAGCTAATTTTCTCCTTGTAACCAATAGATGCACGCATACTGGCATGTTTGGCCTCAGACAAGTTTGTTGTGGGCACAAAAATTCCAGACTCATCTTGTGTTACAAATCTCTCTCCCCAATGTTGTTCTCTTACATCCCACCAAGCCATCCATGTCTCTAAACAAGCAATCTCTCCATCCACCACATGGCCTGCCTTCCAAAATCGACGTAGATCTTCTTTGCAAATGTCTCCTTGATTATCAGATGGTGCACTCCGCCATTTTCGGCATAGAATTTTGTGATCCTCCTGTGAAGATGGACGGATACACTTAATGGTGTGTCGAATCATGGACTGCTCCCAGTGAAAGCCACACGATCGTTCTTTGGAAGGTATTTTATTTTTTGCTCCTCCAAAGTAGACAGTTCGCACAGCAATCGAATTTGCATTTGCTTCATCCGCCATGAAACCTCTGAATTCTGGCTTTTCAAACCCTTGATCTTGCACAACTTTATTCAACATTTCCCAAAACTCTATCTGAGCATACTTATTTTCAACTGTGAATTCACATGTGGCAATTGTCATTAATTCACGCACAAATGGGTCGTAAACATGAGTAGACATGGTCGGCCACCCTTGAACACGATGCACATGATCAAAGTGGACCCACATGTGCTCTAAGTTTCCTCCTGGACGCATCTTATTCACCAAGTCAACTCCACTACCTGGACCCTTGATTGACATCTTGAACACATGTGGCTGCTCTGAACCTCCTAGTTGTCCAGGAAAAAGAACACTATGAATAAAAGGATACCTGCATTTGCTTTTGAGGTCTAGAACAGCTTCTAATCCTTTTGCAGTTAACTGCTTTGACCTCTTAGCAGTTTCTAAGCTCCTCTCTATTCTCCGCTTGCTAGATAAGGGTGTAATGGTATCAAGAAACTCTGAAAACTCTTTATCTTCAATTGTGTTGCATTCGTCTGCACTATTTATTACTAACTTGTCCAGTATCACATCTTGGGTGGCAACACGTTCTAGTTGCTTGGCAGTTGTGAAAGGATTTTGGTTTGCTCTAGCTTGCAGAATTGAATCAATCATTTGTTCAGCAGATCTATTCTTTCCTTCAGCACATGGGTGCTTATGTTCTCCTAAATGAACAGCACATCAAGTAAGCGCGAACTTATCTTTGGGCAAACAGTAATAGATAACAGCAGGGCATGTTGCAATACATCAGGGCATTTGACTGCAATGAATGCAAACCACTGTCCCTTGGAAAGGTGTTAATGTTCCGATGGGAACAGCTTTGGAGAGACGGCCACGCCACTGAGACTCATTATGTACTCTGGAACGCATAGAAAGAACAGGCGACATTGTTGCAACGAAGATGACCTGAACACCTACTGAAGCGGATGGCACCAGGAAAGATATCACTACTGCATGTGACATATTCTGTCCACAAATGACTATCATGACGTTGCTCCATTCCAACCATTGCATTATCATGGTTTGTCGGTGGCAACTCAAATGCAATATAACCATCATAGTGTGCAGGGAGCTCATTACATTTAACAATTTTCTGAGCCTTTGCTAAAGCAGAGTGAAGGTTGCTTTTACTAGGCATTGTCTGAATAAAATCTATTACACTTGTTAGCTTCTCATTGATGTCACTTGCATCCACATCAATGACTATTGGGGAAGCTCTACTTCCATGGGACCTTGGCTGTTTAACAGAATCTCTTACATGCACCTTGAAGAACTGACTCAATTCATGATCCAACAGGAAAACTTCCTCACCTGAGGTTGAAAGAGTTGTTTCTATCTTTATCTGTTCTCCATACAAAGTTAATGGGTGAAGCGAAAACGAGTCGGTTAACAAGCCAAAACCTTCTCTCACTGACTGCACAGGTAATTCATGCACTCTGTTTTCAAAAAGCAATAGCAACTTCTGCCCACGGTCAGGACCATAGATAGTAATTTGACGACCCATTGTAACTTACTGACACCCGCTCCCTTCTAAACTCTCACCCGCTCTTCTCTGCAGGTTTGATTATCTAACAGACAAGTCTATAAATAGATTAATCTAAATTATATTATAATATTTATGTTCATTATCTCTTAAATATCATATATGTAAAATTCCACTTATAATATGAATTTATGTTGCGTTATTTAAATTTTGTAAAAGAGAGAGAGAGAGAGAGAGAGAGAGAGAGAGAGAGGGAGAGAGAGGGAGGTAGAAATTCAAAATTGAATATTAGAAGTTGTCGGGATCTTGAGAAAAAAAAGATCTCGATTGGGACAGAAATTGCGACGGCTACGTCATGTCATGATAACTGTCTTAACTAAAAGACGTTGACAGTTCGTCATAATAACAAGCTCGCACTTGCGCTCATTTAAGATTGCCACTCATTTGAGCTTTGCCACTCTTATTCTTCAGTGTTTGTAGGATTTTCTCACATTGAAGAACGACCTCTCCCTAGCCTTGCCCTCAAAACGCCCTCTCCCTAGCCTTGCCCACCCCCTACTATCACCGCGTCCTCACCCTCCTTGCCCTTGCTCTATGTTTTGTTGTTGGTACGAGTCCCCCACCTTCTCGCTTTCCTTGTGTCCACTTTGGTTCTACACAGTCCTTTTGCTCGGGCACTCGTAGGTGTGTATGTGCTAGCAATAAGGATATGGTGGTCTATTTCTGCTCACCTTCATTTTAACCTTCATTTTGACCATTGCTGAGTACTCACCTTAAGGATATGGTGGTCATTCTTTGGTACTCACCTTACCATCGTTTTGTAAGCAGTGGCTGACCTTGGTCTTGGTGGAATAGTGAACAACGACGCCTCAAGCTATGCAGAAAAGGCTCCTCAAGCTATGCACGCCGGCGTGCATCTCTACAGCGTCAAGAAGGTGTGTGATGAGAGAGAGAGAGAGAGAAGAGAGAGAGAAGCACACAAGATAATCACGCAAGAGAGAGAGGCGAGTGAGTTGTATGTTCTCTGCAAATAAAGCGTCTTCATAGAAGGCAGAGGCTAGCCCTTGGTTTTGCTGAGTCGGAAGAGCTGGGCCTGAAGCATTGCCTTTCACTGCAGCATTTGCCTTGTTGTGGGTATGCACGCATGCGTGCATACCTACACATATCTTTCTTGTTGTGATGGTCGAGGGTAAAAAACGGGCATTGGCTTGGGCAGCAATACATAATGTTCAGTGTTCTCAAGCATCTGATGCTCTTCCTCAGATCGCTCCAAGATTATTCCAAGATTGTACTAGGGGCCTGAAGCATTGCCTTTCACTGCAGCATTTGCCTTGCTGTGGGTATGCACGCCGGCGTGCATACCCACACATATCTTTCTTGCTGTGAAGGTCGAGGGTAAAAAACGGGCATTGGCTTGGGCGGCAATACATAATGTTCAGTGTTCTCAAGCATCTGATGCTCTTCCTCAGATCGCTCCAAGATTATTCCAAGATTGCACTAGGGACCTGAAGGGGTTTTCCAGTTTAAAAGGTTTTATAGCGGTGAGATTCAATGCTTTCAACACTGGTTTCGGCGGAGGTTCCATGGCAGCTTGTGTAGTTCGCAACAACTCTATGGCATCGTGGAGTTTTTGGATTTCTTCTTCTGGGGCCAAGTAGGCAGCTGGCTTATTTACTTTACCCTTCTTTGTTGTTTTCACAACTACAGGACCATTATCCGCTTTAAGCTGCTTAGCATTGGCATTTTGGATGGTGACAGAGTCGGCCGTAGTGTCTTAACAGGATTTTTTCAATTTCTTCTTTTTGTTACTCTTAGTTGTAGATGTGGTGCTCTTGCCATCTTTGGCTACCCTTTGTAGTGATAACAGGATCAACCTTTGCGTGGAGTCTAGTGAGGGCGTTACCGCTTGAAAATCCTTTACATTTCTCACTAGATATGGGCCGCAGTCAGATTGGGCATGTTCGGATTAAATTGTTGCAAGCGATCCATGCACTTGAGGTACAGGGACTAGTTGCACGCCATGTATGCTGCTTCCACGGATATTTCTTGGCTTGTTTGCATCTTCACTTATTTATTAGAGATGGGGAAGATGTTTCAGCTGGATGTAATTAGAGACAATGAGGCACCTTCACTTGAAGCCCAGAATGCTTATGTTTACTTCCAAGTCCCCTTCTCTGGATTTTTACAGAACCATACCATATTGTAACTCTACATACACTTAATTTCACACAACCAGAGAGAGAGAGGGAGAGAGAGAGAGAGAGAGAGAGAGAGAGAGAGAGAGGGAGAGAGTTATCTTGTGGGTGACTAAATTGTATCAATTGTTCATCCCTTGTAACCATGGTTGAATTCAAACTTTGTTGAATGTTTGTTTTTGTTTTGACAAATAGGTCAACTACGTAAACTGCCATGCCACATCGACACTTGCTGGAGATCTAGCAGAGGTATCTTGAAAGGGCACTCATATCTCCTTTCTTGAAAGGGCACTTTTCTCATTTGTTGCGCATTCATATTTCTAGAAAGGGCACTCATATCTCCTTTCTTCGGTATCTTGAGCCCTTTCATTTTGGTCCAAACTTTGGCCAACTGCTTGTACTCCTTTCTTAGGTATCTTGAGCAAAGGTAAGTACAGGATTAAACAAGGTCATTAGTAGCATGTATTTTGAAAAGCTAATATGTGGATTATTTTCTGAAATAATGTATCTTGGATTCGTGGGAGCCAATTTCTTCTACACAGAACAATTCTATAAGATGCCGACAAATCCGAAGAAAGGTAGAGGTCTACCTCCTACACGAAGAGGACGCCCTCCTTCCAGGTACATAAACACGACGCACACTTACATTCATTGCCTGTAGGCATGCACGTCGACGTGCATGCCTGTAGGTAGTATTTCAAGAATATGCTACATGTCGAGCACATTCTCAAAATACTGCCTGTAGGCATGCACGTCGACGTGCATGCCTACAGGCAATGTATTTGAATATGAAGCTCATTCCATAAGCAAGTAAATTGAGCATATATTCAAAAACTGTCTCTAGGCATGCATGCCGATGTGCATGCCTAGAGATAGTATTTCAAGCATGTATTCAAAAACTGTCACTAGACTTGTTCGTTGAACATGCCTGTCGACGGGTATGCCTAGAGACAGTTATTGGCATTCTTAAAATACCAACTCTAAGCATGTATAAAATAAGTTTAAAGGACTTTTATATGGTAAGATTTTGATTGTCTACAGTTTTTTTGCTATCTTAAGGATTTGAAAAACCTCGTGTGATGTGTCCAAACGACTGAAGTATTTTTGAAATATTATACCATGTACAAAGGAAACTCTGCCCGTTTTTTTTGAAGATATGATTATTTTGTTTTATGTAGTCCTTCTACATGTGGATGAACTGGAAAAGGTACAAGAAGCAAAAGAATGTCTGTGCAACCACTTGACAGTGGTGATCAACTGTCGTCAATATCAGTAACAGAAATGTCAGGGTATCATGACACACAAGAGGATGAAGTTTATTCTATGGACATTGGTCAAGGGTCTACGCATGAGGTTGATGATATGGTGGCTCCTGAAGAGAATAATCTTCAAATTATTCCATGGTAAATGCGAGCAGAGGTCACTTCAGCTGTAGAGATTAGTGAGGAGGAAAATATTTACATGCATAGAGGTGCTGATATACTACAGACCACACGTATGTTCAGTTGCTTTGATTGTCCCTCTATACCATTGTGTAGGCTGATTCCTTATGCTAGAGTAAGAGGACTTAGAGATGATCTGAGTGGATTGAAAGCTGCATTTGCAAAAGAAGGGTATATGCCAGAAAAAGGTGCTTTCATTGTTTCAGTTTGGACATGCAAGAAAGAGAACTCCATTGTGACAGGTTAGTTTAAAGTTGTTTTTGATATCATATCATGGAGTTTTTTCATTGTGTTAATCTTTGTTTTCTTGTTTTGAAGATGACATCAAGAAAAAGTGGGATCCTCTTTGGAGAGAAATTAATGAAGAGTTTGAGTCAGAGCTTAAAGGCCAATCAAGATTTGCAGAGCTTTCCAACCACATGTTTTACGTATGGGAGGGCAACCATCGCACGCTTGCATGGACTGAAGCAATCAAAGAGAAGTTTTCAACTTCAAAAGAAAAACATTGTAGGGTGCTTTGTACTATCATAGATCCCACAAAGGTTCCTGAGATTGCTTTACTGAGCAGCTTACAAAGAATGAATGTGTAAGTTTCTATGAAGACATATTTTGGAACTCTTGGAATAATTCATAGTTCAAGCTAATCACTTTGATTTTTTGTAGTATGAATACACATGCTTTGGTGGCTAATCATCTTCGAGATGAGATTGTGAATACCAATCACATATGTGCAGCAGATCATGAAAGCTATTTGGTGACACTTCCTGAGAAAGACCAGAAATTAATTGCGACAGTGCGAAGAAAGTATGCTACCAAGGGTACGGAACCTTGGTATCCACTCACACGGTGCTATCTTGGCATGCTTGTCTTTGATGTGAGTTTTTTAACCTTTTTTGCTTGCAGATTATGTTTGGGGTTTTTCCGTTGTCTCATGAACAAGTTAGTTTTGCTTTTAGGTTCAAATAACAAAAGAGAAAGCGTCTAGATTGTCCCAACTTGGTCAACAACTCTCTGAAGAGGAAAAAAACAAAGAGGAGGAGAATATTAATTGAGAAATAGTACATAAATATCAAGAACGGATCGGAAAGGTACATTTCACTATATAAGTGTGAAGTCGTAAGGTCATTATGGTTATAAAGTATAACTTGTTATTTTTTGAAGTGTTGCAGCTATTGAATATTGTGGATCCTAATCTTGGGACAGATTGGTTGGCAAGGATTATGTCGCTCAGATGGGGATATGATAGTTGGGCAACTTTAGAGAAATTACATTTGATTGCTCTTCATGATGCTCCGGTACAAAATAAAATCCAATGGGTCTCACTACTTGAGTCTGACAAAATCACAAGGGCAGCTTTTGGTTTAAAGAAAGGGGATCATGTGTTTCGACAGTGAGTATTGTTGTGCTTGCTTGGATTTTTGTGCATGGATTACTTTGACTATGTTATGACTTTGTTGTTGTGTTTTTTTGGCGTAGTTGGCTTCGTAGAGAAGGCTATCTTGCTCGTGTCTATGAGAGAGCAACACAACTTGTTTCAGACTTTTTGGATGTGGCGGGAGGAGTGCCATTACCACATGATAGCACTTTAGGGTTTTACTTTGATGAAATAAAATTTGAGGCTAGACCCTATCTTTTTCCATTGGAAGTGTCTTTGGAGGCTAAAACAAAGGATGTGGAGAAACAAGCACTCAAGAAAGTGGATACCTTTCGCATGGCAGCCCAACGATTGGCTTACAGGTTTGTTAGAGTTTTGGTTTACAACTTTGGTTTAGGGTTTTGTGTTACTTTGGATTTGTGTGCTTATGGCTTATGTTTTTTGTTAGATTTTTGTTGCTTTTGGTGTCCAAAGGAGTTTTGCCAGGTCTTCCATATGTAGTGAGACAATGGATACAAGCGGCATCAGAGGAAACATACATGTACCTCCCAAGTATGTCTACTTTGACAACATGGGAGAGAGATACATGTCCTTGGTGGATAGACATGGCGAAGGGTCACATCCTTGCTAGAGAGAAAGAGCTTCACGAAGCTTTGCAGAGAGATGCAGCAACACAGGTACAACCACCAGCCGCACCTATAGTAGAGGAGAGGTAGCCAGGTATGCTCATGGTATCCTTTGCTGCATATAAATTTATGATATTGACTTCAATAGATTCAAAAGCATTACCTATCTCTTTGAAGGTGTCCACTCATCCCGTGAGAGGACAGAGACTGTAGTCGATACCCCGGGTGCTGAGGATATTTTGGATTATGGTAAGTATTTGTTGATACTTTACTTTTACCTTTTGTTCATAATTTATGAAATGATTCACATATTGCGTGTGTATTTGTGGTTGAAGATGTTACCATATACATGTGGTAGTGATGTGTGTGAACACACTAGGACCGCCGGGGCATTTTTTCCCTCTTTAGGAGGTTTTTTCCCCCGTGCATTGTATATACGCCCATCACTCTAGGGCTATCTATCTTTCCATTGCACACTAAGTAACACACTCTCCATTGTGTGCTTTGAGCTTCCTTCGTCTTCTCCAAGCTGTGTGTGTTTCTCTACAACCCTAATTCCAACAATTGGTATCAGAGCAGGTCACGTCCTCCCGGGCTTAGTCGCCAGCTGCTCCAGCACACGCCTGCTCACTTTCTCCGATTTCAGTGAGCTTTGGCAAGCGTTCGCAGGTCGACAAATATTTTGGGAAAGCTCGAAGAGCTTGGTCTGCTCAGAATTTTGATTTGGGCTCATTTCGGCCTCCGTTTCCACTACGGGCAGTACTGCACAGGTTATTTCGTCATTTTGTGCAGATTTTCTGTCAGTGCCGTTTTCTGCATAACATGTGCCTTATAGTCTTCTACGGTTTGTGCTATATAGCACAAGTTGTTCCCGCTCCATTTCTCCTATTTTCGGGCAGTTTTCACATCAGGTGCAGCATTTACCATGGCTGACAACAACAACACAGATGTGTTCAAGATGTTTGCTGCTGAGGACAGGTTGGATGGGGACAACTACCCTATGTGGGCTTATATGATGCAGCACGTTCTTGTGTCAAAAGGTGTCTGGAACATTGTGCAGGGCATTGATGTACGTCCTGGTTCTGAAGATGTAGGCGATATTGAGGATGTTGCAGGTCTTGCTGCAAGGATTGCAGCTGTTAGAGTTGTTTTGCCTACAGCAGAACAAGCTCGTTGGGATGTTAAGGATGCGCAGGCTCATGCATTGATTGCGTTGTCTGTGAAGCGCACCATTATTCCTCACATCCGTTCAGCAAAATCTGCAAAACAGGCTTGGGATATTCTAGCAGGTCTTTATGCAAGCCGCAATGAGGCTAAAATTGCTTTGCTGCGTAAAGAGCTAGAGTCGAAGATTATGCATGAGGAAGATGATATGGACACTTTCCTTGCTAGTGTCAAGGATATCAATGAGCAACTCATTTCTGCAGGTGAAGTCATTTCTGACAGTTCCCTTGTGCAGACTGTTCTTGATGCCTTACCAGATTCCTACCAGACTTTTGCTAGTACTTGGAGACTGATGACCCAAGGAAATCCTGAAGTTGTCAAGTTTGATGCATTATGCACATTGCTGTTGCAAGAGTCACTTTCTAGAAAAAACAGGACTAGGCAGCGTGCAGTTGAACAGGCTTTTATTGCTTCTCAAAGAAAGGGTGGTAACAGTAATGCAGCCACTTCTTATGGTTCTGCTGCGAGTGGCAAAATTTCTGTTCCTAATGCTTCTGCTGGCAGCACTTCGTCTGGCAATTCTGGTGATAAGGGCAAAAAGAAGATGCGTTGCCATTATTGTAAAGCCAATGATCACTTGATCAAGTCGTGTCCTAAGTTGAAGGCCAAAGAGGCTAAGAAGAAAGAGGGTGGTTCCACTGCAAATGCTGGTTCCACTACAAATGCAGCCATTGTTGAGTCTTCTGTGAAAGGAAATTGTGATGCTGATGTTGATGCAGAATGGGCTTTTAGCGCAGAGTGCACTTACAATCCTGCTGTCCATGATGCATGCTTGTCAGTTGCTGCAGATTCACATGTGTGGTATTTCGACAGTGGTGCTACAAAGCACATTACCTCACATCGTGAATTGTTTACCTCTCTCGAGTCTGTCCCTCATGGGAATTCAGTAACTTGTGCCAACAACGCCTCTTATCCAGTTCAGGGAGTTGGAAAGATTGTGCTCACTGCTGCTAATGGCAGTTCCTTCACACTTGTTGATGCACTTTATGTACCTGGGATCAAGAAGAATCTCTTGTCTGTATCCGCACTTGCTAGACTTGGACTTGTAGTCAAATTTGTGGATGACAGATGTACAGTTCATGATCTCAGTTTTGGTGATGAAATTGTTGCATCTGGGCTTTTGTGCCGTGGGCTGTATAAGCTCACTTTGTATGACAAGTGTGGACAAAATTTTGCAAATGCTGTTGCAGATTCAAGGGCTATTTCAGATGCAAAACTTTGGCATGCACGTTTTGGTCATCTGAATTTTGCCAGTTTGCTGCGTTTGCAGAAATCTGATATGGTTGCTTCTTTGCCGCCTCTTGAAGCACCTATCAAACATGTTTGTGAAGGCTGTATTCTGGGTAAAATGCAGCGTTCTAAGTTTCCAAAGGATGGTTCAGTTAGGGCCACATGCAGGTTGCAGCTTGTGCATAGTGACGTTTGTGGGTCCATGCAAACTCCGTCCTTGGGCAATTACCTGTACTTCGTGACTTTCATTGATGATTACTCCAGGCATGCGTGGGTATTTCCGCTTAAAGCGAAGTCCGAAGTTTTTATGTGCTTCAAACAATTTTTGGCTATGGCTGAAAATGTCTCAAAATGTACTATGGGCACCCTCCGTTCCGATCGAGGGGGGGAGTATATGTCTCATGAATTTAATGCATTTCTGGCTAGTCGTGGGATAAAACACCAATGTACAGTGCCTTATACACCTCAGCAAAATGGTGTTGCTGAGAGGAAAAACAGGTCACTAACGGAAATGGCACGATGTATGGTCAAAAGTCAAGCTTTGCCGCATTCTTTTTGGCTTGAGGCCATCATGTGTGCCACTTATGTACTTAACAGGTGTCCTACGAAAGCTTTGCAGTCTATTACTCCATATGAAGCATGGCATGATAGAAAACCTTCTATTGAGCACATGCGTGTTTTTGGCTGTTTGGCATATGCTTTGGTGCCACAAGTGCAGCGCAGAAAATTGGATGATAAGGCTGTCAAATGTATTTTTGTTGGTTATAGTGCTGAAAGCAAAGGTTACAGATTGTATCATCCGCAAACAAAACGTATTTTGGTTTCACGGGATGTAGTGTTTGTGGAAGATTCTGTTCAACCCTTGCTGTCATGTACTAGAGACAGTAATGTAAGCTCACAGGACATTTATGACACTTTGTTGCCTCTTTTCAGTGGTGGAAATACGAATGTAAGTTCCAATGAGGCAAATGTACAGCCTATGGGGGTTTCTGAAAATGTTTTAGAACAGCCTATTACTGATGCAGATGTACATGATGTACTTGATGAGGAAAGGGCTGAAAATGAGCAGGCTAGAGGTATGCCAAAATGGCTGGTGCACACTTTGCGTGACAGTAAATTGGATGCACCTTTATCTAGTCGTACTCGTTCAGGCTCTCGCCATGCATCTTATGCATCAGATTGTTATGCTTTGGCTGTGTCTAGTTTACATGATGTTGAGGAGCCTCTGTCTTTTGATGAAGCACAGAATTCAGAAAATTGGATTGCTGCCATGAAATCAAAATATGATGCACTTATAGAGAATGACACATGGACTTTATGTGATTTGCCTCCTGGCAAAAAGGCCATTGGTACGAAGTGGGTTTACAAGTTGAAACGCAAGCCGGATGGTGAGATCGATCGCCATAAGGCTCGACTTGTTGCAAAGGGTTATGCACAACAAAAAGGCATAGATTATGAAGAGACTTTTGCTCCCACTTGTCGTATGACTACTGTGCGTTTTCTATGTGCATTGGCAGCTCATTTTGGTTGGGATGTACATCAATCAGACATTGTTACTGCTTTCTTGAATGGTGACATATTTGAGGAAGTTTATGTAACGCAGCCTCGCGGTTTTGTCATAAAAGGACAAGAAGACAAAGTGTGCAAATGTAAGAAGGCTTTGTATGGGTTGAAGCAATCTCCTCGTGCTTGGTATGAGAAAGCTGACACTCATTTGGTTAAACGAGGCTTTCGTAACAGTCCAACAGAAAGCACATTGTATGTAAAGCGTGAGGATGATGTATTTCTCATTGTGGTTCTTTATGTTGATGATTTGCTGATCACTGGACCAAATGAGAGACATATTGCTGAATTTAAGGCTGATTTGAATGCTACTTTCAAGATGAAAGATTTGGGGCTGTTGCATCATTACTTGGGTATACAGTTCAAGCAGTGTGATGGTGGTATTGCCTTGTGTCAGAAAAGTTACATAGAGACATTGCTATGTAAGTTTGGACTTGAGGATTGCAAACCTATTGCCACTCCCATGGAAACAGGTTTGAAGCTGAGTCTACATGATGCTGGCGATCCTGCTGATGTCACTCTTTACCAAACTGCTGTTGGCTGCCTCATTTATGTATGCAACACGAGGCCAGATATTCAGTTTGCAGTCTCGCAGGTCAGCAGATTTATGCATAGCCCAGGGTCTAAGCATTGGCAGGCTGTCAAGAGGATTTTCCGCTACCTTAGTGGCACTTTACATCTTGGCTTGTTTTATCCCAAGGGGGGATCATTGCCGCCAGACTTACATGCTTTTTCGGACTCAGATTGGGCTGGTTGTTTTGACACGCGAGTGTCCACAAGTGGTTTTTGTTTCATGCTTGGCAGTTCATGTATATCATGGTTGAGCAAGAAGCAACCTACTGTGGCCACTTCGAGTTGTGAGGCTGAGTACAGGGCAGTCTTCACAGCTTCGGTTGAGTGTGTATGGCTCAGACGCCTTATGGCTGACTTGGGTGTTGGACAGGACATTGCCAACACTATCTACACTGACAGTCAGAGCGCATTGGCAGTTGCGAGGAACCCAGTTTTTCATGCTCGCACAAAGCACATTGAGGTGCATTACCACTATGTCAGGGAGAGGCTCTCAGCAGGAGAGATCAGCTTGGCTTATGTGCCAACACAGGACAACCTTGCAGATCTTTTCACAAAGGCATTGTCTCGTGAGAAGCTTGAAGCTTTCCGCAAAGCTTTGGGCTTACTCCCCTTTGTGGACTGATCCTGTCCTCAGGGCATGGCACTTCCCTTTACTCATGTGCCAGCTCTCGTTCATCGCATCACTCCAGGGGGGATTTGTTACCATATACATGTGGTAGTGATGTGTGTGAACACACTAGGACCGCCGGGGCATTTTTTCCCTCTTTAGGAGGTTTTTTCCCCCGTGCATTGTATATACGCCCATCACTCTAGGGCTATCTATCTTTCCATTGCACACTAAGTAACACACTCTCCATTGTGTGCTTTGAGCTTCCTTCGTCTTCTCCAAGCTGTGTGTGTTTCTCTACAACCCTAATTCCAACAGAAGATGCTTCGAGGATGATTGTTCTTAAGAAGAGCATCAAGTTTATCTATGTTTTGGAGTCTCCATTGCTTTGTCCAGCGCTTCGCGGTGGTGACATACGATGTATTGCCGTTGTTGGTGACTACATTTCTATCGCTGCAGACTTTAGAGAGGGTATTCGTAATGCATCATGGAGTCTTGTACATGACCATATGTCTCGAGTAGTACGCTCAGGTGGTGTGTTGTACACTCGTGGAGGGAGACCTGTGACATGGGCTGCAGATCTTGTGTTTTTGGATCTTCCATGCGGTGGCTTGCATTCAAGATCTTCTTCACCATCTAGTTTGGATATTTGCACAGAGGATCATGTGTGTTCTAGTATACATTTGACTTTCTCTACACTTGCGGATTCTGGTTGGTTGCTAATTATGGCTTCTACAACAGGTATTTGTTTTCTAATAGAATATTTGTATATTCGCTATTTCATGATGTTAGTAGTTTTTTCTTATAACAACCTAACTTTAAATAGGAGATGTTATTGGATGGGTGGAGAGATTTTTCCGTGCTTCGCAGATGGTTGTGCATCGTAGCATTATGGTGCTCCATCATAGTTCATATGGATGTGTTGAGAGTTTATCTGGTCGAGTTCAGGTATTGCTTCCTTGAATTCTATTTGCAGCTTTGTTGAGGCTCTTTCTTGAAAGTTATAGCTTTGTAATTTGGTTTGCAGTGTCAGTGCTCTATGCTATTTATGGTACACAGGATTGGGATGCAGCCATCATGCTATGTCGCAGAGAGCATAGCACTCTTCTCTCGCTTGGGTCTACACCCTTCAGATTCATTCATGACACACCATTTTCCAAAGCAGTCTATGGCGAGAGCAGGATCCGGGGTCCCTTGGCGCGGTGAGTTACAGCGGAGCCAGGCTTTTGTTGCGGCTTTTGTGGAGCTACTTTGTCGACCTGAAGGTATTTGTTTGGAGCTAGGATGTGGTACAGCTCTTGTTTTGGCTGCATGCTGTGCGTCTGGACGAGCATGTGGTGCAGTTGATATTGATGAGCCTCTCATCAGAGATTATGTGGTGCCCTTGCTTCGTCCTAAAAAGCGAAGCCGAGACGAGGCATCTACCTCTATAGACATTGAGGATCAGGGTGACGTGCCATCATTTGTCAACCCTTTTGATGACTAGTGAGCCTTCACTCCTCCTATGATATTGACATCATCTTTGTGTTTTTGGTTTTCATGTTGTTTTTGATAAATTTGTCGGCATTTATGTATTGTCATTAATGAAATTTAAAGATTTTGATTTCATGTATATTGACTATATATGCTTTTGCATGTCTGTGGAAGTGTATTGCCAATTTATGCAGAAGCGACAGCTCAACGGATGGTGGAGGAATCACAATACGACTATCCTGTCTTCGAAACGCCTAAAAAACGCAATGTTTTCATTGATGATGAATGTGACTCTTTATAGAGTCAAATGAATTATCATATGTTGCAAGATTTTGTCATCGCGACAAATAGTTCATACTTTTCTTATTTGATTTTGCAAGTCAATTTTTTAAAATCCTCATGTGAGGTGGCCATTAATGGACCCAGGATATATTTTAAAATTTTCTTCCTCTTGCAAAGGAAACTCTGTCTGATTTTATAAGAATTGTCTTATAGTAATGGTTTGATAGTGTAACTTGTAATATGGACTGTGTATAATGCCAATTATTTAACTTGCAAATGTAGAGCTTGTTGAATTTAGTTTCTTGTTTCATTGTTTAGTTCTTGATCTATACATGCATGTAAACCCTAATTTGTTTGCACTTTACAAATATCCTCTCCATTTCGAACGCATAAAAAACATAGTGTTTTCATTGACGATGAATTCGACTCTTCAACATAGGACCTTCCAATTCTTTTGAAATTTTCTTCCTCTTGCAACAAATGAAATGTTTTTTTCATTACATTTTACAAGTCAATATTTTGATATCGTCATGTGAGGTATTCGCGCGGATTTATATTCGCTCGTAAAATGTCGCTCGGGATACGGTAGAACTCACTGGATGCATATGCATGTAAGGGTATTGTGTTTGTTCATTCTTGGAATTTGTCTGCATTAATCTAGTCTACCATGAGAGCTTTCCCTCCCCACTCTTCTGTGCATCATTAAGATTTTATATCCTTCTCCTTTGTCACATTTTTTCATGCACTAGCTAGCGGTAGATGAATTCAAACATGAAGATTTTGAAACACCAGAAACGCATACCTACAGGGATTGGAGCCTGCCAAGAGGGATAGGCCATAAATGAGAAGCGGAGCTAGCGATGAACGTGTTGGAAGGACTGAGGCAAAGTGACACCACAAAGCCAAGGGCATTGCAGATGACTCCTTCCCAAATGCAGCAATCATTGGTACTGTTGGGAACATACAAGAAGACCTCAAGCTGTAGTTTTGCAGATAGGACCGCTGCGTGTACTCTCCTCTAGTTGCAGTACCCTGCCAATTGACGACATATTCACATCTCTGCTCCTGTTGCCAGCTTCCTTTAAGCTCAAGAGCTCAACTTCATTTTTGTTCACGTTATGATGCATATGGGTGTATGTACGTGTTGAGGCTGCTACTACCACTGCCAGTGCCGATGCCGCATTTTGACAAGGAATGCATTGTTAGGGCCCATCCTCTAGGGCTACTAACTGTCACGTGTCATGGCTAACCCCCACAAAACACTTCCAGGCTGGCCACCAACCCCATCTGACCCATCGGACATAAGGAAACAACGCATCTTTGTGCACAGTACTTATATGTTAATTTTGAGCAAAGTTTATGCTTATTGTCAAGCTTTGAGGGTTAACATCATAGCTAGGCTTAGCTGAGTCTTTTTGGCTAGAGGAGGTTGGGTTAGGCATGCTTTCAATGTTTTGAGTGATGATTGAGACTTACCTTAAATGTTATTTAAGTTTTGAAATAGTAAATGGATCTTTTTATTTCACCTTTCATTTCACATCCTAACATGTCTTGACTTTTCTTGCATTCTATTGTTTAGAATGTTAAATGACTATTCTTGCATTCTATTGTTTTAGAATATTAAAGTGAAGCTTCACCTTGCATAATTGTAGTAAATTCTACACACACACACACACACACACACACACACACACACACACACACACACGTATATATATTGATAAGTTCTTTTTATTTCACATTTCATTTCAAAGCCTCACATGGATTTACTTTTCTTGCATTCTATAAATTAATTCTAGTCAATCTTCGAAAAAGTCTCTTTTATTAAACACTCGTCAGTCAAATTTTCTTCTCACAAAGAAGCGAACCAAAAATACTAGCATAAAATTGCAAGATTTTTCAAGTATTTTCTCACATATTTTATCTTTTTTCTTCCCTTTACCATGGTTTGCAACCCAAGCTTGAAGCTCATTGGACCCCTCTAAGCCTAGCCAATCACATGTATAATTCATTTCAAGCAACATGGGTAGCATTAGGACAAGTGTCCTCCTTACTTCTTTGAGAGAGAGAGAACTTGAAGATATCTAGATATTTGTTGAATTGAACTAGAAGCTCATTGGACCCCTCTTTAGCCAAGCCATTAGGATTCAAGCACACCATGTGGCTAAGCATAGGGAGAGCTTGACATGTGTCCATGTGCCCCTTGAAAAAGGGGGTGCCCTTTGGGTGAGTGGAAGGTTAAGTCAAGATTCCCCTAGCTTTGGGGCTTTCCCCCTCCTTTGTAGGGTCTCTTTTTAACTCAAGTACCTTACCCCCCATGCATGAGAAGCTTCTCAAGGTTTTTCCTCATCAAGCATGACAAGCACCTCAAGCACCTTATTCAGCAAAGCACCACAAGCACCTCAAGCACCTTACTCATTAAGCATGACAAGCACCTCAAGCACCTTAGTCACCAAGCATGACAAGCACCTCAAGCTTGGGTCGGGTTCCCACCTTATGCTCAGCCCTAGCTTGCCTAAGGTCCTAGGTCCAAGGACTTTCAACACTAACTTTTGGAGGTCTTTAATGAAGCTAACCCCAAGGTCTTTTAAGCTCCAATAGATGCACCTTGCTCTTTGGCAGGCGATCTCCTTTTGGACCCCTATTGAGATGTAACCGTCTCTCCTCTTGGTCCCTCGTTGAGATAAGTTTAGAAGCACTTATTACACATTGCTCTTTGGTAGACAATCTTCTTTTGGACCCCTATTGAGATGTAACCATCTCTCCTCTTGGTCCCATGTTGAGATAAGTTTAGAAGTACTTATTACACATTGCTCTTTGGTAGACAATCTCCTTTTGGACCCCTATTGAGATGTAACCATCTGTCCTTTTGGTCCCCTCCTGAGATATGTCCAGAAGCACACGTCTCTATTGTAAATCTTGTTCCCGATTATTCTCCCACATTAAATTATCAGTTTAATATGAGAAAATCATTTGGGTTAGCTAAATATTATATTTTATGACATTACCTCCCTCTTGAAATCATAGACGTCCTCAACTATGAGGTAGAGAAGATAAAGCCTACTCATCAGTCCATGTTTCTTAGCGGGTAGAGGATCCCTTTTTACCCTACGACATCATTCCAGAATGGATGACTAATCCATTTGGTGCTTGGGAGACTTAGCTGCTGCAAGCATGTCTGCTCTTTAGTCCATATCATACTTCCAAAGTAGAGTGACAAGTTCTACTTTGTGTTTGGGAGACGTCGTCACCACAAACATGATCCTAAGCATGCACACTTCTTAAATTTTGTGCACAATAAAAGAAAGAGAATGAGTCTTATAAGACAAAAACATTGTTCATTTAAAATGCATTTTCATATGCTTACTTTAAGGCATCATTGTAAGCATTGGACAAGGTTCATATTATCCTTAAGCTAGGTTCCTTGCATCCATTTAGCATCCTTAAAAGGATAATTCTTTAACTTAATAAGATATCGTCAGATAATCTTACCGTTTCTCAATACATTGTCTTCATGTCATAGGATGGACTCAGATTGAAGTACTTCATCTTAATCGTCGATTTTTGGAGGGTCTGCAACTATTGCTGCTTTTGGTGGTCCTTTGTAAGGCTTACGTAGGCTCTCATAGAAAACATGGTGCATGAGCCAATGGTTGGGCAACTTTAACTGATAAGCCATCTCATTGATTGGCTTAAGAATTCTAAAAAGGACCATAGTATCTTTTTGCTAGTTTAGCATAATACTCTTGGTGGCCCGTAGAATTCTTGCCCGTAGTATGCCTTAGATGAGCCTTGACAAACTTCAGCAAGACCCAATCATTTTCCTTAAAGGCTAAGGCTCTTCTATGCTTATTAGTAGCAGCCCTTTTTGCCTTTGCTTTGAGATGTATATAACCTCTTTAATCTTTGGAAAAGATTCTTGTGAGTCTCAGCTATATTCATCAGCAGAGCGAAGATCTTCCCATGTACTTTAAGTAGTAAGGGGCTTTTGGATCTTCCCTCTTTAACCTCGAAAGGTGCTTTCCCCATAGAAGAATGTACAATCTCATTGTATGCATACTCTATAAGAGGTAGGTACTTCTCTCATTGAGAACATTGATGTACTTCCATGACATAGGCTTTTAGTAGATCAAGAATCATTAGATTAGTTATTTTACTTTGGACATCCGTTTGTGGATGATAGGTCGAAAGAGAAATTTAATCTACTTCCTAGATTCTCAAAGAGACCCTTCTAGAAATTTATGGTCATTCTAGGATCTTTGTCCGACACTATGGACGTTGGCAAGCCATGATACTTGAAAATTTGAGATCTGATGAGGGTTGCCATTTGGTGTGCCTTAATAGTCTTTTTGATAGGCATAGCGTGTGTTTTCTTGTTAAGCCTATCGATTGAAACAATCCAAGTCGCTTCCCTCGGTCAAATTTTGATTTTTGACATACCACACATTTTGAAACATACTCTTCATGGTATGTTTACTTTTCATGGTAGGCCAACATAAATACATTTCTACTCCTCGAAGAGTAGATTATGGAATTCCTCTTTGCCCCGCATAAGGAGAAGCATGGGATCCATACATGACTTTCTTATTATATGGGTGAGTAACACATAGCCTATTTCCGTTTGGAAGATAACCATCCTTCAAGGTGAATGGTTCTTTTTTCTTCCCTAATGCAAAGGCTGTAATTATGTACTTGAAGTCTTGGTCAGTAGCATACTCATCTATCATAAAAGATAGATCACTATGAGTTGCTATAGACACCACATTTACCCTTGGACGTTGTCAAAATGTATCGGCCACTTGATTGTGCTTACCAGCAATGTGAGCAATATGAAATTTAAATTGCAAAAGAAAATTTTCCCACCTCATTTGTTTGTCGGAGAGCTTGGTTTGTGTCGTGAAGTTCTTGAGGCTTTGTGATCCATTTGTAGGATGAATGGAGTCCCCAAGAGATAGAGTTTCCACATGTCTAGGGCATATCGAACAACTAGTAGCTCTTTTTTGTATTTGCCCAATACTCGCTTACCGGAGTTGAGTCTTTGACTCTCATGTGCTAAGGAGTGCCCTTCTTGAAGCAAAATAGCTCCAAGGCAATCACCACAAGCATCACATTAGAACTCAAATGGCTTTGAGAGATCTAGTAGTGTGAGCGTTGAGGGATAAACTTCTTCTTAAGCTTCTCAAAAGCTTCTTGCACTTTTGCAATCCATGAATACTTAACATTCTTTTTTGTTAAGTCATGTAGTGGGCCTGCTATTAGCAAGAGTTTTTTTATGAAGCATATATAGTATGCACACATACCTATAAAGCTCCGTATCTCCTGTAGATTCCTTGGATTAGGCCATCCTTTTATTATCTCTAACTTTGTTGGATCCATATGGGTGCCACCTTTAGAGATAATGTGACCTAAAAATTGAATCTCTTGTAGGAAAAATTCACTTTTCTTTTGATTAATGAAAATCTTATTTTCTCTTACAACTTGAAAGATTACCTGGAGGTGTCGCTTGTACTCCTCAAAAGAATTTGAGTGGCCTGAAGATTTTTGTCCATCATGAGTTTGAATGCATCTGGAGCATTTGTCAGGCCAAAACTTGTAACTTATCAAATAGATATTCTACCAGTGGCACAGAAATTCTCTCTTTTTTTAATAGCGATCCTATTGAGTGCTCTAGTCGACACACATGTGATATGTGTCGTCTTTATTTTGCACTAAAAGTAATGGTGAATTGAATGGAGAGGAGGTAGGCCTCACCATCCCTTTTTCCACCAATTCATGCACTTGCCTCATGATCTCCTCTTGTTGAGCTTGTGAAAGTCAATAAGGAGGTTTATTACGTGGTGAGCTTCCTGGTAGGAGCTCTATTGCATGGTCATCATCCCTGGTTTTGGAGGTAGCTCACTAGGGATGTAATCAATGAAAACATATTGGAATCCATTTAGGAAATTAGACAACTCTAATTCCTCTTGATTCCCTTTATTGCTACTTGTGAAAAAATTAGAATCATTTACAGATTCTCTAACAAAAATCATATACGTAGAAGTAGAGCTTTTCATGGACTTATCAAAAGCAAGCATATTTACCAAGGATATGGTGTTCCAGGACTCATTAGCATCTATGTACATGCTCTTTTCCATAGGTGAAGTAGTTTCTCCTTTCAGGGAACTTCATGTTGGAAGCCATGCAGTTAACCATGGTGCCCCAACGATAACATCCTCATGTTTAAGAAGGGAGATCAAGAAGTCCTCTTTTTCCATATAGCTTTGGACATGAAGCCTCAATTTTCCAATTAAGGGAGTAACCGAGATGTCTTGTATTTTGATAGCTCCATCAGCTTTCAATGTATCTCCCATCACGTGGGCTTGTATGCCTAGCTTGGTGGTCAACTCCATGGATATGAAGTTGTGGGTTGAACAACCAGGGTCAAACAAGATAAAGGCATCATGCTCTTGCATCTTTTCCCAAGCATAGGAAAGGAGAAATCCTTGGCAATGAGCATCCTCTTTTGGAGCTTCAACCATAGAGGCTCTAGGCGACTCATTGCACACATTTATTTGGGGGCAAGCACGATAGGCATGTCCTTGCTCCCCACACTTGAAGTACCGGTTATCTTTGCGATAACGCTCTAGCTCCTTGAGAGAAAGTCGATTCTTGCCTTTGTAGACTCCTTTCCCCTTAGCTTTATTGTTGTTGATAGAGTTTCCTTGGGAATAATTTTGAGCATTGTTCTTCCCCTTTGCTTTATTTCGATCCTTGTTTTCCATGGGCTTAGCATTCCTTTTAGCCCCTTGTTGGAAAATGATGTGTGAAGCAACCATAGTGTGGTGGATTACTTTCGTGATAGAACTAGGCCGTTGGGAGTTGACATACTCGGTCATTTCTTTAGGTAATCCCACACATAATTGTTTCTTTTGCTTGGTGAAGTCTATTTTTTTGAAAGATAGTAGCCTTGAGATGTAAATCCCAAAACTTGTACGTCCACATATTTGTGGATAGACTCATGAGAGAGAAGCTTCAAACTCCTCCATTCAGTAAGCACTTTGTCCTTTGCATCGCTTGCAAGGAATTGCTTCATGATGGAAACTTGTAGAGTTTCCATGTCTTTGGGGCTTCGTCATTGCCACAAATGCTAGCCCACCATTGACGAGCAGATTTCTGGAAGTGCATAGCTACATGATGTAGCTTGGAGGACTCCGTGAAGCCCTCGTTTCCAAAGGCCGCATCAAATTGTTGGATGAAGGTCAATACTTTGTCGGTAGCACCAAAGGTGCCATCATAGGTGAGAAAAGAGATACTCTTTCCTCCCTCTTTGAACTCTTGAGCTTTTGGAACCTTCGCCATGTAGGGTAAGATTTGCGATGTCCTCCCCTCTTGTATTCTTTAGGAGAATAGCCATAGATTTTTTTGGAAGAGGAGGAAGATGAAGAAGAAGGAGAAGAGGGTGACCTCTTTCTTGCCATCTTCTTCCTTTGTTTCCTCTCTTCCCTTTTGGAGTGACGAGGAGAAGGACTATGGGTTGACTGTTTCCTCTTGGGAGGAGTTGGCGATTGTCTAGTCCACCGTCTTTGTGGAGCCACATCTTTGGAGGAACTTAGGGATTCATTACTTTCTTGTTCTTTGGATTCTTCCTCTCATATGGGAGAGAGTCTTCTTTTGGGGGTCTCATCAAAAGGCCTCCTAAGCTCTCTCTCCTCTTGGAGAGGAAGGGAAATCCCATATGCACGAAGTTGTTGAGTAACTTCGGCTTGCAAAGCAAGGTTGCCATAGCTTGTTGCAACCTAGTAACAAGATAATTGACGAACATGGGGGCATCATCAGTAGCATCTCATGTGGAAAATCAAAGTTATCAATGTTCATTCTATTCTCTTGGTTATTGTCAGCCATGTTAATTAAAATTATGTGTTTACTTAGTGTATGCTTTGGCAATTCAAGACCTTAGTTGCTACTCCTCTTAGCCTTTGAAAATCAGCACTTAAGTATCTACACCCACGGCTTGAATTGGTCAATTATAGAGAGTAGTGAAGTGGGTCTAACATAGATGAGTCACTGAGGGATAGCTCCTCTCGGAATTCTTATGGTTCAATAATGGTAAAGTCGTAGGAAAGTCTAAAAAGACTCCATTATTAAGACCAAAGCTCTCCAGGTGTGCACCATATCCCACATAGTAAGCTCAACAAAATCGATAATAGATCCTAGTCCCACTTACCCTAATATAATTAACAAAATCAACCATTAATAGGCTACTTAAGGACCTCTCTTCTTAAGCAAGAAAAGAGAAACCAAATGCTTTGATACCAATGTAATGGAAATGGCCTATAAACTTTGAGAGTAGGGAATTAGGAAATTAGAAAAAGCACTTTTGTGAGGTTACTTTGTGAGCATAGCGGGTGAACTTAATTGATGGTAGCAACATAAACATGGTACTTAGTTAACTTGTCATGAACAATACTTTTACAAGAGAGAGAGTTTAAAGAACTTGACAACATTTGAGGACTGTATTTATGTGGAGCCGGTTCTCCCTCCAATAGGCATTTGTATTATAGTTTCTTCCATCAAGAGAGACCTGGTATAATACAATCTTTGTGTTCCTTGTGACCTAGGTGATGCAATGAATATGGAAAGCTTCATGCATCACAAGCATAACATAAAATTTGTAGAAAGCATTAACTATCCCAAGCCTCAGTCCCAAGGCCTCAAACACCTTCGAAGGTGGAGAGAGCTAGCGGGGAATGAGGGTAGGGAAGAGGAAGAAGAAACAATCCAGAGGAGAAAGAAATAGCTTATCATCACTCTTCTTTGCTAGCATACATAATAGCATACTAATGAAGATGGAGAAGATGGCAAGCTTAAGCATTGAAGCATGGCTCTTGGTTGGATTTGCACTCCATAGCCAAGAGTGTTGGTGGCTCACTACTCAACAAGCTTGGAGAAGGAGATGGAGTTCCTCCAATTTCACCAAGTGAGAATGTGTGAAAAATGAGTGTGTGAGAGAGTGTTTACCCCCAAGCACACCCCTTCCTTGTAGCTCAATCTTGAAGCTCATTGGACCCCTCTAAGCCTAGCCAATCACATGCATAATGCATTTCAAGCAACATGGGTAGCATTAGGACAAGTGACCCCTGTTTAGCCAAGCCAATAGGATTCAAGCACACCATGTGGCTAAGCATAGGGAGAGCTTGACAAGTGTCCATGTGCCCCTTGAAAAAGGGGGTGCCCTTTGGAAGATTAAGTAAAAAAATCCCCTAACTTTGGGGATTTCCCCCTCCTTTGTAGGATCTCTTTTTGACTCAAGCACCTTACCTCCTCATCATGCATGGGAAGCTTCTCAAGCACCTTCCTCATCTTAGGACAAGCACCTTAGTCAGCAAGCACGACAAGAACCTCAAGCACAACAAGCACCTTAGTCACCAAGCATGACAAGCACCTCAAGCTTGGGTTGGGTTCCCACCTCAAGCTCAGCCCTAGCTTGCCTAAGGTCCTAGGTCTAAGGACTTATAACACTAACCTTTGGAGGTATTTAATGAAGCTAACCCTAAGGTATTTTAATCTCCATTAGGATGCACGTTGCTCTTTGGTAGACAATATCCTTTTGGACCCCTATCGAGATGTAACCATCTCTCCTCTTGGTCCCGTGTTGAGATAAGTCTAGAAGCACTTACTACACATTGCTCTTTGATAGACAATCTCCTTTTGGAGCCTTGTTGAGATGTAACCATCTCTCCTCTTGGTCCCATGTTGAAATAAGTCTAGAAGCACTTATTACACATTGCTCTTGGGTAGACAATCTCATTTTGGACCCCTATTGAGATGTAACCATCTCTCCTTTTGGTCCCCTATTGAGATAGGTCTAGAAGCAAATGTCTCTATTGTAACTCTTCTTTCCGTTTATTCTCCCACATTGAATGATCAGTTTAATATGAGAAAATCATTTGGGTTAGCTAGATATTAGATTTTATGATAGCTCCTTTGAAGTCAAAATATCTATCAAGCAAGGATGCCCCTTGACCCCGCTACTCTTCTCCATTCAGTCACATCCTCTAATAACAATGCTCGAAGCTGCTACTGAGTGGGGTGAAATTCAAGGTCTAACTTTGCCTGGCAACGACCAACACTTGGCCAAGATGTTCGTAGATGACTCTCTCCTCTTTTGAAAGCCTGCCCTCAGGTACTTAGGAAGGCGCTGGAGATTGCACAAACATTTGTTGCGGCTTCAAGGTCTAAGTGTAGTATTGACAAGTCAAGTCTGATCTCCCCGGTGCAAAATGATTCATTTGACCCATGTGTCTGGTCAGGGGAGAGCATATCTAAAGGAAGGATTTTTTGGCATCTCCAAGAACCCCCTTGGGAGTGGACGCTACACACAAGCAAAGATTCCAGTGGGTCTTGGAGAAGATCCAGAGAAAAATGAGAAGGTGGAAGTATGTGTTACTTCCCTTCCCTAGCCCGCCGGTCAAAGTGATCAATTCATTTATGCTTCCGTATATTTCCTTCACTAGCCCGCTCTTAAAAATACCCAAATGTAACTGGAAGGAGTTCTTGAAACCTATTAAAATATTCTTATGGAAGAACAACACTAAAGTCTCGTCGACGTGGCAATGGGCAAAGTGGGAGGTTGTTGCTCGACCGGTGGACCAAGGTGGCCTCGGAATTCTCAACACAGTTGTTCATGTTGAGGCCCTGTGTGCCAAGTTTGTGGTCTCAATTGCAAAACACGATCAGTCTTGGGCTATCATGACCAAGGATATGATGGACAAGGCAAAAATTTTCTCTAAAGGTGGTCAATGGAAAGAGATAGAGGTGCACGACAAACTATTAGCCCCGAGATGGTCTAGCTTGAGGTTGGGTGGCACCACGGGGGAGTTGGTGTGAAAGTGCAATCGAGCAACCGAGGTACTAAAATGAGGGGAAGTAGCCAGATACTTCCAAAATTCCATCTTGCACTAGTCCCCTTGGCTGTCTAAGGTTGCGTGTGTGATTCAGGACCCTTATTGGACAGAAATTGCCAGAAAGGTGAACAATAAAGGACAACAACAAGTTGATCCACTTCTAGGATGAAAACAACAAGTGCTAGAAATCTTCTGACCAGCTGGCTACCTAACTTCAACTCAATGGCACTGAGAGGCTACTTGTCAACATTGTAGAAGGCTTTGACAATATTTTGATGCCTATCTAAGAATCTAGTTTTGAGTGGAATGCTTGGAAATGGCCCATGAGTAGCCAATTCTTTAAACGGCATACCAAGGAAATTTACCAAGCATTAATGCACGACGTTGACTGATTCGCCCCACTGAACAAACATTGGAAGAAGCAATGGTTAGAAGATCGATGGGTTGAGGTTACAAAGAATATTTGGATTCCATAGTGGCCTCATTTTATGAAGGCATTTTTGTAGAAGGTCCTTTGGGGTTTTGCCAAAATGCGTCAAGATTCAAGCACATGGCATCGGGTCCAATAAATGCTCATGGTGTAGATTGGCTAACGAAGACCTCGTCCACCTTTTCATGAAATGCCCGACGATAAGAGGGCTGGCAGGGAACGTGTGCAAATGGATCCAAAGAACATGGAAGATTGGGGTTTTCAAGAAAAATCTATGTCTAGGTGGAAAACAATTTTGAAGTCCACCAACTCTAATCTGTACTCTAATTGTCAGATATTTTTTTTTAGCAACATTTGGAAGGCCCAGAATTACCGAGTTTTTGATAGCGACCTCTTGGTGGCTAGCTTCTCAGAGATTGTACAAGGAAGTAAGGAGATAATATATGCGATAGGTAAAAGGCAAAAATCGGACGATTGGATTAGGGCATCTCTCGCCATCCAGACAACCCTTGTTATGTAAATGACCAAGCTCTTGGCGATTATACTTCTAGCTACCCTCGATGTGAGGTTCTAATGTAACCATCTGCCCCTCAAGGCTTGACATGAGCTTGAGATCGATTGTATTATTCTCGATGGCATTTCTAATACATTCACTCACACTTGTGAGTTTTGAAAAAAAAAGATGCCATCAAAAGACTCACTCAATCTCACTCACACACACACTCTCTCTCTCTCTCTCTCTCTCTCTCACACACACACACACACACACACACGTGCGTGCACTTGCACACACATACACACAATTTCAAAAAGGTCTCGCTTTAATCTTGGGCGAATGTATGTTCATGCATGCTTATTGTACATGAGTGCAATGAAACACAATGAGGACTACAAAGCACCATGCATGGATGGAATTTTTTGTGGCCTAAATCAGTTTGTTTGCAGCACTAGCAACTGAACGTGGACTCTACACTCAAATAAGTCTTGTCCATGTTCTCTGTCTATGTTTGGAGGATAGCTCACACACTAGCTTACAAAAAAAAAGGTACGAGGAAGCTTTTGTCATGATTTATATCTTAGTTTCTATTGAAATAAAACTTTCAATAATATTTTTCCCTTCCTTTTGTCATGTGTGTGTGTGTGTATGTCTCTCTCTCTCTCTCTCTCTCTCTCTCTCTCTCTCTCTCTCTCTCTCTCTCTCTCTCTCTCTCTCTCTCTCTCTCTCTCGGCCCCATACATAGTACATCACATGTATCTTTGGTCCCATAGGTCATATTTGACCTCTGAGGATGATAACAAAATCTATCTATCTATCTCTCCCCGGATAGCCTCGTGACTAATTGACACCACTTCTGTCAGGTGGGATCTAGGGTCCCTATTAATTGGGGGTGGCGGGATCGGTTTTGCACCGTCCGATGGCGGTTTAATCTCCAAGTGATCACCATGTGATCACAATTAAAGTGAACCCCAAGTAAATTTGATGTGAACATCAGTGACCGCCAAGTGATCCCCATGTGAATCCCAATCAACATGTGATCACCTTGTGACCCCACCCATTACCAAGTGATTACAGTGTGACCCCGACTATCCCAAAGTGATTGCAGTGTGACCCCGTCCATCCCAAAGTGATCTCCAAGTGAACACCATGTGATCTCCACCCCGTCATTTTTGCTATATGATTCTATGTTCACACCTCCATTTCAAGTGGCGCGCGATAGCTTAATGGGAGAGTTGTGGCTTCCGGTTGTGTAGGTGGTGGGTTCGAGTCGCAGGGGCTCAACCGGCCGGAATCTTTTAATTCTTGAGAATAAATGGACGGTCCACATCGTTCAAAGATGCTGGACTGTAGATCCCACCTGACAAGGTGGTGTCAAATAGTCCCGTGGCCCGAATAGGGCACATGTCTGTCAGTTATAATTGACCATTTTGACCTTATTGAGTTTGCTTATCTGCCTCAAAATTCTCTTGGCCAACTCTACCCTCTATTGATATAAGCCCCCCCCCCCCCCTCCCCCCTCCAAAAAAAAGAGAGAAACCCCACCCCATGACCCTAACAATAATCCCCATAATGCCTGAGCCATGCGATCTATGATGGATAGCGAATGTGTGACTCTTGGCGATGAGAGATGATTGCAAAGAGCCCATTGAATGTGCCCTCATTGATTTCAACCCACGACCTCTACATTGAAAGCAAAATCCTCTAACCACCCACCCACGTGAGTTTGCTTATACCGTGGGGCACAACACAACCCTATATTCTAAACAAAGATAGGCAAAAAGTAAATTAAGACGAAAAAAGTAAACTTGAACTTGGGTCCAGTCCATCCAATGGTCCATCGATGTCGTGATTGTCATGTCCGACTTTGCTGCCCTCTATCACACAGCTCGAGCATCATTTAAGAGCTTGTAGGATTTAGTTAAACCAACCCCCCCCCCCCCCCCCCCCCCCCCCCCCCCCCCCCCCCCCAGCTCCGCAAGAAGTTTTGGACAAATTCTCAGCTGCGTAGGAGTGGATCTTTTTCCCTATTTTTCCGAGAAATGTTTCTGAGTGTAGCGCTGCCCTTGCTAATTTTTTTTGTTAGAGAACATATAGCTTTGACTAGTTACATTCATTTTAGGATGGGTTCAAACAAAACGGCGAAAAAGAGAGAGGAAGCGGCGTGCCTCTTTGTTGGCGTGCATGGATTGGTTGAAGAAAGAACTCCTAGCTTCCAAACCAAGTTGTAGACGACTCCCTCCCCCCTCCTCGGGAGAGAACTTCGTACTCCTGCTTTTCCAACACTGATTGTGGGCAGCAGGCTTTGAGCACCCGCCCACATGCTTTGCCACCGCAATTTGCTGAAGGCTTTTCCCACGATTGGAAAATAACCTGTGAACAACAAAGAGGCGGAGGCAGCGAGCTCTGCCCGTCTTACTCACCTTGCTTATGCTTGCGCTCACTATTAATGACGAGGATAAGCTCAACTATAGTTGGCGGGCCTGACGTTGAGCTTGGACGTGAAGACTATTGCGAGCTTCCCGCTTAAGCATGGGCGACTCAGCCACGGGCGTCGCTTCCCAGGGCGATGCCAGCGACCGAAGCACATTGAACACGCCTCTCTTGCTGGAGGGCCGCCCACATTCAGCCAATTCGCAGGCTGCGGAAACGTCTCACTTGGGTATGTCTCTCCTGTATAATCTTCCTTCTGCATTTTGCATGCGCATTGTGTGTGTGTGTGTGTATGTGAGAGAGAGAGAGAGAGAGAGAGAGAGAGAGAGAGAGAGAGAGAGAGAGAGAGAGAGAGAGAGAGAGAGAGAGATATTAATGTCTTCACAATGCCAAAGCGACCTATGACACCTAAGGTTACAAAAAAGATTTGCAAGATGTGAGCTGTGGACTGTGGCCACAGTCAGTACATGTTAAAGATTCTAAGTGTACAATCCTTGGATAGTGTGACAAATGTAGTGTATAGTACAGTCAAAGGTGTCATAAGAAACAGGGAGTCGTTAATGAATCATGAGACGAATCTCAATTGTTTGAAATGTAACAAGCAGGAGGAACGAGGAAGTTTGTGGCGGCAATAAAACACCAAAGGCAGAGAAATGGTTCCAAGAAGGCCAAAAATGACTTGCCATTAAAATGGTAGTGTGTACAACAGGACATGAGGGCTATAGCCCAACTAGGAAACTCAAGGACAATCTAAATAGGATGCTCACAGTGATCTCCAAACCTTGTCTTCAACAATGGATGTGGTGTCCAACATGCTGAAGAGATTATGAAAGTGCAATGGAAGGTGTGGTGACGCGAGAGAGAGAGAGAGAGAGAGAGAGAGAGAGAGAGAGAGAGAGAGAGAGAGAGAGAGAGAGAGAGAGAGAGAGAGAGAGAGAGAGAGTGGCTGGGACTAACTGTTGGTTTTAGAGCGTTGAACACCAAACTTTGATGTTGATGATCAACAACAGAGGATCCCTTGTTTTTGAGTCGCCCTTTCCTTTCCATCACTCCCAGCCTACTTGCACAGCCGCTAGGTAGGTCTTGGTTATACAAGGCTCACTGCTACAAAGATTGGTACACAACGATATGTATACGCACCTAGTGACACCTCTTTCTCGGATACAATACGACTTTGAGATCCCACTATAGAGCCGTTCCCTCTACAAAGACTGGTGGTTATTGGTCATTCGAATCGGTGTCTGAGGTTCCGTGAGTTTGGGTACATGGTGAGAGACTGCCCTACCCACGCTCCTCGTTGCCTCGAGCCTCAACATCCCCCACCTCAGGACGTAGCAGAGGATTGGCAAAGGGCCACTTGTTGTCATACCTTTCGATATCCATTGCATCCTGGTGGTCCCGACCACACAATGGAAAAGAGTATCCCTCTGCAAAGTCTAAAGCATTCGTGGGGTGTGCCGCAAGAAACAAGACATGAACTTGAAAGCAAGCCACCTCCAGGTCAGCATGGGGGTCGTTAAGGAAGTGAGCGAAGGCATAGCTGAAGAAATCCCCTGTTTGTTGATGTTGAGTGTCACAAAGTGATGATGTGGCATGAACCCACTCGGACCCTGGCTGTCTGAACACACAAGTGAGCAATGGCAGTCCATCCTTGGGGCAGAGGCCTGTTGTTTTGCTTCGAGTAGACTTTCTGCCTCCCAGTAAACAGCATTGTCCATGGCTAGCTTCTCATTGTTCTCAGTGGGTATGCGTTGCGTCAGCAGACAGTGTTGGACTAGCTCATATTGCATAGTTGCAACAGATGCTCCCGGTGCGCTTTCCGATCCATGAAGCTCTGTAGTAAGATGTCTAGGCCCTCTTGATGTTGACCTGATTAGAGTTGATTATTTAGGAGCACCCTTGCCCTTCAAATTTGTAGTGGTTTTAAAATTTTATGGCATTTTAGTGTATTTTTTTAAGGGTAGCTTACATTTTCACTCGAATGGGAGAGCAACGATAGAGTGTCACGTGACACATCCAACCCTATGTGTCCATGGACAAGCTACAGCATAACAGCGTTCAGTCAGTCCAGTCAATCTAGATTAGAAGTGATCTGGCACTTTTGTGAGTCTATTCGTAGACCGTGCATGCCCAGTCACTGAGTGTAGATGCATATCCTCTGGTTGCACAGAGCATCATCATCAGTATTCCCTTCAGAATCCATCAGATTCAGTCAAGGGAATTTTCCAGTGTATTTAGCCTATTTTCCCTATTTTTGACATTTTTCACTTATTATTTTTAAGTGACTTTCCAACAAAAGTAGGTAGGGCAATTTTGCTAAGTTAATATATAAGCAAACCCAAGTTAGCACTTTCTGGCAGAAGAGGCAGCAAGAGCTTCCCGCTCAACAAGCAACTTCTCAGCAGAACTCGCAGTACCCTCAGCACCCGCAAGGCCTTGGCAACCTCCCTCCCCAAGCCTGGCATTTCCAGTTTCCATCACCATCAAGACCCCACGATTTCTTGGCGTTTTCCCTTGCAGTCATCGCCAACAACTTCAGCACCCTGGCGGTTTCAGCCATGATCGCCAGCTTCCCCAGATAGCCAGCAGATTTCACTAATGCTAGCAAAGCCAGGTAGCGTTTTTGGTTTTCAGCCAATCCACAGCAGAGGCAGCCTAGCGTTTTGTATTTTCAGCCAATCAGCATCTGAACAGCAGCGGTTTCAGCCTTCTTGGACAGCAGACAATTCAGCCCTAGTTGGTTGCAAAAGAACGCCCATTTTCAGCCATAAAAACGCAGCCAAAACAGTCATTTTCAGCCACCGAAACAGTCCCGAAATTCAGCAGATAGAAGACCACAGATTTCAGCCCTAAAGTCGTTGTAGTCATCACCATCGTCGTCACCGGCATAGTCCCAAGTTGCATCAGTTTCCATGCATCATCATTGTACCACTTTGTGCAATCAAAAGTAGACCACTCTCGCCGACGAGAGTGGGGCCTTCGGAGGAGGGTTTTACAATGTCTCTGGTGTCGTATTTCTCTTCTCTCTCTATCTCTCAGTCTCATACACTTGCACGCACAGTGTCCATTCACTTTGTTTGTGATCATAGCATTCTCTCACTAAGAACGGAAGGCTCTATCTAACAAAAGGAACCTTGAGCATAGTTTGGAGCACTCATCTTGAGGAAAGCGCAAACAATCATTCCGCTGCACCTAACACCGAGTGGACAAGAGAAACTTGAAAGACCCTTTGAAGCACCGGTTGTGGGGCCCGAAAACCTAAAAATACCAAAAGTTTGAACTCTGAGGATTTTCGTAAATTGCACTAACATGCTGATTTGGAAGGCTGTACGGATTTTCGGCATTTTGCACTCGCTGTGTGGCAGGCTATATGGATTTACACAAAAAGCGCTGGCTGTTTTGGGCTAGTTTCAACGCTAGCTTTTGTGAGCAGATGCTTTCGGGGTTCAATGCTTTTGAACCTGATGCTTTTGGGGCTCTGCTTTTAGGCATCCCTTGTACTGTTTATAAGAGCCCTTGGGGCCTAACTCTGCAGAGCATATGGACACAGAGTCTGAGAGGAGAGGACCCTCGAGAGTTGTACCTTGTTGTGATCAATAATAAAGAAGTACCGAAAGGGGCGCCAGTCTTTGGAGCCAGTGCTTTTGGGTGCGGAACTCTGCCGTGCCGTGTCGGCTCTCTCTCTCTCTCTCTCTCTCTCTCTCTATTAAAGTTCATTGATTTTGAAGTTTCTGTTTGTGTTTGTAACAGACTTGGACACTCCAAGTCAAGAATCTACCGTGACAGCACCAAAATAACCACTTCAAAACAATTCACAGTTTATAATTTTATTCGACACTGGCCCGGCGAAGTTCCGTGCCTAGAGATATTGGCCCCAAAGACTGGCGCCCCTTTCGGTATTTCTTTTTGTATCAATCTGAGTTCAAAGTACAAGAGTGCGGACAAGCGCTCACACTCAGACTTTGTGTCCAGATGCTCTGAGTTGTGAGAGGCCTGCTCACATATTAAAAGTACAAGGGATGCCAAAAGCAGAGCCCCAAAAGCTTTTTTTCAAAAGCTTTCAATACTAAAGCAAGTCTCTTTTGCTCTCTCACAAGCTCTCTTTCTAAATCAAAGCAGAGCTATTAGCTCTCTCTCTCTCTCTCTCTCTCTCTCTCTCTCTCTCTCTCTCTCTCTCTCTCTTATGCTTTTCTAAAAATAAAGCAAGAGAGCTCTTTCTCTCTCTCCAATTGCATAGGAAAAAGCAAGGTCCAAAACTACCAAAAAGCTGCCGTACAGCACTGCCACATCAGCAGTATGGAATTCCGCAATTTGCACCCGTTTTGCGTTGACATCCGTACAGCCTGCCACGTGTCATCTCTGTAGCCAGCCAGCCACGTCACCTTTTAGGGTTTCCTACAGGGTGTGTGTGGATGTATACTGGCACGCCACGTCACCAGCTTGTGACATACCGCCCTCTTGAAAGCATTGTAATCTCCCTCGATTACGCCTGCAAAACAGACAGAGGCCATGAACCGTCTTAGCAAACACTGATTGTTAGTACCTACGTACTAGGAACACACATCTAGCACATGTACCAATTGACAATCACATCACACGACATCACAGGACATCACTCGACATCACATGAAATTTAACATTCATTCGGATCTTAGACCATGATTTATCGGCAATGTAGCTAGCAATCGCATCTAGATCCACTTAGGAATCTCTTAGATGCCCGATTTTCGAGATCAATTAGACCAAAATGCTGCAGTCATTTCGTCTATCAGTTCCTGCACTTAAAAACATGTAAGGTGCAGTGGAATGAATGTTGAACTTTGCTCAAGATGAGTGCTCCGAATTGTGCTCAAAGTTCCTTTTTCTTAGGGAAGGGAGAGCCTTCCGTTCTTTAACGAGAGAGTGCAAGTGATCACAAACAAAGTGAATAGACACTGTGCGTGAAGGTGCTGAGACTGAGAGATAGAGAGAGAAGAGAATACGACACCAGGATGTTGTAAAACCCTCCTCCAAGGGCCCCACTCTCGATGGCGAGAGGTCTATTGATTGCACAATCTGGTACAATATGCTGATGCAAATCTAAGTGATGCTATGTCAAGGTCGAGGGTGCTAAGGCTGAAAACTGAATGCTGTACAGACGACGGGACGACGACTGTGATGGGCTGAACTGACTCCTTCTGGTACTCCTTATGGGCTGTTTTGCTGTCGCAAACGCTGCCCCTTGCTGGTCCCCAAAACGCTAACTGCTGCAGGTGTAAAATGCTGGCTGCTGGTGTCAGAAACGTTGATCTAGGGCTGCTGGAATCGCCAATTGCAGGGATGAAAAACGCTGGTTCAAGGCCTGGAAACGCTGCTGCAAAACGCAGGCCTGATGGCTGAAATCGATGATGTCTTAAGGCTGAAAAATGCAAGGTTAATTGGGCTGAAAACGCTGGCCTTTAGGGCTGAAAACGCTGGAGTTCTCTTGAGGGGGAAACACTAGGGTTCTTAGGGGTCTTGCGTGAGAAAATGCCTGTTGAGCAATGCTCCTGCTGCCTCTTTTGCCAGAAAGTGCTAGCTCTCATTTTCTTATATATTTCATTAGCAAAATTGCCCTACCTAGTTCCCAACAAAAGTCACTTAAAAATACTGACCTTACTAAAAAAATGAAAAACACTTTTACTTCTTCTTCAGCTTCAACCAGCAATGTTGATGACTCTCAGGTATGTCTTTTCGACCCTTCTTTCTTTTCAGTAGCTAGAAGTAGTCATAATCTGTATCAAGAAAGATTTAAGTTTTTAGCTAAGTCTAATTTGAAGAATTTGCATGTTTTTGGTGATGGTCCTATTCGTTGGGCTTCTTTTAAGAATGTCTTAGTTAGTACTCATTACACAAGTTCTTCCATAAAAGCCCTCAATCGTTTGAGGCGTTTAAGGAAAAAACATCTTGCGGTAGATCGTCCTCTAAGTCCGGTTCATACCTCTCAAGTTATTTATGTTATTTATAATATTCACGATAGTTCTATGATGTATGTTGGCCAAACCTTTCGAACAACTTTTGTTCGTTTTCAGGAACATGTAAGAGAAGCGAGAAAAGTTTAAAGTAAGAGCACCGTACGTGAAAGTGTGAAACCCTTGTATGCGGCAATAGCAAAACATGGGTTTGAGTCTTTCCGTTGTTTTCCCATTGAGCACATAGAAGGTAATTTTAGAAACCCTAAAGAGTTCTATAAATCAGCGTGGCCTTGAGAGTTGTTTTGGATGAGAACTTTGCATACTTTTTTCCCTAAAGGTTTCAACTTGGAAGGAAAGTCTTCTTTACGTAAAAATAAGACAATTTACCATAAGAAACCTATGCTTTGGCGAAGGTATCCCAAACCCGAGTTAGTTCTCCCTTCAAGTCAGTTTAAAAGAACTTGGATTCCTAAAGGTTCTATCCCTGAAATCAATCCAGTTGTTTTGCACAACACTATTTCTAGTAGAGTACAAGGTCTCCCTAGGGCTTCAATATCTAGAATTGAGAGTGATGACCCTTCTAACCATAGAATTTTTGCTTATAGAGTTTTCAAACGGAGATTGATTTACCTATCTAGAGCCATGGAATTGGGTTCTTTTTCTTATAAACTATTTGAAAGGTATAATATAAGGATCGTATTTAAGCTCTTGTATACCCTTGAGAACTACTCTTATGAAGATTTGGAGCTAAGAGAGTCTCATAGTACTCAACTTCGAGTACTGCTAGGCAAATTTCTGAAGTCCACATGTCCTAGTCTGAAAAATCCCTTGGTTGGAAAGAAAGATTTGTTGATAACTATCTTTACCTCCCCTGACTTAGACAAGATTGGATTAAGCTCTATTTTGAGATCTCAAGAAGCTTTGGATGCTCTCCCTCCTTGTCTGAGAAAGGTATGGAACCATCCTGTCGTAGCTTTCAAATATGTGAAAACTTTAGGACAAAAAGTTTTCAACTATAGTGACATAGGACGTAATCTTAAAAAGCAAGAGAGGCTAGCAATCTCAAGTATTGATTGCCCTTGTAGTAAAACTGCCTTTTCTTCTTATGTAAATGGAGCTTTGGGTCATGTAGTTATTGCCGATTGTTCTATCCTTCCTTCGGATTCCTTGAAAGACCTTTTCTCAAGAGGTACTAAATATAGGCTCTCTTCCTCAAACGACTCTTGCCTTCTCAAAGCCATAGAAAAAGGAATTTCTAGTTTCGTAGTAAAGTTTGAGGAGTCTTTAGGAGTTCAAGGTATTTTTACCCATTGGAAGTCTGTAATCCTCAAGAAAGCTTCTTTGAAATTAGCATCTTGCTCTCGGAACGTTTCTTCAGGAAGGAATAGCTTATCCTTTTTTGATCGTGATGCTCTTAGGAATTTTCATCGTGATTTTGTAATCTCTTATGTAGATAAGTGCTCTAATAACTTTGTTTTTACGTGCAAAAAGTTCTATTTAGAATGCTTGTTAGGTGAAGTAAACTCTCAGACTTACAGTGATTGTGATCTTTCAATGCAAGAGGTTATCTTGAAACATCAAGACTTTTGTAAGTCTTTTGGTTTCAAGTGCCAGCCTAAATTACCTTTTTTATATACCGTTTGGAAGTTCCACAAGAACCCTATAAAGCTTAGATTTATAGCTGCTTCTTGTAATACCTCTTTGACCGAGGTTTCCAAATGGCTTAGTTATTGTTTCAAAGCCATTTTACCTAGCGTAAATGAATTGTGGAATAATATGCTAAAGGAAGCAGACGTACCTACCGATTCAAGTTGGATTTTAAATGATTCAGTAGGTGTGATTCCTGTTTTAAAGTTTTTGAACTCTTCAAGAAGCCAAACTTTTGACTTTTGACTTTTGATTATGTCTCCAAACTTTTGACTTTACAACGCTATACACGAAGCTAAATTTGGAGGAACTTAAATTTAGAGTCAAGTCTCTTATTTCAAAAGTTTTTGCGTACAAGCTTGAGAAGGATAGGTACAAGGCATTGCTAGTAGAAAAGTCAGCCTTGAACTTTGACTTCTTATGGTTGGAAAATAAGAATGTAAATGTAGACAAAGGAAGAAAGAGATTCACCAGGATTGTAGATGACATTGACATCATATCTTGGTTAGATTTTCTTTTGGACAATTTATATATAACCATCGGTGACTCTCTTTTCAAGCAAACAATTGGTATCTCTATGGACACCAATTGTGCTGTTTTTCTTGCTAATTTCTATCTTTTTACTTATGAGTTTGATTTTATGGAGCGTCTTGTCCTTGCTAACACTTGCCCAATATTTTTGCACAAGTTATGCAATGTAAGACGCTTTGTAGATGATCTTTTTGTTCCTGAAGTTCCTTCTTTTCAAGATTTTATGTACTTGAATTCGAGTTCTGTAGGAGGAGGAATTTATCCCAAGGAGTTTTGTGAACTTAACTATACCACAAATAGTGATTGTTGTGCCTTTTTAGACCTTAAGATTTTTCAGACTCCCTTTGGATTAGAAGTAGATATCTATGATAAGCGCCTTGAACCAGAATATGCCAATCTAAAAATCATCCGTATGCCTCACATTTCTTCGTAGCTAAGTACGGTGTCATTTGCTCTCAACTATTTAGATTTTCTCGTCTTTGTTCTAGTAAATCTACTTTTGTTGTTCAATCTTGTCATCTTATTTCTTTACTAGTTGAAAAAGGATACTCATTCAAAAGAATCATGAAAAAAGTTCGTTCATTTTTGCATCGTAGTAAGTTTATTTTTAGTATTTCTTCCTTTGGAATGTTCAAGATAATCAGTAGTAAATTCAATAGAAGTGGGGAGCTAAAAAGCCCACTTATTGTTTGACTTAATAACACCTTATGTTGTTGTTTTGATCTTTAGCGCTTCTAATATATTCACTATAGCTTGACAATTGCTAGCCTTTATCATGACTGAGTATGCCAATCACCTCCGGAGGGTGATAGAAACTCAGCTCGTTGGTTTTGTAGAGTACGTTCAAAGCATGAATGACCTCTATATAAACTCTTGGGCGGTGACGACGTGAATAGGGAGTCCAAGCTATGCATGATAAAGGTGATAATCTTATTCTTCCTGTTTGGACAAGCAGTGAAGTTGAGATCACATATTGTCAAGTTTGGTTCTTTGCTCTTCGTAGGTTTGTAGTAGTATTCATTTTTCGATTTCGTATTTAGCTTACCTGAGGACTTAAGAATGTGTTCCATTAGAAGTTGTTGTGTGAAGTTTGATTTCTAGGATTAAGTTTTTAAGATGTTTTTTTTTTTTTTGCTTAAAGTTAAGTACTTGTCTTAAGCCAAGTAAGTTGCGTCAACTTATTTTACACATGCCTTTTCTAAAAACATTTTTAAGTTAATAATGTTTTGTTTTATCTAGTTTTGTTTCGTAGTAAACAAAGTGATTTAGTTTGTTTGTTCGTTTGTTTTTGTTTTTCTTTTCTTTTCTTGTGTCCCTTGCTTTTATAGTTTTATGAGTGCTTTATTTCCTCTTATAATTCGTGAGTTCAGACTATTCTGAACTTATGAAGGTATATATAATAAGTGAAAAATGTTAAAAATAGGGAAAATAGGTCTATGCATTGTAAAAATGCTTCTAATGGATTCTAATGGATTTTGATGATCATGCTGTGTGCAACCAGAGGATATGCATCTAATCTGACATGCACTGTCTGCGAACAGACTCACAAAAGTGCTAGATCACTTCCTATTCTAGACTGACTGAATTCAACTGAACATTGGTCATGTTGTAGCTTGTCCACGGATACATAGGGTTGGATGTGTCACGTGACATCCTCTCCTTTTCAAAGTGAGGTACTGGTACCGAACTGTATGGTGTCGAGGGAGATCGCCAACAACATCCGGAATCCTGTAACGGACTCTTCGTCGGCCCACTCTGATGCGTGGGTCATGCGATACTTGAACTTCATAAAGGTCTACAACGCTTGCTTCTATGGGCCGCGCCGAAAGCGACAAAGTCTTCTGTGGCTCCTTCAATGATTCAACTTCGTCCATAGTCATGCATCTACCTTCTTCAAGAATCTCCGTGGCTGAAAATTCCTGAAACCACTTCCAACACAAAAACATGAACATACGCATTCCATGTAAAGTGACTGGAAAAACTCTCGTCTTCTCTAAAGACTGTGCATGCAATGTAGATGAACATAGAGACGGAGTGCCAAACCGTTCATCAAACACATGCAAACAATGAGATCGAATCTTGACTTTCTGATCTAAATCTATCAACTGTGGCAAATCATAATGGAAATGCCGATGCTTGATGCTTAATCCTTCTTGTGCTCTTTTAGAAACTGTGTCATGCCAAGGAAGAGACATGGAATGTGAATTCCTTGAATGCATACTTTTTATCTTTTCATGAATCATCCGCATACATTCGTGCTCATTCATGAGTGAAACGTGCTCAACGTACAATATGTCAGGCCTAGGAAAAGGGATCACATAAAGACGCTGACTAAAATACAGGAAACGATCACGAATGAAACACTCGAACAATGCGTGCTGACAAATCATTCGAACACATAGTACTTCCTGGAAGGGTTCTTTGGACCTAGACTCGAGAGCCAAGATCGGTTCGTCGTGTTTGATCGAATCCGGGGGGGGGGGGGGGGGGGGGGGGGGGGGGTGGGGGGGGGGGGGGGGGGGGGGGGGGGGTTTGCTGTGGACCTCGACTCGAAAGCAAAGATCGATTCTTCGTGATTGATCGAATCTGCAACGAGGTCGCTAGAAAAAGGATCAACTAAACCATCATCCTTGTGAACAATAACGTCTTGATCATACAAATCATCATGCTTGTGAGAAATCACATCGTGATCATCATGCTTGTCATTGTCATTCAAATCATCATGCGTATCATTATCATTCAATTCATCATGCTTATCATCATGTAAATCCTGTGTTCATGCTTAGAGAAGAAGAGACTGAGAGAGTCTTCTTCTCCTGAATCCTTTCAATCTTCGCCTGCACATTAGAATGAGAGATGGAGAATGAACCACATGCTCTCCACGAATGAAGGAGATTTCTTACTAACCTCTAGGCGGGCTCTCTCAACAAGAGAGGGACTAATCACATCATGCATACTGCCTGTTATAAACAATATGACAAAACGCTGCCCGTCATATGACCATAACATTTAATGAGAGACTCATCAATGGGAGGGTCGTGAGAAACTTGGGGCACTGTAACAGACTTGGGCACTCCAAGTCAAGAATCAATCACCACAGCACCAAATAACCACTTCAAAACTATTCACAGATCACAATAGATTTGCACTGGCCCGGCGGAGTTCCGTGCCTAGAGATATTGGCCCCAAAGACTGGCGCCCCTTTCGGTATTTCTTTATGTATTAATCAATCATCAAAGCACAAGAGCGGTTAGGGTCTCACTCTCAGACTCTGCGTCCAGATGCTCTGGGAAGTGAGCCCTAATCCGCATATTTAAATGTTACAAGGGATACCCAAAAGCGGAGCCCCAAAAGCTTGAAATCAAAAGCAGTTTCTCTCTCTCTCTCTCTCTCTCTCTCTCTCTCTCTCCTCTCTCTCTCTCTCTCTATGAGAGCCAGTAAATAAAGCAAATTCTCTCTCTTTCTCTCAATTTTCTTGCGTAGCAAAAAGCAAGCTGAGAATGCGTCGCTAGTGCTTTTTTTAAAGCTTCCGCAAAATCCGGGATTCCGTGCCTGTTGCCACCTGGCACTGGCGCCAGGCTTTTTAAGATTTCCAACCACTTAGCACTAGTTCTGTAATCGGACACTCAAATGTCCTGAGACACTTAAGTGTCCTGTTTTTTTAGTAACTTGTCATAATTATTGGGTGAATCTAGGAAAAAAATTCATAGGTCACGTTCGTATCTTAGGTCAGGTATGAGGTGAAGAACATAGCCAAATTTTACTTTTGCTAAAATTAATACCAAATTAAGATTATAATGATAAGTTTTAAGATGAAAAAATCATAGAAATTTAGTGCAGTTTTAACAAAATTTTCATAAATTGCATATAACTTCTCATTAAAATAAGATTTTGCATAGATTTCAAGGTGTATGGATAGGAAAAAATTTATTTAGCAAGAAATTGGGCTTCATAACCTAGTTATGGGACTCAATTTTTGTTATAATCAAAAGACCAAAATCTTGAAAATGCTGACAAAGAGGAAAATTTTGGTCTTTCAAGGCCTCTTTCATTAATATGATGAGGTTATGGGACAAAACCTAAGGTGTATAATGTATCTAGAGGTCAATATCTATCAACTAAGCATTTTTAGAGAGTTCAAACTCATAGGCATCTTGTAATTTAAGCTCATTTTAAAAAATTTGTAGTGCACAATTTCTTGCAAAAACAACATTGCTGTGAAAAACTAATGAAAGTGTGTATATAAATCTCCCAATTGTGTCCATATGAGGTATTTGTATACAAATAAGTGAGATGAACGAAAAAATCCGAAAGTGGACTTCATTTTAAGGCTTATCTTTGATAAGTAAAAAATCATAATTACAACATGCACAGTTTTTTGGATATGCCATAAATCACAAAATGTGGCTTGCATAACCATTAAAAATAATCACCTTATGTAATGGAGTCATAGATCTAGTATATATGCATCATAAGACATTGTAAATTCATATTTGCATATTTGACCCACAAGACTTTCTATATTTAATTCTAGTCATAAAGAATTTTTTTCTCACATGACAATTGCAAAATTATCAAACACGAAGTTACCACGGATTATTGCATGCACCCTGCTCATTTTTTTCTTAGGCTAGAGTACGAGTTTTAATGAAACATTGAATGCTGTTTTGCGTAGGTTCTTTTCATGAGTGTAGTTACTATTGAGGTTATGATCAAAAGTGAGGGATTATAATTTCTATGAGTACTTTGAATAACATTGTATAAGTTTGCAAAACCATTTTTTGAGATGTGTTTTAGTTTTCATGTACCATTTTATTTAAATTCACGAAAAAAGGACACTAAAGTGTCCTTTTTGGTACCAAACTAGTGTTAGGGTTTCAGCCAGCAGTTAGGGTTAGGGTTTCCAGAAATTAGGGTTTTTTTGAAAATTAGGGTTTTGGCAGAAATTAGGGTTTGTGTTGCCCGTAGCCACGTCATCACTTTGTGACATATCCCCCTCTTGAAAGCATTGTAATCGACCGCGATTACGCTTGCAAAACCGACAAAAGCCATAAATCGTCTTAGCAGACACTGACTGTTAGTACCTACGTACTAGGAACACACATCTAGCACATGTACCAAATCGACAGTCACATCACACGACATCACAGGACATCACTAAACATCGCAGGACATTGCATGAAATTCAACATTCATTCGGATCTTAGACCATGATTTATCGGCAATGTAGTTAGCAATCGCATCTAGATCCAATCGGGACCTTATCGATGTCCGATTGACTAACCCCTACTGCAACCATGTCTATTCGAGATCAATCAGACCAAAATGCTGCAGTCATTTCGTCTATCAGTTCCTGCACTTAAGAGAAGTCAAGAACAAATCAGTATCATAATCAAGAATTCCATTTCATTAAAGTCATACACAAATACTGTCACTTTCAATATCCCTGAAGCCATAAGAGACATCAGTGACTCTAGTATCTAAATCAAGGCATCTGTTGACAAAGGAGCGGAGCGACTCCCCTCTTGTGCATCCCACTGCACCAGATCTCCGGCCAAGCTGAATTCTGGGTTCCGTTTGGAGTAGACTATGCTAAACCAAAAGCATCGAGGTAAAGTTTCACAATTCAAGGAGTATCTGCTAGGTCCTCCTTCTCCATCCACTTCGCATCCAATGCAGGATAGTTCTTGAACTTAACCAAGGATCGCCTTCGGACTTTACCTTTAGTCTTCGTAACTTTATGTGCCAAAATCTGTTCAGGAACAAGGATCTCCTCGTTTTCTTCCACTTCGGGTTGCTCATCAAGCTCCCCATCATCAGGCACATCACCCTTAAAAGGTTTCAAGAGACTCACATGGAATGCATTGCGAATCCTCCAAGTATCTGGCAGTTTCAATCGGAAGGAGACACCATTTATCTTTTGAGTGATCTGGAGAGGTTGGTAGTATCGCATACTAAGCTTTGGAAAAAGCCTCTTCTTTCCCTTTTTCTTTCTTAGGCGTGCCTTCTCAAAACGTAAGAGCACCCAATCATCCTCCTTCAATTTCAAGTCGCGACGATGGCGATCCGTTGCCTTTTTCTGTCGTTCTTGAGACTTCTGCAAAGTCTCGCGAACCTTCGCAAAAGCCATATCCAAATCTCGCGTATATTCATCCGCTTCAAAGATCTTATCTTTCGTGCTTAGGAAGGGTGGAACCTTCGCAGCACCTTCAACAATCTCAAATAGCGCCTTCCCCGTCGAAGAGTGTATCTTGTTATTGTAGGCAAATTCCACAAAATGTAGATACTTTTCCCATTGAGTCTTCTGATGAGAGATATAAGACTTCAATAAATGTAGAACCACTGAATTTGCAATCTCAGATTGCCCATCAGTCTGCGGGTGGAACGATGACGAGAACTGCAACCGCGTGCCAATGTTCTCCCAAATTGCTTCCAAAACAAACTCGTAAATCTGGGGTCTCTGTCGACACAATCATCTCGGGCATGCCATGTAATCTGAAGATCTGGGCCACAAACAATCTCCTAAGTGATCCGGCTGGACTGTTTTCTTCACTGGAATAAAATGAGCCTGTTTGCTAAATCTGTCAATAACAGTCCAGATACCATCGTGACCACTTTGTGTTCTTGGGAGATCAAAAATGAAATCCATCGCAATACTTTCCCAGGGGCGGGTGGGTATGGGTAAAGGTTGTAACAATCCCTGTGCCTTATGCCTGTCAAACTTGACCTTCTGGCATACTAAGCAACTGTGCACAAACTCTTCCACATCCTTTTTGAGTCTCAGCCAAAAGAAGTATATCTCTACCCCCTTCATGGTGGTAGCAATGCCGTGGTGACCCGTAAAAGGTGGACAGTGGCATTCAATCATAACCTTTTCCCTCAACAGCTGTGTAACGCACAACACAGTCTTTCTCATAAAGTAGCCTTTCCGAAGGGAGTATCCAACTACTGTTTCCCCATCTCGTATCCATGTGAAAATATCTGCAAAATCTATGTCCGTGGCATACGGATCGACCATATCCTCGAAGCTCCTATGATGTATCGTGGAAATAGCCAGAACCAACGGCTTCCGAGACAAAGCATTTGCCACCACATTCTTCTGTCCTTGAACATGGACAGTCTGGAAGTGAAACTGTGACAAGATGTTCGCCCACCCGCATCTGCTTTTCTGAAAGCTGCTTCTGTGACAAGAAGTAGTGCAAACTTTGATGGTCTGTAAAGATAGTAAAATCCGCTCCGAGTAGGTAATGCCGCCACTGAGTAAGAGCATGGATAACCGCCAAAAGCTCTTTCTCATATATCTGTGCTGTCATCTCCGGCCTAGAGAACAATCGGCTCTTGTAAGCAATGACATGGCCTTCTTGCATAAAGACCGCACCCAGACTACGACCACAAGCATCACAATATACTTCAAATGACTTCTGCAAGAAGTCCGGCAAAGTCAAAACTGGTCCCGTAGTCAATTTCTCTTTCAATGTCCGAAAGGCAGGCACCTCTGTGGATCCGCATGAGAAAGGGACTCCTTTCTGTGTCAAGACATGCAAAGGGGAAGCAACCTCTGCAAACTTTCGTATGAACCGCTTGTAGTACGAACACAGTCCCAAGAAGCTTCTAACTTCATGGACATTCTTCAAATCAAGCCAATCACGGATCTTGGCTGGGTCCATTTGCACTCCAGCTTCTGAGACAATGTGTCCCAAAAAGTGTATCTTTGGTAAGAAAAATTCACTTTTCTTTGCATTAATCACTAACTTGTGATCTCGTAATGCTTGAAAGACCTGAAGCAGATGATTGCTATGTTCTGCCTCATTCTTGGAGAAAACAATGATGTCGTCAAAGAAAGTGCCAACAAATAGTCTATACTCTCGAAAAATCCTGTCCATCATTTGGTTAAATGTCGTAGGACTATAGGTTAAGCCAAAAGGCATCACCAAAAGCTCAAATAATCCAAAAGTCATCCGAAAGGCTGTCTTGTAGATGTCTCCCGGTGCGATTCGGATCTGATGATATCCACTCTTCAAGTCAATCCTTCTAAAGCACGAGGATCCCTGTAACCTGTCGAGTATATCATCGATCCTAGGAATCGGAAATCTGTTCTTGATGGTGATTTTGTTGAGAGCTCTATAATCGATACACATCCTCCAAGATCCTTCTTCCTTCAAAACCAACAACACTGGAGAGCAATACGGTGAAGTACTAGGCTGGAGTCTGGACAAGACTTTTTTCCAAGAGGTCTTTCACTTGGTTCATAATCTCTTCATTCTGTGCTCGGCTCACACGGTAAGGTGGCCGGTTCGGTGGTGTGCTTCCAGGAATTAGATCAATGGTATGATCTTCAGGACGAGCAGGTGGTAACTCTCCTGGTAGGCTCTCTGAGAAGCAATCGGCGTGAGTGCAGAAAATCTTAGGGTTCTTTATCAAGTTTAGACATATTTGTCCTATCATTATCGCTCAATTCTTTCATAAAGATCGAGTAAACAAACAGACTGGATTTCATTAATTTTGAAATGGTCGAAGTCGATACAATAGGGATGAGACTCGCCCTTCAGTTTAATATCAAGTACAATTGTTCTGCCCTTTTCTGTAGTCAAAGTCGCTTTTCTCGCCCGATAATCGACCACGGCGTTGTTCTTGTGGTACCAGGAAATCCCTAAGAGAACATCACAACCCTCCAAAGGCATTATGAAGAAGTCCTCATGCCCCAAATACCCCTGACAATGCAACCGAAGTTTGCCAATGACAGGTGTAATGGCTACGTCCCTGCCAGGTGCCTTTAGAACTGCCTCCGCAAGTGGTCCCATCCGATCGGGAGTGATCTCAAGCCGCGCCGCCAATTCCGGTGAAATGAAGTTGGCCTTGGCTCCTCTATCAAAGAAAAGCAGGGCCTCTTGATCTTTCACTTTGCCCCAAGCTCGGCAAAGTTCTGTACCCTCATCCATGGTGTCGAGATCGGTGCCTTTTCGTCCACGTTCCTCAGTTGCTGTCGAACTCTCAGGCTTGTCGTCGTTCTTATCATTCTGTTCTTTTTGTGGCTTTTTAGGGCACTTCGCGGAGATGTGTCCCATGTTCCCCGCATCCAAAGCACTTCCTCTCCTTGATGAATCGAGCTCGCTCCTGAGGAGTAAGCTTGGGTCGTGCATTCTTTTTCTCTAGGTTGCTCTTTTTCTTTCTACTTTCATTCCCAAAAGTCTGTTCGGCTCGTTGTGTCATGTTCTCATCTGTGGGGTAGGTCAGACTGCCAAAGTGAATGGCAAAGCCCCGCTTCGCATGACTCATCAACTCTTGAATAGAAGTTGACTTCTGCTCCAACTTCCAAGCAGTGATCTCGTATCTCTGTAGGTAGATCCAAGGTGAACCGCTCAATCTGTTCTCTGAAAGAGATCTTCTTGAATGAAGAGGTGGGTAGAAAAGAGCTCCAGAATCTTTCACAATAAGCATTGATTGTATCTTTCTTGGTCATTCGAAGATGGTTCCAAGCAGCTCGTATATCTCGTTCATATTCTTGCGTCAACCAAGAAGAAATAAAAAGCTTCTTAACTTTCAGCCATTTAACTGGCGCAGTCTTGTTTAAAAGAAGCGTGGACCACCAAGTACGAGCATTCCCCTTAGAGTAAGAGGCAGCTTTTCGAATCTTGGAGTGCTCTGGATAGCGTCCTCCCGCGAAAGCGATGTCAAATTGTTGTATAAAAGACAAAGATTTCGAAGCATCTGAGTATCCTGAAAAAGTATCAAACTTCATCGAGTGGCCACCTTCCTTAAACTCTGGGACTTTCTTGCTTTTATCTTCGAGAAAGTCATACTGGTTGGCTTTGTAAAAATTCTTCTTGTTTGCATAAAAGTTTCCGTCATCAGAATCTGAGCTGTCTGTAGACAAGTCCTCAGTAGAATTGTCAGCCTCTGGGCAAGATTTAGCTTTTTTTGCTCTTTCCGAAGCTTTGTTTCTTGCTTCGCTTTTTACCTTTTCTGTCTTCTTCACTCGAATCTGAAGAGCTAGAAGAACTGTCAGAAGAAGAGGAAGAAGAAGAAGAACTGGGTACTCCTTCAAATCGAACATGCTTCTTCTGTTTCTTTGCCTTGTCCAAAGTCGATCAAAAGTCGACTGACGACCCAAATATCCCAGGAAGTCAGTGCTTTTCTTCTGCTTTTTGCCCTGCTTTTTGGCTTTCTTTTGCGCGTCAAAAAGCTGAGCAATCCGTGCATCAACCACCTCTTGTAATTCCTTCTCTGAATACTGTTTGTGATCAAAAGGTTTCTTGAGAGTAGGTTTCAGGGGTGGTGTAGTGGTTTTCTGCCACTGCGCATGCACTTCCTGAAAAGAAGTCTCGCTCATATATTTTGCCAATTTCGGATCCTTAGCAAAACTGAGCATCATCTTTGTTGCATCGCCGATCAGTTGACGACGCTTCACCTCTCTTTGCTCCGCCTGAGTAGGCTGAGGCGGCCCATACTCTCTGCTGGAATCTTCGTTGTTAGGTGCAGCGGAATGAATGTTGTATTTTCTCAAGATTAGTGATCTTTATAGCTCAAGGTTCCTTTTAGTTCTTAGGGAAAGAGAGAGCTTTATGTCTTATGGAGAGTGCTATGATCACGAACAAAGTGAGTGGATATTGTGCGTGCAAGTGAATGAGACTGAGAGAAGGAGAGAGAAGAGATACGACACCGAGGTTGTAAAACCCTCCTCCGAAGGCCCCACTCTCGCCGGCGAGAGTGGTCTACTTTGATTGCACAAAGGTGTACAATGCGAATGCAATGGACTGATGCAATGGGACTATGCCGATGACGACGACGGTGGTGACGACGACGACTTGGTGGCTGAAATCTGCAATCTTTCTACTGCTCTCCAAAAACACTATGGGATGAAATCTGCGAATCTTCTATCTGCTGAATTCTGACTCTATGTCGGTGACGACAATACGACGACAACGCGCTGAAAACGCAGATGCTGAAATCTGCGTTTTCCGGGCTGAAACTGTAAACCTTGCGGAAATTGACCGTGCGGCGAGGAACTGCTACGGGAAGGTGAGATCTGCGAGGTTCGGGACTTGATCTGCGGGTACTAAGGGCTGAAAACTGAAAACGTTGATGTTCTTTGACCTTCCGTCGCGGAGAATCTGCAAAACGCTAGGGTTTGTAGCAGATGCAAAAACGCTAGGCTGAAAATCTGTAAATCTGACGCCGATTTGTCTGCAAAGGCAAAACCTAGGCTGATCTGCTGTCTGCTATAGTCCCGGGCTGATCTGCTGTGCAAAACGCCAGGGCTGGTTCTCCATGCAAAACGCTAGGCTGATGGAATCTGCTCCAAAAACGCTAGCCTCTTGGGGGGTTCTGCTGAGAAAGTTGCCTGTTGAGCATGTGCTCCTGCTGCCTCTTTGTGCCAGAAAGTGCTAACTTGGTTTGCTTATATATTAACAGCAAAATTGCCCTACCTACTTTGTTGGAAAGTCACTTAAAAATAATAAGTGAAAATAACCAATAAATAGGAAAATAGGCTAAATGCACTGGAAAATTCCCCTAACTGATGCTAATGGATTTTGATGGAGATTCCGATGATCATGCTGTGTGCAACCGGAGGATATGCATCTATGCTAAGTGACTGGGCATGCACGGTCTACGAATAGACTCACAAAAGTGCCAGATCACTGCTAATCTAAACTTGACTTGATTGACGGGAACCCTGCTATGGTGTAGCTTGTCCACAGACACATAGGGTTGGGATGTGTCACGTGACATCCCCTCCTTTTCAAAGTGAGGTACTGGTACCGAACTGTATGGCGTCGAGGGAGATCGCCAACAGCATCCGGAATCCTGGAAAGGACTCTTCGCCGGCCCACTCTGAGGTGTGGGTCGTGCGGTACTTGAACTTCATAAAGGTCTGCAATGCTTGCTTCTTTGGGCCGCGCCGAAAGCGACTCAAAGTCTTTGATAGCTCCTTTCTTGCTTCAACTTCGTATAGAGTCCCGCTTCTTTCGTCTTCAAGAATCTCCATGGCTGAAAATTCCTGAAACCATCTCCAACACAAAACCATGAACATACCCATTCCATGTAAAGTGAAGGAAAAAAATCTTGTCTTCTCTAAAGACTGTGTATGCAATGTCGATGAACATAGAGATGGAGTGACAACCCGTTCATGAAACACATGCAAACAATGAATCTTTTTTGTTTGATCGAAATCAATCAACTGTGGCAAATCACAATGGAAATGCCCATGCTTGGTGCTCATACAATCATGTGCTCTTTCGGAAACTGTGTCATGCCACGGAAGAAACATGGAATGTGACTTTCTGACATACAAACTTTTCAGCTTTTCATAAAAAATCCGCATACATTCGTGCTCATCCATGATAGAAACGTGCTCAACATACAATATGTCATGCCTAGGAAAAGGGATCACATAATGATGTTGACTAAAATACAGGAAACCTTCACGAATGAAACACTCGAACAATGCATGCGTATCAATCATGCGAACACATAATACTTCCTGTGATGGTTCTTGAGACCTAGGCATGAGAGCCAAGATCTGTTCTTTCTGACGTGGTTCTTCTTGAGTGGGTTCTTTCTGAGGGGGTTAAGTTGACCTAGGCCCGAGAGCCAAGATCGATTCTTCGTGATTGATCGAATCAACAACGAGGTTAGCTTCGCTGGAAAAGGGATCACATAATGATGTTGACTAAAATACAGGAAACCTTCACGAATGAAACACTCGAACAATGCATGCGTATCAATCATGCGAACACATAATACTTCCTGTGATGGTTCTTGAGACCTAGGCATGAGAGCCAAGATCTGTTCTTTCTGACGTGGTTCTTCTTGAGTGGGTTCTTTCTGAGGGGGTTATGTTGACCTAGGCCCGAGAGCCAAGATCGATTCTTCGTGATTGATCGAATCAACAACGAGGTTAGCTTCGCTAGAAAAAGCATCCACTAACACATTATCCTTGTGAACAATCACATCATCTTCATGCAATTCATCCTACTTGTGAGAAATCACATCTTGACCATGCAAATCATCATGCTTGTCATTGGCATCCAAATCATCATGCTTATCTTTGTCATCCAAATCATCATGCTTGTCATTCAAATCATCATGCTTATCATGGTCAATCAAATCATCATCATGCTTCACACAATCATGCAAATCCTGTGTGTCATGCTTTGGAGAAGAAGAGATTGAGAGAGTCTCCTTTTCCCGATTCTGTTCAAAGTACGCCTGTACTTGAGAAAAAAGTCGCAAGGACTCTTTGTTTTGTCGGATGCTCTGTTCTTGTAGTGCTTTGGTCTCACGCGCTATGGCTGTCATTCTGTCTTGGTACTTACGCTCGATGGCTGCCATATCTTCTTCGTAGGCTTTTCTTTCGGCTTCTCTTTCTTGGTCCAACTCCTCCATAGGAGTCCGTGCAATCTTTGTCGTAGATGGGGAAGGGTCGGAAAAACCTCTTGGTGGCGAAAATTCTTCTTCGCCTCTCTCATGCTCATCACCTCCAAGCGAAGTATCCATTCCGCTTCGAGTAATGACCATTCTGCAATCGTGGGTTCTTGGGGTCTTGGGTTCTTAAGTCCACGAGGAACTTGGGTTCTTGCGGATCTTGGGTTCTTAAGTTCACGAGAAACTTGGGTTCTTGAGGGTCTTGAGGTTCTTGAGGTCCTTGATTTGTGAGAATCTCGGGTTCTTGAGGTTCTTGAGTCTTGAGGGTCTTGGGTTCTTGGGGTTCTTGAGGTTTTCTTTCGCTTGCAAATCGTGTTGGAGAAGGATCTTCTCTTCACTTGAGTTCTACCCTTTTCTGCGGGCACACCCCTTGGCAGCCTTGCGCTCACACCAAGGTTGCTTTTTCCCACCTCACGTCGATTGGCTGGCCGCCAAGTGCACGGTCCGCTCTCAATGAGTGAAAAGAGACACAAGGGGAGGCTTGACAAGCCCTTCTTTCTTGGGATTCCTGTCACTCTTCAACAAAACACGATTAGGAATCGCCATGCCCAAGTAAACTTGGGTTTCGTGCGATTGCAACAAGAAAAAAAATTCTTGTGGTTCTTGTGATTCTTTCCTTGAGTAATGCAGAACACTTCCAAAGCTCTGATACCAATGTTAGGTGCACCGGAATGAATGTTGTATTTTCTCAAGATTAGTGATCTTTATTGCTCAAGGTTCCTTTTGGTTCTTAGGGAAAGAGAGAGCTTTCCGTCTTATGGAGAGTGCTATGATCACGAACAAAGTGAGTGGTTATTGTGCGTGCAAGTGAATGAGACTGAGAGAAGGAGAGAGAAGAGATACGACACCGAGAGGTTGTAAAACCCTCCTCCGAAGGCCCCACTCTCGTCGGCGAGAGTGGTCTACTTTGATTGCACAAAGGTGTACAATGCAAATGCAATGGACTGATGCAATGGGACTATGCCGATGACGACGACGACGACTTGGTGGCTGAAATCTGCAATCTTTCTACTGCCGTCCAAAAACGCTATGGGCTGAAATCTGCGAATCTTCTATCTGCTGAATTCTGACTCTATGTCGGTGACGATGTCGATGACGACGATGCGACGACGACGCGCTGAAAACGCAGATGCTGAAATCTGCGTTTTCCGGGCTGAAACTGTAAACCTTGCGGAAACTGACCGTGCGGCGAGGAACTGCTACGGGAAGGTGAGATCTGCGAGGTTCGGGACTTGATTTGCGGGTACTAAGGGCTGAAAACTGAAAAAAAAAACGGTGAGGGCTGTCTGTAAATATGACGGTGATTGTCTGCAAAGGCAAAACGCTAGGCTGATCTGCTGTCTGCTGTAGTCGCCGGGGCTGATCTGCTGTGAAAAACGCCAGGGCTGGTTCTTCATGCAAAAACGCTAGGCTGATGGATCTGCTCCAAAAACGCTAGGCCTCTTGGGGGGGTTCTGCTGAGAAGTTGCCTGTTGAGCATGTGCTCCTGCTGCCTCTTCTGCCAGAAAGTGCTAACTTGGGTTTGCATATATATTAACTTAGCAAAATCGCCCTACCTACTTTTGTTGGAAAGTCACTTAAAAATAATAAGTGAAAATAACCAATAAATAGGAAAATAGGCTAAATGCATTGGAAAATTCCCCTAATTGATGCTAATGGATTTTGATGGAGATTCCGATGATCATGCTGTGTGCAACTGGAGGATATGCATTTATGCTAAGTGATTGGGCATGCACGGTCTACGAATAGACTCACAAAAGTGCCAGATCACTGCTAATCTAAACTTGACTTGATTGACGGGAACCTTGCTATGGTGTAGCTTGTTGACAGACACATAGGGTTGGGATGTGTCACGTGACATTCGTTGTGATCCCTGCCCGTATCTCCAGATGCAGAGGGAGTCGATTGATCCTTGCGTGCAGCCATAGGTGCCGCGGAAAAAAATAATGGGGATCGGATTTCCCATAGAAGAGAAATCGACCGTGCTCTGATACCATTGTAACAGACTTGGACACTCCAAGTCAAGAATCAATTAACACAGCACCAAATAACCACTTCAAAACAATTCACAGATCACAATAGATTTGCACTGGCCCGACAGAGTTCCGTGCCTAGAGATATTGGCCCCAAAGACTGGCGTCCCTTTCGGTATTTCTATCAATCATCAAAGTACAAGAGCAGTTAGGGTTTCACTCTCAGACTCTGCATCCGGATGCTCTGGGAAGTGAGCCCTAATTCGCGTATTTAAATGTTACAAGGGATGCCCAAAAGCAAAGCCCCAAAAGCTTGAAATCAAAAGCAGTTTCTCTCTCTCTCTCTCTCTCTCTCTCTCTCTCTCTCTCTCTCTCAATGAGAGCCAGTAAATAAAGCAAATTCTCTCTCTTTCTCTCAATTTTCTTACGTAGTGAGACAAGCTTTTCCATGCATGGGAACCCCCCATATATTTTTTCTCTTTTACCAAAAATATTTCCTATTATATAAGTTTTGATTTTTTTTCCCTTTTCCACAAACGTTTTTGCCTTTATTAAATAAATAAGACTTATGCTAATCAATGTAGCATAAATAAGTAAGCTTTCTTTGTTCATCTCTCTTTTGACCTTAAACATTAAATATATATATTCTAAATTACATTATATATCTTTAGTATTTTCTAATATATTTTTCATGTATATATATTATTCCACCCTACCAAATATTTTATTCAGTAGTTTTCATTTTTAAACCTCAACGCCACTTTCAAATTTCAATAATACCTCCATTTAGATGATTGCCAACCTTTTCAACACTATAGGTCATGTTTTCATACACATGAAAGAGCTTACACTTGAAGGCAAGAGAGAGTCCACTCAAAGGGGACCACCAAAAGACCTTTGCAGCCACAAATAATACATTATTTGGCTGAATTTTTTGCGTAGAGAAGAATCTCGAATCTGAAGAAGTGTTCAACATGAAAGTTGTAGCTCGTTAGGTCAACTTTTAGCTCAATTTTTTTTCAGAATTTTTAGAGTTATGAACGCGGAGCTATGATTTTTGTGGTGTACCACAGTTTTCTCGTGTAATGGTGACACGAGGCCATCCCCAGTTTTCTTCTCTCTAGAATGGCTATGGTTCTACAAGTCTTCAAGCATGATTACAAGAGACAAGGCTCTTTTAATGAGGTCTTGGCAAGTATAGAGTGGTTCTTTCACCATTTTTTGGGGATCCATCCTCATCAACAACTATCCACCTTCGACAACCTCTCTTATAAATTTCTTACCTCTCTCTTCTTTCCCTAATAAGCTTATGTCTAGCCAAAGCTAGACTATTGTAAATATCTCCTATTCTCTACATCCTACCTTCATTCTCTCTTCTTCTCTCTCTATTGACTCTGGTATTTTAAATAATGAGGAGACAAGATGGGAGCCACAGTCACATGCACCCCATTTTCCTAGTCACCAAAGTGGGACACTCACTTCAATTAGAAATATTGCTAAATCCTCTCCTCCTTTCCTATATAAGGAGGCCATGAGAGCTCACTTGGAAGAAAAAACACACACACACATACACCTATCCATACACACCCTTGTGCTACATGCTTGTAGCATGAACCCTAATCACATAATCACAACACCATCACCATGTACAAAAGATGAGCACCATATCTCCACACCACTTGTAATTAAGGGTTGAAGACACAATTTCAAGAAGAAGAAGGGTGGACACACTCATGATATTCCTCGCTATCAACTCCCATCTCTCCATTACGCCTCCTATGATATTGTCCCCTTCTCATTTTCCTGCCATACGCTACCTATTGTATTCATCTTTTGCAAGCAATCAACACACTCCATCTTGATGCCATACTTTGTTGCTTTGGATACATCTCATTGTGAGTATGGTATATGCTTGTTCCTTGCCTTTTTTTTTCTGCTTATGTAAAGGTGTGCGGATTCACCACCATACACACTCTCTCTCTCCCTCTCATATTCCTATCATCTTGCTACTTCCATCTTGAGGTGTGCGGGTTCGCCACCTCTTGTATGATAAGTGAGCATACTCGCAAGTTTCCCCTACCTCATTATCTTCCTTACTAACATGCACGAGTAGCAAGGCCATTCTCACTCACTCACCACTCCTCTCACCTTATTCTCCGACCACCCCATTCCACATTTGGGCGTGGATCTTGAAATTGTTTTCCATGGCATGTTTCATTGTGTATATGTATGTGTCCTAGCCGCATATCTTGCTAGGTGGTGCCTTTATTGTGTACCTCTCATGAGATGAGGCCATTGTGCATAGTCTTGGTGTAGAGGCCACCGGGTCTATTTTTTGCATTTTCGTCTCTCATTTGGTGCTCCCACGGAGGAGAGCTCTTGAAACCTTCAGTTTACAAGGCTGACATGTTTACTTCTCTTCATGTACGAGTGGCTTCTTGAATTCTCTAATTGGACCACTGAAGAGGAGGAGCTTCAAGAAGGTTTGACGCAAGTCATCAAGACACTCTTGCCAGGGTGTTGTATTGTTAGCATAGAAGAGGTGGTAAGACACTCTTTCCCTACTCAAATTATTTACATTTCTCATCATCCCTGCAAGCGTAAAAGCAAGGCACAAGCTGCATTATGCTCACATTGTAGCCAAAATTTGCACCTTCGACATGAGTGCAACCCAAAGTGAAGAAAAGGCCATCATTTTCTCCCTCGACATCCGCATAAGCGTTCTCACATCAGTAGGCTTTCAAGTAACACAAGGCTTCTCTACATCTACGTCCCCATGTTTGCCACCTATTCCACCTACGCCCACAACAAGCCTTCACAACTTGAGGAAGCTGCTATGAACGCGTGGTCCCTCTCTCTCCCTTGCACCAAAAGATTCAAGGGTTTTCCAGCGCTGACAATCACCCCGTCTCCAAAACAAAAGGGTAAATCCTCCAAAGTCTTTCTATACCTCACTCTCATCTCATGAGCGAGGAACTAGAAACAGCAGCATGGATTCTACGTCGTCTACCGAGTGAAGTGATGGAGCTTGTCATGGACAAGATCTTTGACATAGGGTTTGCTTGGCGGAAAGACAAGACCCCTTACCTTCAAGGAGTGTTGCTTGTGAATCAAGGCTATGATGACGACTTTACAGCTTGCTATGTATCCATCCAACTTGGATTAATCCAAGTTGTATTAATCGAACTTGGATTAATCCAACTTGGATTAATACAAGTAGTAAGACTCACCACCTACCTCATCACACCTGTGTATACACTAGATGACACTCTATCTTGCAGGAAAGTGAAGTTGCTTAAAGAGAGAGAGAGAGTTCAAGCTTTTCCAAGAGCTTGCTAGAGAGACAGTCCTAGAGCTAGAAGACGAAGACACCCTTGTCCTGTGGTACTATAAATTTGACCTCGACTACCAAGAGCTCTACACCTCCGACTATAACCTTCCACCACAAAGGAGAGAGCCTTTCCGAATTATCATGTGATGGACCCAGCGCATCAGCCTTTTGCAAGGAACCAAACTTATGCACCACAACGAATTCAATCAATCAAAGTAATCTTGGACCGCAAGATGTTTTATCAGCAGATCATTACAACCATGTTTGGTAGAGAACGACTGCAAGAGATAAACACCTCTTCTCTACCCTTTATCCTCCCTATGATTAATCATGAAGTGTCTTTTGATGTAGTTATTTTCATCCTTGTATAGTATGTTTTCCATCTATCGAGCACCCATGTATTGAATCTCTATTTATTTAAAAAAAAAAAAAAAGATTTCTAAGTCGATGTAATTTTCTCACACCACAATGGTAAGTGTAGCATTTCCAACCTTTACTGGTAAGGTGGGTGAGGATGCTGCAGACTTTCTAGACAACTTTGAAATAGCATGTGTCATCTCTGCAAGAGATGATGATGCTTCGCGCTTGCGCATCATCCCACTTCTAATGAAGGTGGAGGCAAGATCATGGTACAATGTCTTGGCACAAGCAACCAAGGAACGGTGGGACTTATTAAGAGTAGCCTTTGTCAAGCGTTTTGGAGAGGGCACAACATCAGAGAAGCTATGGCAATTGTTGACAGAGTTGAAGCAGGGCAGTATGCTAGAATACGCATCATATGAGTCAAAGTTTGTAGATTTATGGGGGCGATGGGTTGCATCGCTAAGAGAGGATGAGGGGGCACCTGATTTCCTAAAGAAGGATCGGTTTGTGGCTGGGTTATGGCCAACTCTTAAAGAGAAGGTGAAGGGAAGGTTTCCTGCTACGTATGAGCTAGCAGTTGAAGTGGCCCGCCTTAAAAACAAGAAGTTGCGTCTACAAGCCAGGAACATCGATGAAGAGGAAGCCGTTAGGACCCGACCACCTCTAGCACCACCTACAACAGCCGCCCAGAGGATTCAACCATAAGAACGAATTGAAGATCAGCAAGACCTGCTCAACCGAATCACCAATCAACTTGAGAATCTCTCAGTCCATTTGATACAACAAGGGCATGCACACAATCGCAACCAAGAGCAAGGAAGAGGACAACGAAGACAAAACCAAGAATACCACTGCTACAATTGTGGGGAGGATGGTCATGGCATGTACTACTGTCCACACCCAAGGAGGCAGAATTTCAACAGAGGAGCCAGGGAATACCAGGTTTCACCACCGAGAGCAAGACCACCACCACCGAGGGCACCACAACAAGCACTACCCGTGCAAATCCTACAACCATCCATTAAACCACATCCACCACCACCACCACCACAACCTCTCATTCAACCCTTACCCCCACCTCTAGTTGGCAATCAAATAGTAAGCGTCATCAGTCTTGAAGGTAAGGGAAAGGAGAAAGTGGAGCAGGACATCAAGGGAGTGGCAAAAGGTAAGACCAAGTTTAAAGGAGTAGATGCCATAGGGGTAAAACGCGCTAGGCATGGTGAATCTTCCCAAAAGGAAGAAAAGATGAAGACTAAAGGGGAATCTAGCAAAAAGCCGTCCAAGTCACGACGTAAAATTGACATTGTAGATTTCTCTTTGGGTGAATGTTCTAAACCATATGATTTGGTTCAAGATGTTTCTGTGCAGGGCCCAAAAATCACCTGGCGCGAGTTACTCCACCTAGCACTTAGGGTGAGGAGACAATGGACAAAGATGGTTAGCACTAAACGACCAAAGCCAAAGATAGCTGGGGCTATCTCTGGGAGGAATCTAGATGACATACTACCAGGGATGGATGCTTACATCAAAGGGCAACATATCGTTCACGCTCCAAGGCTTCCTGTCGTTCTGCTTTTCTTTCTAGTTGTGCTATCACAACGCGATTCGCTTCTTGTTGTTGTGCCATCATCTCCATCATCGACTTGACCAACGTCTCCATAGGATTTGGTGCAATCCCTGGCGTAGATGGCGAAGGGGGAGGGTCAGGAAAACCTCCATGGTGAGGAAATTCTTCTTCGCTACTTTCATGCCCATCACCTCCATGCGAAGTATCCATTCCGCTTCGGGTGATGACCATACACTGTGATCTTTGGTTCTTAAGCTCATGAGGAACTTGGGGTCTTGTGGGTCTTGGGTTCTTGAGGTTCTTGAGGTTCTTGAGGGTCTTGAGGGTCTTGAGGTTCTTGAGTTCTTGCGGTTCTTGCAGTTCTTGAGCTCTTGCGGTCTTGAGTTTCTTCTTTCGCTTGCAATCTGTGTTAGAGAAGGATCTTCTTCTTCACCCGAGTTCTGCTCTTTTCTGCGGGCGCACACCTTGGCGGCCTTGCACTCACACCAAGGTTGCTTTTTCCCACCTCACGTCAATTGGCCGGCCGCTAAGTGCACGGTTTGCTCTCAATGAGTGAAAAGAGGCACAAGGGGAGGCTGGACAAGCCCTTCTTTCCTGGGTTTCTTGTCACTCTTCAAAAACACGATTAGGTATCGACACGCCCAAGAGGACTTGGGTTACGTGTGACCTCAACAAGCAAAAAAAATTCTCTGGTTCTTGTGGTTCTTTCCTTGAGTGATACAGAACACTGCCAAAGCTCTGATACCAATGTAAGGTGCAGCGGAATGAATGTTGAACTTTGCTCAAGATGAGTGCTCCGAACTGTGCTCAAGGTTCCTTTTTCTTAGGGAAGGGAGAGCCTTCCGTTCTTTAATGAGAGAGTGCAAGTGATCACAAACAAAGTGAATAGACACCGTGCGTGAAGATGCTGACTGAGAGATAGAGACAGAAGAGAATACAACACCAGGGATGTTGTAAAACCCTCCTCCAAGGGTCCCACTCTCGATGGCGAGAGTGGTCTACTATTGATTGCACAATCTGGTACAATATGCTGATGCAAATCTAAGTGATGCTATGTCGAGGTCGAGGGTGCTAAGGCTGAAAATTGAATGTTGTACTGACAATGGGACGACGACTATGATGGGCTGAACTGACTCTCCTTTTGCTACTCAGACGTCTCACTGTGCGATTCGGATCTGATGATATCCACTCTTCAAGTCAATCCTGCTAAAGCACGAGGATCTCTGTAACCTGTCGAGTATATCATCGATCCTAGGAATCGGAAATCTGTTCTTGATGGCGATTTTGTTGAGAGCTCTATAATCGATGCACATCCTCCAAGATCCGTCTTCCTTCAAAACCAACAACATTGGAGAGAAATACGGTGAAGTACTAGGCTGGACAAGACTTTTTTCCAAGAGGTCTTTCACTTGGTTCATAATCTCTTCATTCTGTGCTCGGCTCACACGGTAAGGTGGCCGGTTCGGTGGTGTGCTTCCAGGAATCAGATCAATGGTATGATCTTCAGGACAAGCAGGTGGTAACTCGCCTGGCAGGCCCTCTGAGAAGCAATCGGCATGAGAGTGGAGAAAATCTTGAGGTTCTTTATCAAGTTCAGACATATTTGTCCTATCCTCAACACTCAACTCTTTCAAAAAGATTGAGTGAACAAACAGACTAGATTTCATTAATTTAGAAATGACTGAAGCCGATATGATAGGGACGGACTCACCCTTAAATATCAAGTACAATGGTTCTGCCCTTCTCTGTGGTCAATGTCGCTTTCCTCACCCGATAGTCGACCACGGCATTGTTCTTGTGGTACCAGGGAATTCCCAAGAGAACATCACAACCTTCCAAAGGCATTATGTAAAAGTCCTGATGCCCCAAATACCCCTGACAATGCAACCGAAATTTGCCAATGACAGGTGTAATGGCTACGTCCCTGTCGGGTGCCGCTAGAACTGCCTCCGCAAGTGGTCCCATCCGATTGGGAATGATCTCGAGCCGCGCCGCCAATTTCGGTGAAATGAATTTGGCCTTGGCTCCATCAAAGAAGATCAGGGCTTCTTGGTCTTTCACTGTGCCCCAAGCTCGGCAAAGTTCTGTACTCTTGTACCGTGCTGGGATCGATACCCACGCAATCTGGAACCAGTCCTGTTTTCATGTTGCCTTTTCTTCCACGTTTCTCAGCTGCTCTTGAACTCTTAGGCCTTTCGTCGTCCTTGTCGTTCTGTTCTTTCTGTGCCTTTTTAGGGCACCTCGCGGAGATATGTCGAGTTTCCCCGCATCCAAAGCACTTCCCCTCCTTGATGAAGCGAGCTCTCTCCTGAGGAGTAAGCTTGGGTCGTGCATCTTTCTTTTCTGGGTTGCTCTTCCTCTTTCTACTTCCATTTGTCAAAGTCTGTTCGGCTCTTTGTGTCATGATCTCATCGATGGGGTAGGTGAGACTGCCAGAGTGAATGGCAAAACCCCGTTTCGCATGACTCATCAACTCTTGAATGGAAGACGACTTCTGTTCCAAGCAGTGATCTCGGATCTCTGTAGGTAGACCCAAGGTAAACCGCTCAATCTGTTCCTTGAACAAGATCTTCTTAAATGAAGAGGCGGGTAAGAAAAGAGCTCCAGAATCTCTTGCAATAAGCGTCCACTGTATCCTTCTTGGTTATCCGAAGATGGTTCCCAGCAGTTCGTATATCACGTTCATACTCTCGAGTCAGCCAAGAAGAAATAAAAAGCCTCTTGAATTTCAGCCATTTAACTGGCGCAGTCTTGCTTAATAGAAGCATGGACCACCAAGTTCGAGCATTTCCCTTTAAGTAAGAGGCAGCTCTCCGAATCTTAGAGTGCTCTAAGTAACTCCCTCCCGCTAAAGCGATGTCAAACTGTTGTACAAAAGACAGAGCCTTCGAAGCATCTCTATAACGAGAAAAAGTGTCAAATTTAATTGACTGTCCAATCTTTAAACTCTCGGACTTTCTTGCTTTTGTCTTCCAGAAAGTCATACTGGTTGGCTTTGTAAAAATTCTTCTTCTTTGCATAAAAGTTGTCGTTAGAGTCTGAACTGTCTGTAGACGAGTCCTCTGTAGAACTGTCACTCACGGGGCGAGATTTAGACTTCTTTGTCTTTTTCTTGTCCTTTCCGAAGCGTTGCTTTTTGCTTCGCTTTTTGCCTTTTCGGTCTTCTTCACTCGAGTCAAATGGGCTAGAAGAACTGTAAGAAGAAGAAGAAGAAGAAGAACTGGGTATTCCTTCAAATCGAACACGCTTCTTCTGCTTTCTTGCCTTTTCAAATGTAGACTGACGACCCAAATAACCTGGGAAGTCAGTGCCTTTCTTCTGCTTTTTGCTGTGCTTTTTAGCTTTATTCTGCGCGTCAAAAAGCTGTGCAATTCGCGCATCAACCACCTCTTCTAATTCCTTCTCTGTATACTTCTTGGGAGTAGGAGGTTTCTTGAGAGCGGGTTTTCGGGGTGGTTCTGTGGTTTTCTGCCACTGCATGTGCATCTCCTTCAAAGAGGTCTTGCTCATATATTTTGCCATCTTTGGGTCCTTGGCAAAATTAAGCATCATCTTTGTTGCATCGTCGATCAATTGACGACGCTCCATCTCTCGACGCTCCGCCTGCGCAGGAGGAGGCGGGCCACACTCCTTGCCGGAATCTTCGTTGTGATCCCTTCGCGCATCTCCGGATGTAGAGGGAGTCGACTGATCTTTCCCTGAAGCCATAGGTGCCACGGGAAAAAAATTGGGATCGGATTTCCCGTAGGAGAGAAATCGGCTGTGCTTTGATACCACTGTAACAGACTTGGACACTCCAAGTCAAGAATCTTCTGCGACAGCACCAAAATAACCACTTCAAAACAGTTCGCAGTTCACAATTTTATTCGACACTGGCCCGGCGGAGTTTCGTGCCTAGATATATTGGCCCCAAAGGTTGGCGCCCCGTTCGGTATTTCTTTTTGTATTAATCTGAGTTCAAAGTACAGGAGTGCGGGCATGCGCTCACACTCAGACTTTGCGTCTAGATGCTCTGAGTTGTGAGAGGCCTGCTCACATATTTAAAAGTACAAGGGATGCCAAAAGCAGAGTCCCAGAAGCTTCTTTTCAAAAGCTTTCAATAATAAAGCAAGTCTCTTTTTCTCTCCCACGAGCCCTCTTTCTAAATTAAAGCAGAGCTTTTAGCTCTCTCTCTCTCTCTCTCTCTCTCTCTCTCTCTCTCTCTCTCTCTCTCTTTATGCTTTTCTTAAAATAAAGCAAGAGAGCTCTTTCTCTCTCTCCAATTACGTAGGAAAAAGCAAGGCCCAAAACTGCCAAAAAGCTACCGTATAGCACTGCCATGTCAGCAGTAAGGAATCCCACAATTTGCGCCGCGTTTTGCACCCGTATAGCCTACCACGTGTCATCTCTGCAGCTAGCCAGCCACGTCAGCTTTTAGGGTTTCCTGCAGGGTGTGTGTGGATGTGTACTGGCATGCCACGTCATCAGTTTGTGACAGTGTTGCTATTGATTTCTCGCTTGGAGTGTCCAAGCCTGTAACAGTGGTATCAGAGCTCAAAAAGATTCTTCTTCTATGGAGGATCCGATCCCTTCTGAAGCACAAAGAGGTTCTTGAGGAGAATCTGACAGAGCATACAAAATTTTTGTGAAAGAATCTTCCTGTCCCGACCTCAGACTTATTAGTCACTCCCACCCCTTCATCCATCGTGCATCGGGCGCACTCCGGGCTTCATCGCTCTGTCTTAAAGGGCATAAGTCTTAAAGAACCCAAGAGTACACATGAGTTCTTGCGGAGAATCTGAAAGAGATAACACCCCTCGGCGGGAAGGCAAAGAAAAGTTGAAACCGGGTGTGGGAACTGAAAAAAGTAATCAAGAATTGGGCAAATTTTCAGTGTGGAAGTTTGCCAGAGCGGAGTACAAACGTAAACTATAGGTTGACACGTGTGTGAAAAGTTGATCAAGTACTCTAGAGACCCGAGATTTGCGAAACACTTGAAGAATTACCCGATTGATGAAATTCACTCAAGATGGCGTGAGGCCATTGATTCTACTCTTAGGTCGGGAGGAAAACTGAAAGGACAGACGACTGCAGAAAAGCGGAAGCTATACTCGTAGAAAGTGCTGGACAGAGCTCTTGACCAAAAGATGAATCAAATAATGAAAGGCTTGAAACACTCTTGAAAGAAGAGGAAATTGGTGGATTTTCCTGGTTATTTGGGCTGGAAGTCAAGTTTCGAGGTGGCAAGCAAATCCAAGAAGCGTCCTTGTCCTCGTTTCGAGGACGACTCAGATTTTTCTTCGTCTTCAGAGAGTTGCAACAGTTCGTCATCCTCTAGTTTTAGAGAGGATGAGAAAAGGTGGAAGAAGCAAAAGCAAGAAAAGCAGATTTGTGAAAAAGTCTTGAAGGCATGGAAGGCCATGCATGTAGCAGTTTGGAGAAGGAGAGCTTGTCCTCTTTTGACAGTGAGAAAATGAGCAAGAAGACCAAGGAGTTCAAGGAAGAGGGCCAGGCCGTCAGGTTTGAGACGTTTATAGGCTACCAGGACACCCATCGAGCCCTTGAGTTTATACAGCAGTTTGACGTCGCGTTCTTTGGAGGTCGGTTTAGAGAACACTCCAAGGTGCGAAGGGCGGCATCTTACTTGAAAGAAACTGCACAGACATGGTGGCCTACTCTGTTGTTACACAATGAAGCACCGGTGACACGATTAAAATTCAAGAAAATTTGCACGTCAACTTGGATATAAGATGAATATGAAAGAGATGTCATCATGGCGTGGCATCACTTGAGAATGACTAAGAAAGATACATTGGATGACTACTGCCAAAGGTTTTGCGATACTTATCTGCCAGTATATTCGCTTTAGAAGATTACTTTGAGAAACTAGATTGAGCGGATTCGAGAGTATATTGTCTAAACTAGAAGTCTGACTCTATTTAGAGACTTATGGGACATGCTAAGCAAGGATTTGAAATGCATGCCGGCTCATTGACTTATCCTAGGGACAAGATAGTATTCACCTCAATAGGGCGAGAGTTTGCCAAAGAAGAGAATGAATCAAGAGAACCAAATGAGAGCTCAACACAGGATTTTGGAGCAGTAAGAGAATCAGATGGTAGCGCATCTGAGGGTTCCGACGAACTAAAGGAACTAGATGCAAGTTCATTAGAGGATTCTGGAGATGAAAGGGGATTAGATGATATTGCGTCTCAGGGTTCCGACAATCGAGACTGACGTGCCAATGGATAGGGGAGGCTAGCGAAGCTACCCAGAGGTCCCAGGGCACAAGGAAAGAAAGGAAAGGGAATCAATTGGTAGATCAGAGAATTTTCCAGATCTAGGTGATGTGCTAGTGGACAGGAGCCTGAGGAGCAACCTGAAGTGGAAGAGACCGAGGAGATTCTCGTTCTAGAACAAATACTGGCTCACATGGAAAGAAAAGCGAAGTATCCGACATTGGATGTGAAGTGAAAGGAGGAGGAGGTACTCCTCAAATACTGGAACTTTACCTTGAGGCTTTCGGTCTAGTATCGACTATTCCGAGAGATCCTGGAGATTAGAGGTTGAATTTGGTGCAGTTGGGACTGCACAAGAGGGGAGTTACTCCGCTCCTTTGTCACAGATTACCTGTCACAAATTGCTGACGTGTCAAGCCACTGAAGAACGGAGCCAACTTGCAGATCCGGCCGAGGATCCTAAACGCTAAGTGAAGAACCAGAAACAACAGAAGAAGTTTTACCAATTTGCAAAGTCTTGCCGAGTGGTATATTTCTAAAGAAGAGTTCCACCCAACTTATCTGACCCCGTCTGATGGGGCCCAAGTGACCTAGAGAGATTAAACTAAAGCGGGACCAACACACACACACACACAAACACACACACACACACATACACACACCAAAAGCATAGAAGATGATGACATGGCAGCTGTACGAAGTGCTGGCAGTGCCATGTGGTAGACAGTACGAAATCCCGCAGTTTACGCTGACATGCTGACGTGGTGAGAGGCAGAAGTGAAAAAAAGACCCGGTGGCCTCTACACCAAGACTATGCACAATGGCCTCATCATGGGGGATACACAATAGGGGCACCACCTAGCAAGATATGCGGCTAGGACGCATACATATACACAATGAAGCATGCCATGGAAAACAATTTCAAGATCCACGTCCAAATGTGGAATGGGGTGGTCGGAGAATAAGGTGAGAGGAGTGGTGAATGAGTGAGAATGGGCTTGCTACTCGTGCATGTTAGTAAGGAAGATAATGAGGTAGGGGAAACTTGCGAGTATGCTCACTTATCATACAAGAGGTGGCGAACCCGCACACCTCAAGATGGAAGTAGCAAGATGATAGGAATATGAGAGGGAGAGAGAGAGTGTGTGTATGGTGGTGAATCCGCACACCTTTACATAAGCAGAAAAAAACAGGCAAGGAACAAGCATATACCATACTCACAATGAGATATATCCAAAGCGACAAAGTATGGCATCAAGATGAAGTGTGTTGATTGCTTGGAAAAGATGAATACAATAGGTAGCGTATGGCAGGAAAATGAGAAGGGGACAATATCATAGGAGGCGTAATGGAGAGATGGGAGTTGATGGCGAGGAATATCATGAGTGTGTCCACCCTTCTTCTTCTTGAAATTGTGTCTTCAATCCTTAATTACAAGTGGCGTGGAGGTGTGGTGCTCATCTTTTGTGCATGGTGATGGTGATGATGATGGTGTTGTGATTATGTGATTAGGGTTCATGCTACAAGCATGTAGCACAAGAGTGTGTATGGATAGGTGTGTGTGCGTGTGTATGTGTGTGTGTTTTAAGTGAGCTCTCATGGCCTCCTTATATAGGGAAGGACGGGGGAAATTAGCAATATTTCTATTTGAGGTGAGTGTCCCACTTTGGTGACTAGGAAAATGGGGTGCATGTGACTATGGCTCCCATCTTGTTGTAACAGACTTGGACACTCCAAGTCAAGAATCAACCGCAACAGCACCAAATAACCACTTCAAAACAATTCACAGATCACAATAGATTTGCACTGGCCTGGCGGAGTTCCGTGCCTAGAGATATTGGCCCCAAAGACTGGCGTCCCTTTCGGTATTTCTTTTTATATGAATCAGATCAAAGTACAAGAGAGTGGATAGGGTTTCACTCTCAGACTCTGCGTCCAGATGCTCTCAGAAGTGAGGCCCTTACCACTAATTTAAAGGTTACAAGGGATGTCCAAAAGCAAAGCCCCAAAAGCTTTTAAAATCAAAAGCATCAGTTCTCTCTCTCTGTGTTAGAGAGTCTTTTCTCTTTTTTTTATAAAAAAAAGCAAAAGCAAAATTCGCGTCGCTCATCATTTTCCCAAATTTTTTTTTTAAAAGCCTCCGCGATTTCCGAAAATTAGGGTTTTTGGCAAAAATTAGGGTTTGTAGGAATTTTAGGGTTTCTGGCAGAAATTTGGGTTTCTGTTGTCCACCACGTCATCACTTTGTGACATACTCCCCTCTTGAAAGCATTGTAATTAACCGCGATTACGCCTGCAAAACCGACAAAAGCCATAAACCGTCTTAGCAGACACTGACTGTTAGTACCTACGTACTAGGAACACACATCTAGCACATGTACAAAATCGACAGTCACATCACACGACATCACAGGACATCACCAGACATCACAGGACATCACATGACATTCAACATTCATTCGGATCTTAGACCATGATTTATCGGCAATGTAGCTAGTAATCACATCTAGGTCCAATCGGGACCTCATCGATGTCCGATTGACTAACCCCTATTGCAACCATGTCTATTCGAGATCAAGTAGACCAAAATGCTGCAGTCATTTCGTCTATCAGTTCCTGCACTCACAAGAAGTCAAGAACAAATGAGTATCATAATAAGGAATTCCATTTCATAAAGTCATCCAACAGAATACTGTCATCTCTCAGTATCCCTGAAGCTCAAAGAGACATCAGTGACTTTAGTATCAAAATCGAGGCATCTGTTGACAAAGGAGTGGAGTAACTCCCCTCTTGTGCATCCCACTGCACCAGATCTCTGGCCAAGTTGAATTCTGGGTTCCGTTTGGAGTAGACTACGCTAAACCAAACATTGAGGTAAAGTTTCACAATCCGAGGAGTATCTGCTAGGTCCTCCTCCTCCATCTACTTCGCATAAAATGCAGGAAAGTTCTTGAACTAAACCAAGAACCGCTTTCGGACTTTACCTTTCTTCGTATCATTATGTGCCAAAATCTGTTCAGGAACAAGGATCTCCTCGTTTTCTTCCACTGCGGGTTGCTCATCAGGCTCCCCATCATCAGGCACCCACCCTTAATAGGGTTCAAGAGACTCACATGCAATGCATTGTGAATCCTCCAAGTATCTGGTAGTTTCAATCGGAAGGAGACATCATTTATCTTGTCAGTGATGTAGAAAGGTCCGTAGTATCGCATACTAAGCTTTGGAAAAAGCCTCTCCTTTCCCTTTTTCTTTCGCAGGTGTGCCTTCTCAAAAGTAAGAGCACCTAATCATCCTCCTTCAGTTTCCAGTCGCGACGATGGTGATCCGCTGCCTTTTTCTATCGTTCTTGAGACTCCTGCAAAGTCTCGCGAACCTTGGCAAAAGCCGTATCCAAGTCTCGCGAATATTCATCCGCTTCTAATTTCTAATCTTTCGTGCTCAGGAAGGATGGAACCTTCGCAACACTTTCAACAATCTCACATGGCGTCTTCCCCGTCGAAGAGTGTATCGTGTTATTGTAGACAAATTCTACCAAAGGTAAGTTCTTTTCCCATTGAGTCTTCTGATCCGAGATACAAGACTTCAGTAAATCTAAAATCACTGAATTGGCAATCTCAAATTTCCCGTCGGTCTGCAAGTGGAACGATGACGAGAACTGCAAGTGCGTGCCAATGTTCTCCCAAATTGCTTTCCAAAACCAACTCATAAATCTGGGGTCTCTGTCGGAGAGAATCATCTGAAACGTGCCATGTAATCGGAAAATCATCGTAATCATTCTGTATTCTCGGGAGATCAAAAAAATGAAATCCATTTCAATATTTTCCGAGGGGCGGGTGGGTATGGGTAAAGGCTGTAACAATCCCTGTGCTTTATGCCTGTCAAACTTGACCTTCTGGCATACCAAGCAACTGCGCACAAACTCTTCCACATCCTTCTTGAGTCACGGCCAAAAAGTATCTCTCTACCCCTTTCATGGTGGTAGCAATGCCGCGGTGACCCGTAAAAGGTGGACAGTGGCAATCAGTCATAACCTTTTCCCTCAACGGCTGTGTAACGCACAACATAGTCTTTTTCATCAAGTAGCCTTCCCGAAGGGAGTATCCAGCTACTGTCTCCCCATCCTGTATCCGTGTGAAAATATCTGCAAAATCTGTATCTGTGGCATACTGATCGACCATATCCTTGAAGCTCCTATGATGTATCGCGGAAATAGCCAGAACCAACGGTTTCCTAGACAAAGCATCTGCCACAACATTCTTCTGTCCCTGCACATGGACAATCTCGAAGTGGAACTGTGACAAGATGTTCACCCACCGCATCTGGTTTTCCGAAAGCTTCTTCTGTGACAAGAAGTAGCGCAAACTCTGATGGTCTGTAAAGACAGTAAAATCCGCTCCGAGTAGGTAATGCCGCCACTGAGTAAGAGCATGGATAACCGCCAAAAGCTCTTTCTCATAGATCTGTGCTGTCATCTCTGGCCTAGAGAACAAACGGCTCTCGTAAGCTATGACATGGCCTTCTTGCATCAAGACCGCACCCAGACTATGACCACAAGCATCTGAATATACTTCAAATGACTTCTACAAGTCCGGCAAAGTCAAAATAGGTCCCGTAGTCAATTTCTCTTTCAATGTCCAAAAGGCAGTCACCTCTGTGGGTCCCCACGAAAAAGGTACTCCTTTCTGTGTCAAGGTATGCAAAGGGGAAGCAACCTCTGCAAACTTTCGTATGAACCGCCTGTAGTACGAACACAGTCCCAAGAAGCTTCTAACTTCATGGACATTTCTCAAATCGGGCCAATCACGGATAGTCTCTATCTTGGCCGGGTCCATTTGCACTCCTGTTGCTGACACAATGTGTCCCAAAAAGTGTATCTCTGGTAGGAAAAATTCACTTTTCTTTGCATTAATCACTAACGTGTGATCTCGTAATGCCTGAAAGACTTGAAGCAGATGATCTCTGTGTTCTGCCTCATTCTTGGAGAAAACAATGATGTCGTGAAAGAAATTAGGGTTTCTGCTGTCCGCCACGTCATCACTTTGTGACACTTGTCTCCTCATTATTTAAAATACCAGAGTCAATAGAGAGAAGAAGAGAGAATGTGGGTAGGATGTAGAGGATAGGAGATATTTACAATTGTCTAGCTTTGGCTAGACTTAAGGTTATTAGGGAGAGAAGAGAGAGGTAAGAAATTTACAAGAGAGATTGTCAAAGGTGGATAGTTGTTGATGAGGATGGATCCTCCAAAAATGGTGATAGAATCACTCTAGACTTGCCAAGACCTCATTAAAAGAGCCTTGTCTCTTGTAATCATGCTTGAAGACTTGTAGAACCATAGCCATTCTAGAGGGAAGAAAATTGGGTATGGCCTGTGTCACCATTACACGAGAAAACTGGGGTCCACTACAAAAATCATATCTCCGTGTTCATAACTCCAAAAATTCTGAAAAAAATTGAGCTAAAAGTTGAGATCAGGAGCTACATCTTTCATGTTGAACGCTCCTTCAGATTCGGGGTTCTTCTCTACTTAAAAGATTCAGCCAAATAATGTATTATTTGCGACTGCAAAGGTCTTTTGGTGGTCCCCTTTGAGTGGACTTCCCTCTTGCCTTCAAGTGTAAGCTCTTTCATGTGTATGAAAACATGACCTAGAGTTTTGAAAATATTGGCAATCATCTAAATGGAGGTATTATTGAAATTTGAAAGTGGGGTTGAGGTTTGAAAATGAAAACTAATAAATAAAATATTTGGTAGGGTGGAATAATATATATACATGAAAAATATATTAGAAAATATTAAAATATATAATGTAATTTAGAATATATATTTAATATTTAAGGTCAAAAGAGAGATCAACAAAGAAAGCTTACTTATTTATGCTACATCGTGATTGATTAGCATAAGTCTTATTTATTTAATAAAGGCTAAAACTTTTGTGAAAAAGGGAAGAAAAATCAAAAGTAACTTATGTAATAGGAAATATTTTGGTAAAAGGGTAAAGATATATGGGGGGGTTCCCATGCATGGAAAAGGTTGCCTCATTAGCCTTCTCCCTAAGGCTAGAGGTATTCATGCCTCTAGCGTTGTACTTGATTCTTCTTTAATTGAGGTGGAGGAGTCTCCCTCCTCAGGGATTTCCATCATAGGTGCTTGATGAAATCTCAAAAAATACTGCTTCAATCTCCATCCATTGACACGTGTTTTGTGGAGCCTACCATCTGCATCCATCAATCGGTAACTGCCATTGGCGTAGCGCTTTCTAATGACAAATGGCCTCTCCCATCTTGGTGAAAACTTTTTATCCTTCCTAGTGTCAAACCTGTTATCATACCGTAGGACCAACATACCTTTCTTGAGACCTTTTTCCCTAAGTCCCTTGTTGAAGGTAAGTCGACGTTGCTCTGCCTGTGCTGCATAATAGTTGATAGCATCTTCTCTGTCTAGTTGAAGCCTCTCTAGATCAAGAATGTGGTTGTGGAGATGAACATTAGGACGTTCCACCTGCCCAGCTAGCACCTTGAGACTAGCCAATTGTACTTCAATGGGTAAAATGGCTTTCTTACCAAACACCAAGTGATATGGTGTGAACCCAAGGGATGTGCGAAATGAAGTACGATAAGCCCAAAGTGCAGCCATAAGATGCTTGTCCCAATCACTTTTGTGATTGTTTACATGTTTAGTGATGATCTTGCAGATCATACCATTTACCTTTTCCACCAAACCATTGCATTGTGGGTAGTAGGGAGTTGAGTGTCGTCTTGAGATACCTAACTTCTCCATTAGCTCTCCTACAAGGTCTCCTCTAAAACCTGGTCCCCTGTCAGAAATTATTTCAAGAAGAGTGCCAAAACGGCAACAAATGTTTTCAAATACGAACTTAGCCACTTTCTTATGTTGTAATCCGGGTGGTGGCAACTGCTTCAGCCCACCTGGTCATGTAGTCCACACCCATGATGATATAAAATTTACCTGATTGGCTCCTTGGCAAAGGCCCAATAGCATCAATTCCCCATTTCTCAAATGGTCCATATGAGATTATCGGAGTCTGTGGCTCATATGTGAGCCTCCTATCCCCTGCCTTTTGACATTCCTTGCATGTTTTACACCAATGATGCACATCCCTATGTAGACTAGGCCATACAAACCCGGCTTGTAGAATCTTTCTACTAGTGATGTCAAGTGCAAAGTGTCCTCCGTAAACACCATCATGGCAACTTGAAATGATTTCAGTGATCTCTCTAGAGAGAGGTACACGCCTAAGAATTTGATCCTTACCCTTGCAGTAGAGGTCGTCATTGATAAGGCGGTATTTTGTTGCCTTGCGCACAAGCCATTGCTTTTGGCCCTTAGTAAGATCCTTAAGACACTCTCCTGTGTCCAAGAAACTCATGATGTCAGGCATAGCATCGCTACCTTGGAAGAGAGGTAGCTTCAACTTGATAGCACCCACCACTGAAACATCTTGCAGCTTCTCTCTAGCTAGAGCATCTGCTTCTTGATTTCCTGCTCGAGGGACATGATGTAATTGTACAACTTGAAATTTTCCTAAAAGTTCCTTGACTTTGCGCAAATGGCCTAGCAAGCTATGATTTTTACAAGCCCAAGTTCCTTGTATTTGTTTTATTAAAAGCATGGCATCACCAAATACATTTAACCGTTGAATGCCCTATGTCACACACCACTCTAACCCAAGAGTTAAGGCTGCATATTCTGCCTCATTGTTAGAGTGAGAATCCAAGAGATTCCCAATGGAGAAAACCTTATCCCCTTGCTCGTTGAAGATGACAATGCCTGCTGCAGCTTTGTCCACTTTCCTCTTGTAGGCTCCATCAAAGAAAAGAGAGTGAGCCTCCTCTACCTTAGGGACTTCCAGCACAGGTGTAATCTCTTGATCATTTGGCTTTATCTTTAGCTTCTTTTTTTTTTCCGAGAAAGAGATCCTTCTATTAGTTAATGAAAGCTGCCCATAGGGCTACATCCACCTCTGCAAGAGAGGGCTACAACAAACATGATGGGGAGACACTCCCAATGAAAAAACAGCATATATACAATGGGGCTAAATCAAGAGATGGGAGGAGGGAAAAGCCACACAGGTGGACAGTAGTGCCATCTGAGCACCCCTTGGACTGGCCCTTGTGGAGTTCTCCACTTGCATTGTATAGTCAAACTCTTGTAGCTTTGTGAGCCATTTGGAAATCCTAGAAGAAACATCCATGTGCTGCATTACATAAGGAAATACTTCTTCCATTGTTAAGATTATGAATGGTCTAGACAATAAATAAGTGCCATCTTTAGCTTCTTTTCATAGTGGCGATGAGTGAGAATACCTTCTAGACTGGCCCTTGTGGAGTTCTCCACTTGCATTGTGTAGTCAAACTTTTGTAGCTTTGTGAGCCATTTGGAAATCCTAGAAGAAACATCCATGTGCTGCATTACATAAGGAAATACTTCTTCCATTGTTAAGATTATGAATGGTCTAGACAATAAATAAGAGCGAAATTTGGTGGTAGCAAACATTAATGCAAGCACCATGTGCTCCACTGCCGTGTATCCCTTTTCTGATGGAGTCATCATTCGACTAGAGAATTAGATAGGACGCATGAAAGAAGTTTGAGGATCCTTTTGCATCAATACAACCCCAAGTGTGTCATTGCCCACACTAGGGTTTACATAAAATGGCTCGTCCCACTTTGGAGGTGCTATGGTGGGAAGTGAAGCTAGAATTTGTTTTACCTCATTGAATTGTTGTTCATTTTTTTTCACTCCAAGTGAAAATCTCTTGATGGGTAACTTGTTGTAAAGGGAGAACCACTTGGGAGAGCAAGTGAATGAACCTACTCAAATACTTCACCTTTTGAAGAAAAGAGACCAACTGCTTTGTTGTGGTGGGAGAGGTCAAAGCCAGCAAGGCTTGAACCTTGCTTGGGTCAGCTTCAATGCCATTGGCCGAGATCACATGGCCAAGAAGAGTAACCTTGCTTTCACCAATGTGGCATTTCTCCACATTGAGTTGGCCCCCCAAAGCTTGTAGCCTAGCTAGACCTTCATAAACTTTCTCCAAATGAAGAGAGCGAGAGCTATAGATACAAAAGTCATCAATAAAAACACGGATTGATTTTCGAAAGAATGACTGAAAAACAAATGTCACATATCGCTGAAAAGTGGCTGGAGCATTAGTGAGACCAAAAGGCATAACTCTGTAAGCAAAACATCCCCATGGTGTGATGAAGGTTGTCTTCTTTTGATCTTCTTCAGCGATACTAATTTGGAATTAGCCTGAGTATCCATCACATACCGTGTAGCGCTCATGTCCTGCTACCTCATTGAGTATTTCGTCTTGAAAAGGAAGAGGAAAATGGTCCCTCTCTGTGGCTGCATTAAGAGGCTTGTAATCAACACAAACCCTCCACTTACCATTCTTCTTTGATGTGACTACCACTGGAGAAACCCACTCTGAGTCTTCAAGAGGATAGATAAACCCGGCTTCTAGCAACTTCCTCACCTCTTTGAGCAGGGCGTCTTGTTGAATTACTCCTAGGCGCCTGAGCTTCTGCACTACAGGTTTACTTCCCTCCTTGAGCTTAATGTGATGTTGAACTACTGTGATGCCAGTGATTTTATCATATTCATCAATGAACAATGTGGTAAAATTACTTAGCATCAAAATATAATCTTCACGCTCCTTCCCACACAACTCACTAGAGAGCATTTGATGTAGCTTACTTGCTTCTACCAGAGGTTGTATACCTGGTGTCTCCCCTTGGTTTGATGATGAGGCATCAGGTTGCTCCATCTTCTTAGGGTCCTTGAGAATGATTCCCATCACCTCAATGCTACTGTCACTTTCTTCACTCACTGCTGCTGACTCCTCTGAAGTGGTTGAAGAGTCACCACTAGAAAACTCATCCTCGGAGGTTTCTAGATCCATGTCGCATTATTGACCTATCTTCATGTCGTAAAGTCTTGGCCTCTCTTTTGCATCCTTCATCTGGATTATGCCGGTGTCCCAGTCCTGCTTAGCTCTCATAGCCATAAGCCAAGGCCTCCCTAGAATGATAGGATAGCCCTCCCCTTTGTGTGGCATGACAAAGATATCCACATCTACCTCGGTGTTGAATGCCTTTATCCTAACTGCATTTATAACACCAACACATTGAACTTTTACATTATTTGCCATTTTGGATCGGCATGGTGCCGGCCGACTCACCTCTAAACCCAAACGGTGCATCATTTTTTCACTCATGACGTATATTTGTGCGCCACCATCGATGTAGATATTGGAGATGTGTTGCCCTTTGATGTAAGCATCCATCACTGGTAGTATGTCATCTAGATTTCTCCCAGAGATAGCCCCAGCTATCTTTGGCTTTCGTCGTCTTGTGCTAACCATCTTTGTCCATTGTCTCCTCACCCTAGGTGCTAGGTGGAGTAATTGGGGCCAGGTGATTTTTGGGCCCTGCACAGAAACATGTTGAATCAAATTATATGGTTTAGAACAATCACTCAAAGAGAAATCTACAATGTCAATTTTACGTCGTGACTTGGACGGCTTTTTGCTAGATTCCCCTTTAGTCTTCATCTTTTCTTCCTTTTGGGAAGATTCACCATGCCTAGCGCGTTTTACCCCTATGGCATCTACTTCTTTAAACTTGGTCTTACCTTTTGCTACTCACTTGATATCCTCCTCCACTTTCTCTTTTCCTTTACCTTCGAGACTGATGACGCTTACTGTTTGATTGCCAACTAGTGGTGGGGGTAAGGGTGGAATGAGAGGTTGTCGTGGTGGTGGTGGTTGTGGTTGAATGGGTGGTTGTAGGATTTGCATAGGTGGTGCTTGTTGTGGTGCCCTCGATGGTGGTGGTCTTGCTCTCGGTGGTGAAACTTGGTTTTGCCTGGCTCCTCTGTTGAAATTCTGCCTCCTTGGGTGTGGACAGTAGTACATGCCATGACCATCCTCCCCACAATTGTAGCAGTGGTATTCTTGGTTTTGTCTTCGTTGTCCTCTTCCTTGCTCTTGGTTGTGATTGTGTGCATGCCCTTGTTGTATCAAATGGACTGAGAGATTCTCAAGTTGATTGGTGATTCGATTGAGCAGGTCTTGCTGATCTTCAATTGGTTCTTGTGGTTGAATCCTCTGGGCGGCTGTTGTAGGTGGTGCTAGAGGTGGTCGGGTCCTAACGGCTTCCTCTTCATCGATATTCCTGGCTTGTAGGCGCAACTTCTTGTCTTTAAGGCGGGCCACTTCAACTGCTAGCTCATACGTAGCAGAAAACCTTCCCTTCACCTTCTCTTTAAGAGTTGGCCATAACCCAGCCACAAACCGATCCTTCTTTAGGAAATCAGGTGCCCCCTCATCCTCTCTTAGCGATGCAACCCGTCGCCCCCATAAATCTACAAACTTTGACTCATATGATGCGTATTCTAGCATACTACCCTGCTTCAACTCTGTCAACAATTGCCATAGCTTCTCTGATGTTGTGCCCTCTCCAAAACGCTTGACAAAGGCTACTCTTAATAAGTCCCACCGTTCCTTGGTTGCTTGTGCCAAGGCATTGTACCATGATCTTGCCTCCACCTTCATTAGAAGTGGGATGATGCGCAAGCGTGAAGCATCATCATCTCTCGCAGAGATAACACATGCTATTTCCAAGTTGTCTAGAAAGTCTGCAGCATCCTCACCCACCTTACCAGTAAAGGTTGGAAATGCTACACTTGCCATTGTGAGAGTGAGAAAGTTAACTCGACTTAGAATTTTTTCATATTTATAAATAGAGATTCAATACATGGGTGCTCGGTAGATGGAAAACATACTATACAAGGATGAAAATAACTACATCAAAAGACACTTCATGATTAATCATAGGGAGGATAAAGGATGGAGAAGAGGTGTTTATCTCTTGCAGTCGTTCTCTACCAAACATGGTTGTAATGATCTGCTGATAAAACATCTTGCGGTCCAAGATTACTTTGATTGATTGAATTCGTTGTGGTGCATAAGTTTGGTTCCTTGCAAAAGGCTGATGCGCTGGGTCCATCACATGATAATTCGGAAAGGCTCTCTCCTTCGTGGTGGAAGGTTATAGTCGGAGGTGTAGAGCTCTTGGTAGTCGAGGTCAAATTTATAGTACCACAGGACAAGGTTGTCTTCGTCTTCTAGCTCTAGGGCTGTTCCTCTAGCAAGCTCTTGGAAAAGCTTGAACTCTCTCTCTTTGAGCAACTTCACTTTCCTGCAAGATAGAGTGCCATCTAGTGTATACACAGGTGTGATGAGGTAGATGGTGAGTCTTACTACTTGTATTAATCCAAGTTGGATGGATACATAGCAAGCTGTAAAGTGGTCATCATAGCCTTGATTCACAAGCAACACCCCTTGAAGGTGGAGGGTCTTGTCTTTCCGCCAAGCAAAACCTGTGTTAAAGACCTTGTCGATGACAAGCTCCGCCACTTCACTCGGTAGACGACGTAGAATCCATGCTGCTGTTTCTAGTTCCTGGCTCATGAGATGAGAGTGAGGTATAAAAAGACTTTGGAGGATTTGCCCTTTTGTTTTGGAGACGGGGTGATTGTTGGCGCTGGAAAACCCTTGAATCTTTTGGTGCAAGGGAGAGAGAGGGACCACGCGTTCGTAGTAGCTTCCTCAAGTTGTGAAGGCTTGTTGTGTATGCAGGTGGAATAGGTGGCAAAGATGGGGACGTAGATGTAGAGAAGCCTGGTGCTACTTGAAAGCCTACCGTTGTGAGAACGCCTGTGCGGATGTCGAGGGAGAAAATGATGGCCTTTTCTTCACTTTGGGTTGCACTCATGTCGAAGGTGCCGTTTTTGGCTACAATGTGAGCATGATGCAGCTTGTGCCTTGCTTTTACGCTTGCGGGGATGATGAGAAATGTAAACAATCTGAGTAGGGAAAGAGGGTCTTACCACTTCTTCTATGCTAACAATACAACACCCTTGCAAGAGTGTCTTGATGACTTGTGTCAAACCTGCTTGAAGCTCCTCCTCTTCAGTGGTCCAATTAGAGAATTCAAGAAGCCACTCGTCAATGAAGAGAAGTAAATATGGCAGCCTTGTAAACTGAAGGTTTCAAGAGCCCTCCTCAGTGGAGGCACCAAATGAGAGGCGGAAGTGAAAAAAAGACCCAGTGGCCTCTACACCAAGACTATGCACAATGGCCTCATCATGGGGGATACACAATAGGAGCACCACCTAGCAAGATATGCGGCTAGGACGCATACATATACACAATGAAGCATGCCATGGAAAACAATTTCAAGATCCACGTCCAAATGTGGAATGGGGTGGTCGGAGAATAAGGTGAGAGGAGTGGTGAATGAGTGAGAATGGGCTTGCTACTCGTGCATGTTAGTAAGGAAGATAATGAGGTAGGGGAAACTTGCGAGTATGCTCACTTATCATACAAGAGGTGGCGAACCCGCACACCTCAAGATGGAAGTAGCAAGATGATAGGAATATGAGAGGGAGAGAGAGAGTGTGTGTATGGTGGTGAATCCGCACACCTTTACATAAGCAGAAAAAAAAAGGCAAGGAACAAGCATATACCATACTCACAATGAGATGTATCCAAAGCGACAAAGTATGGCATCAAGATGGAGTGTGTTGATTGCTTGCAAAAGATGAATACAATAGGTAGCGTATGGCAGGAAAATGAGAAGGGGACAATATCATAGGAGGCGTAATGGAGAGATGGGAGTTGATGGCGAGGAATATCATGAGTGTGTCCACCCTTCTTCTTCTTGAAATTGTGTCTTCAATCCTTAATTACAAGTGGCGTGGAGGTGTGGTGCTCATCTTTTGTGCATGGTGATGGTGATGATGATGGTGTTGTGATTATGTGATTAGGGTTCATGCTACAAGCATGTAGCACAAGAGTGTGTATGGATAGGTGTGTGTGCGTGTGTATGTGTGTGTGTTTTAAGTGAGCTCTCATGGCCTCCTTATATAGGGAAGGACGGGGGAAATTAGCAATATTTCTATTTGAGGTGAGTGTCCCACTTTGGTGACTAGGAAAATGGGGTGCATGTGACTATGGCTCCCATCTTGTTGTAACAGACTTGGACACTCCAAGTCAAGAATCAACTGCAACAGCACCAAATAACCACTTCAAAACAATTCACAGATCACAATAGATTTGCACTGGCCTGGCGGAGTTCCGTGCCTAGAGATATTGGCCCCAAAGACTGGCGTCCCTTTCGGTATTTCTTTTTATATGAATCAGATCAAAGTACAAGAGAGTGGATAGGCTTTCACTCTTAGACTCTGCGTCCAGATGCTCTCAGAAGTGAGGCCCTCACCACTAATTTAAAGGTTACAAGGGATGTCCAAAAGCAGAGCCCCAAAACCTTTTAAAATCAAAAGCATCAGTTCTCTCTCTCTCTCTCTCTTAGAGAGTCTTTTCTCTTTTTTTTATAAAAAAAAGCAAAAGCAAAATTCGCGTCGCTCATCATTTTCCCAAATTTTTTTAAAAAAATGTCTCCGCGATTCTGAGAATTAGGGTTTGTAGGAATTTTAGGGTTTCTGGCAGAAATTTGGGTTTCTGTTGTCCACCACGTCATCACTTTGTGACATACTCCCCTCTTGAAAGCATTGTAATTAACCGCGATTACGCCTGCAAAACCGACAAAAGCCATAAACCGTCTTAGCAGACACTGACTGTTAGTACCTACGTACTAGGAACACACATCTAGCACATGTACAAAATCGACAGTCACATCACACGACATCACAGGACATCACCAGACATCACAGGACATCACATGACATTCAACATTCATTCGGATCTTAGACCATGATTTATCGGCAGTGTAGCTAGCAATCACATCTAGGTCCAATCGGGACCTCATCGATGTCCGATTGACTAACCCCTATTGCAACCATGTCTATTCGAGATCAAGTAGACCAAAATGCTGCAGTCATTTCATCTATCAGTTCCTGCACTCACAAGAAGTCAAGAACAAATCAGTATCATAATCAGGAATTCCATTTCATAAAGTCATCCAACAGAATGCTGTCATCTCTCAGTATCCCTGAAGCTCAAAGAGACATCAGTGACTTTAGTATCAAAATCGAGGCATCTGTTGACAAAGGAGTGGAGTAACTCCCCTCTTGTGCATCCCACTGCACCAGATCTCTGGCCAAGTTGAATTCTGGGTTCCGTTTGGAGTAGACTACGCTAAACCAAACATTGAGGTAAAGTTTCACAATCCGAGGAGTATCTGCTAGGTCCTCCTCCTCCATCCACTTCGTATCAAATGCAGGAAAGTTCTTGAACTAAACCAAGAACCACCTTCGGACTTTACCTTTCTTCGTATCATTATGTGCCAAAATCTATTCAAGAACAAGGATCTCCTCGTTTTCTTCCACTGCGGGTTGCTCATCAGGCTCCCCATCATCAGGCACCCACCCTTAACAGGGTTCAAGAGACTCACACGAAATGCATTGTGAATCCTCCAAGTATCTGGCAGTTTCAATCGGAAGTAGACATCATTTATCTTGTCAGTGATCTGGAAAGGTCCGTAGTATCGCATACTAAGATTTGGAAAAAGCCTCCTTTTTCCCTTTTTCTTTCGCAGGCGTGCCTTCTCAAAAGTAAGAGCACCCAATCATCCTCCTTCAGTTTCCAGTCGCGACGATGGCGATCCGCTACCTTTTTCTATCATTCTTGAGACTCCTACAAAGTCTCGCGAACCTTGGCAAAAGCCGTATCCATGTCTCGCGAATATTCATCCGCTTCTAATTTCTAATCTTTCGTGCTCAGGAAGGATGGAACCTTCGCAGCACCTTCAACAATCTCACATGGCGTCTTCCCCGTCGAAGAGTGTATCGTGTTATTGTAGACAAATTCCACCAAAGGTAAGTTCTTTTCCCATTGAGTCTTCTGATCCGAGATACAAGACTTCAATAAATCTAAAATCACTGAATTGGCAATCTCAAATTGCCGGTCAGTTTGCAAGTGGAACGATGACGAGAACTGCAAGTGCGTGCCAATGTTCTCCCAAATTGCTTTCCAAAACCAACTCATAAATCTGGGGTCTCTGTTGGAGAGAATCGTCTCAGACGTGCCATGTAATCGGAAAATCATTGTAATCATTCTGTATTCTCGGGAGATCAAAAAAATGAAATCCATTTCAATATTTTCCGAGGGGCGGGTGGGTATGGGTAAAGGCTGTAACAATCCCTGTGCTTTATGCCTGTCAAACTTGACCTTCTGGCATACCAAGCAACTGCGCACAAACTCTTCCACATCCTTCTTGAGTCACGGTTAAAAGAAGTATCTCTCTACCCCTTTCATGGTGGTAGCAATGCCGCGGTGACCCGTAAAAGGTGGACAGTGGCAATCAGTCATAACCTTTTCCCTCAACGGCTGTGTAACGCACAACATAGTCTTTTTCATCAAGTAGCCTTCCCGAAGGGAGTATCCAGCTACTGTCTCCCCATCCTGTATCCGTGTGAAAATATCTGCAAAATCTGTATCTGTGGCATACGGATCGACCATATCCTTGAAGCTCCTATGATGTATCGTGGAAATAGCCAGAACCAACGGTTTCCGAGACAAAGCATCTGCCACCACATTCTTCTGTCCCTGCACATGGACAATCTCGAAGTGGAACTGTGACAAGATGTTCACCCACCGCATCTGGTTTTCCGAAAGCTTCTTCTGTGACAAGAAGTAGCGCAAACTCTGATGGTCTGTAAAGACAGTAAAATCCTCTCCGAGTAGGTAATGCCGCCACTGAATAAGAGCATGGATAACCGCCAAAAGCTCTTTCTCATAGATCTGTGCTGTCATCTCTGGCCTAGAGAACAAACGGCTCTCGTAAGCTATGACATGGCCTTCTTGCATCAAGACTGCACCCAGACTACGACCACAAGCATCAGAATACACTTGAAATGACTTCTGCAAGTCCGGCAAAGTCAAAATAGGTCCCGTAGTCAATTTCTCTTTCAATGTCCAAAAGGCAGTCACCTTTGTGGGTCCTCACGAAAAAGGTACTCCTTTCTGTGTCAAGGTATGCAAAGGGGAAGCAACCTCTGCAAACTTTCGTATGAACCGCCTGTAGTACGAACACAGTCCCAAGAAGCTTCTAACTTCATGGACATTTCTCAAATCGGGCCAATCACGGATAGTCTCTATCTTGGCCGGGTCCATTTGCACTCCTGTTGCTGACACAATGTGTCCCAAAAAGTGTATCTCTGGTAGGAAAAATTCACTTTTCTTTGCATTAATCACTAACGTGTGATCTCGTAATGCCTGAAAGACTTGAAGCAGATGATCTCTGTGTTCTGCCTCATTGTTGGAGAAAACAATGATGTCGTCAAAGAAAGTGCCAACAAATAGCCTGTACTCTTGAAAAATCCTGTCCATCATTTGGTTAAATGTCGTAGGAGCATTGGTTAAGCCAAAAGGCATCACCAAAAACTCAAATAACCCAAAAGTCGTCCGAAAAGCTGTCTTGTAGACATCTCCTGGCGCTATCCTGATCTGATGATATTTACTTTTCAAGTCAATCCTGCTAAAGCACGAGGATCCCTGTAAATTGTCGAGTATATCATCGATCCTAGGAATCGGAAATCTGTTCTTGATGGTGATTTTGTTGAGAGCGCTATAATCAATGCACATTCTCCAAGATCTGTCTTTCTTCAAAACCAACAACATTGGAGAGCAATACGGTGAAGTACTAGGTTGGACAAGACCCTTTTCCAAGAGGTCTTTCACTAGGTTCATAATCTTTTCATTCTGTACTCGGCTCACACGATAAGGTGGCCGATTCGGTGGCGTGCTTCCAGATATCAGATCAATGGTATGATCTTTAGGCCCTCTCAAAAGCAATCGGCATGAGCGTGGAGAAAAAATCTTGGCGTTCTTTTCTTCAGGTCAAAACATATTCAACCTTTATCCATCGTTCAGTTCTCCCAAAAGAATGAGTAAGAAAATTGAAGTTCATCAAGTACAATCTCTAAGCCCTTCATTTATCAAAGTCGCTTTCTCGGCCCGGTAGTCAACCACGGCGTAGTTCTTGTGGTACCAAGGGATCGCGAGTAGAATGTCACTCACGTGCCATGAACACCCCTGTCATTGCAAACAAAGTTTGCCAATGCTCGGTGTAATGGCAACATCCCATCAGGGTGCCAGTCGAACTACCTCCGCCTGTGGCGTCAGTCTGTCGGGCGTAGTTCCAAATCGAGCCGCCAATTCCAAGTGAAAAGAAGTTGGCCTTGGCTCCTTCAAAAGAGCTTCCTGATCCTTCACTTTGCCCCGAAAGTGGCAAAGTTTGTACTTTCATTCATTAGATTCGGTGCAGGTCCCACGCCATGTGGTACTAGTTCTGTTTTTCTATCTGCCTTTTCTGCCACGTTCCTCAGCTGCTCTCGAACTCTCAGGCCTGTCGTCGTCTTTATCATTCTGTTCTTTTTGTGCCTTTTTAGGGCACTATGTGGAGATATGTCCATGTTCCCCGCATCCAAAGCACTTCCCCTCTCTGATGAAGCGAGCTCTCTCCTCAAGAGTAAGCTTGGGTTGTGCATCCTTTTTCTCTGGCTTGCTCTTTTTCTTTCTACTTTCATTCCCAGAAGTCTGTTCGGCTCGTTGTGTCATGGCCTTATCTGTGGGGTAGGTCAAACTGCCAGAGTGAATGGCAAAGCCCCGCTTCGCATGACTCATCAACTCCTAAATAGAAGCCGACTTCTATTCCAAGCAGTGATCTCGGATCTCTGTAGGTAGACCCAAGGTAAACCGTTCAATCTGTTCTCTGAACGTGATCTTCTTGATTGAAGAGGCGGGTAGAAAAGAGCTCCAGAATCTTTCACAATAAGAATTCACTGTATCGCTCTTGGTCATCCGGAGATGGCTCCAAGCAGCTCGTATATCTCGCTCAAACTCTTGAGTCAACCAAGAAGAAATAAAAATCCTCTTGAATTTCAGCCATGTAACTGGCACAGTCTTGCTTAATAGAAGCGTGGACCACCAAGTACGAGCATTCCCCTTAAAGTAAGAGGTAGCTCTCCGAATCTTGGAGTGCTCTGAATAGCGTCCTCCCGCGAAAGCGATGTCAAACTGCTGTATAAAAGACAAAGCCTTCGAAGCATCTGAGTATCCTGAAAAGTATCAAACTTGATCGAGTGGCCACCTTCCTTAAACTCTCGGACTTTCTTGCTTTTATCTTCGAGAAAGTCATACTGGTTGGCTTTGTAAAAATTCTTCTTGTTCGCATAAAACTTTCCGTCATCGGAATTTGAGCTGTCTGTAGACAAGTCCTCAGTAGAACTGTCAGTCTCTGGGCGAGATTTAGCCTTCTTTGCCTTTCTCTTGCCCTTTCCAAAGCGTTGCTTCTTGCTTCGCTTTTTACCTTTTCTGTCTTCTTCGCTCGAATCCGAGGAGCTAGAAGAACTGTCAGAAGAAGAAGAAGAAGAACTGGGTAGGTCTTCAAACTTGACGCGCTTCTTCAATTTCTTTGCCTTGTCAAATGTCGACCGACGACCCAAATATCCCGGGAAGTCAGTGCCTTTCTTCTGCTTTTTGCCGTGCTTTTTGTCCTTCTTTTGCATGTCGAAAAGCTGAGCAATCCGTGCATCAACCACATTCTCTAGTTCCTTCTCCGTATATTTCTTGGAGGCAGAAGATTTCTTGAGAGCAGGTTTCGGGAGTGGTGTTGTGGTTCTCTGCCACTCCATTTGTACCTCTTCCAAAGAGGTCTGGTTCATATATTTTGCCATCTTCGGGTCCTTGGCAAAATTGAGCATCATCTTTGTTGCATCGCCGATCCACTGGCGACGCTCTATCGCTCGCCGCTCCGCCTAAGTAGGCCAAGGCGGGCCATACTCTCTGTCTGAATCTTCGTTGTGATCCCAGCCCGCATCTCTAGATGCAGAGGGAGTTGACTGATCATTGCCTGAGGCCATAGGTGCCACAGGAAAAAAAAATATCGAGGATCGGATTTCCCGTAGAAGAGAAATCGACCGTGCTCTGATATCACTGTAACAGACTTGGACACTCCAAGTCAAGAATCAACCGCGACAGCACCAAATAACCACTTCAAAACAATTCACAGATCACAATAGATTTGCACTGGCCTGGCGGAGTTCCGTGCCTAGAGATATTGGCCCCAAAGACTGGCGCCCCTTTCGGTATTTCTTTTTATATTAATCAGATCAAAGTACAAGAGAGTGGCTAGGGTTTCACTCTCAGACTCTGCGTCCAGATGCTCTCAGAAGTGAGGCCCTCACCACTAATTTAAAGGTTACAAGGGATGTCCAAAAGCAGAGCCCCAAAAGCTTTTAAAATCAAAAGCATCAGTTCTCTCTCTCTCTCAGAGAGTCTTTTCTCTTTTTTTTATAAAAAAAGCAAAAGCAAAATTCGCGTCGCTCATCATTTTCCCAATTTTTTTTAAAAAAAAAGCCTCCGCAATTTCCGGAAATTAGGGTTTTGGCAAAAATTAGGGTTTGTAGGAATTTTAGGGTATCTGGCAGAAATTAGGGTTTCTCCTGTCCGCCACGTCATCACTTTGTGACACTTGTCTCCTCATTATTTAAAATACCAGAGTCAATAGAGAGAGAAGAAGAGAGAATGTGGGTAGGATGTAGAGGATAGGAGATATTTACAATAGTCTAGCTTTGGCTAGACTTAAGCGTATTAGGGAGAGAAGAGAGAGGTAAGAAATTTACAAGAGAGATTGTCAAAGGTGGATAGTTGTTGATGAGGATGGATCCTCCAAAAATGGTGATAGAATCACTCTAGACTTGCCAAGACCTCATTAAAAGAGCCTTGTCTCTTGTAATCATGCTTGAAGACTTGTAGAACCATAGCCATTCTAGAGGGAAGAAAATTGGGGATGGCTTGTGTCACCATTACACGAGAAAACTGGGGTCCACTACAAAAATCATATCTCCGTGTTCATAACTCCAAAAATTCTGAAAAAAATTGAGCTAAAAGTTGAGATCATGAGCTATATCTTTCATGTTGAACGCTCCTTCAGATTCGGGGTTCTTCTCTACTTAAAAAATTCAGCCAAATAATGTATTATTTGTGGCTGCAAAGGTCTTTTGGTGGTCCCCTTTGAGTGGACTTTCCTCTTGCCTTCAAGTGTAAGCTCCTTCATGTGTATGGAAACATGACCTAAAGTTTTGAAAATATTGGCAATCATCTAGATGGAGGTATTATTGAAATTTGAAAGTGGGGTTGAGGTTTGAAAATGAAAACTAGTGAATAAAATATTTGGTAGGGTGGAATAATATATATATACATGAAAAATATATTAGAAAATACTAAAATATATAATGTAATTTAGAATATATATATTTAATATTTAAGGTCAAAAGAGAGATCAACAAAGAAAGCTTACTTATTTATGCTACATCCATATTGATTAGCATAAGTCTTATTTATTTAATAAAGGCTAAAACTTTTGTGAAAAAGGGAAGAAAAATCAAAAGTAACTTATGTAATAGGAAATATTTTGGTAAAAGGGCAAAAGATATATAGGGGGTTCTCATGCATGGAAAAGCTTGCCTCAGTGGCAGCCATACCGAATTCCGCCTTTTGTGTTGACATGCTGACGTGGTAGCAGTGTACGGATTTCCCATGTTTTGTGCTGGTTGCTTTTTGGGACCAGATGCTTTTGAGTTTGAAATCTTTTCATGTAATTGCTTTACATGGCCTTTAAATATGAGCGAAGGGCTCATTCGCTCGCACTCTTCCGGGTGAAGGTGCAGAGCGCGAGTACCGTATCGGCATTGTACTGAGTTCAAGCAATATAAAGAAATACGGAAAGGGGCGCCAAGGTTTGGGGCTAGTGCTCCCTCGAGGTGGAACTCCCCCACTCCCCGTTTCGTCTGTCGTGCACTCTCTCTCTCTCTCTCTCTCTCTCTCTCTCTCTCTCTCTCTCTCTCTTTCAGTTCAGTGTTATTTGAAGTGCTAAAATTGTTAAGTGTGTTCTTTTCTGTTGGCATGTGGTGCCTGTCCCCGTGACAGTGGTATCAGAGCTTCAGGTGTGCGCTTTTCTAAGGTATACCGGTCCTACCGAAGAGTAGACAGAGCAAGATGGTGCTTTCAAGCTTTACATAAAATTTTATTAAAGAATCTTTGTGTCCTGACCCCGGACTTATTAGCCACTCCCACCCTTACTTCATCGCGCATCGGGCGTGCTCCCTTCTTCATTGTTCTGTCTTACAAGGCTTAAGTTATAAAGATCACTTGCAAGAGAAGGATCACGGATTTTTCAAAGCCATTGTTTTCCTCAGAGGTAGTGCCATGCAGTGATGGATGTCTATAGCTAGCAAGCTGTACACTCCAAGGACTTGGCAAGCTTTCAAATTTTTTTTTGCCGGAAGTTATATGCCTTCCGACATCTTTCTTCGAAGTGTAGCTTTTGGCAGAGTGGGTTATCCTGATGTAATGTGCAGCGGAAGTGAATGATGGTGTAAGCTCAGGATGAGTGATTAGTGAGTGCTCAAGGTTCCTTTTACTCTAGAGGAAGGGAGAGCCTTTCTTTCTTAAGAGAGAGCGAGAAGCAATCCGTGACTGTGTGAGTGATGACTCCTAGAAGTACCTCCCTCTCAAGTTGGGCTCTTGTCTCTCTGCACTCCTCATCATATCAGCTATTCTGGGGTATGCTCCCAAAACGTCGTCACTGCCCATGCTTAGTGTGTGGGTATGCCTCTGCTGCTGCATCTTGCAGTGTCTTTGTCAATATGTAAGTGAGCTCCTCTAGAGGTCTCCTTGGGTCCCGTGTGCATAAGCGTTTGTATATACCATCTATGTAGATAGAACGTGTCTCTGAAGTAAAAGTGTATCGGGCATGCGTAGATGTTTGTGCCAATTGAGCTATGCTGAAATGGAATGAGACGGTAAACGTGAGGAGGGCATGATTTACTGCTACCCTGATAGGCCTGACCCCGACTGTAAAGCAGAGTTAGCGGGGAACGCCCCCTAGCCCCCGTTCCGGCGTTCCGGGGGGCAGCTCCCTTCCCGAACGTTCCGGAACATATGGACGTTCCGGTGGCCAGTGCAAACCGGAACGGCCATTCCGGAACGCCCCCGGAACAGCCAACGACTACAAACAAATTTGGCAAAAATTGAAAAAATTGAAGTAAACGTTTGGGCTTCTTTTTGAAGTGTGCAAGGCCTCAAGGACTCATAAAATGCACCCCCCACCCCCTTTCTCTCCACAAGCTAATCCTCAAGGTTAAGCTCTGTCCTTCTCACACTCTCAAGATCTCTCTCAAGACTCACTCTCTCAAGGCTCAAGGCTCAAGGCTTCAAGCCTTCAGCTCTCTTCCTCTCCCTCCCACTCTCTCAAATCTCTCCCTCTCCCTCTCACTCTCTTGAGTCTCTCCCTCTCACTCTCTCAAGCTCTCTCTCTCTCTCTCTCTCTCTCTCTCTCTCTCTCTCTCTCTTCTCTCTCTCTCTCTCTCTCTCTCTCTCTCTCTCATCATCTGGTCATAGTAAGGTTGAATGGTCTTTAAAACGAGTTTTTTGTGAGTATTAGAGTCAAAGGACTTTAATACTCCTTGTATTTAAACACAAGGAGCTAAAAAATGCACTATTTGGGTGTTTTTAATACCTCTCGTTCCGCACCGTTCCCGTTCCGGACCCCTAGCCGTTCCCCCGTTCTTCGGGGATCTCGTCGCCGTTCCCGTTCCGCGTTCCGGGTAACTATGCTGTAAAGTCCTGAATAGAGGGTATAAAACTGGGCCGAGCCAAAAGTTGAAAACATAATCCATTGTGCTAGACCCATGTCTTTGAGGAAAACAAGTGAACCCACTCGATTCAAGAAATCATTGCAGGCCATTCAAGATGGCCCATGTGCAGTACCTATGACTATCAGATATCCCCCATATCCAGTGTGCTCCTCATCCTGCGAACACCTTGCCAATCCCATATCATTGACATCCAATTCTCTCAACATTTCTTCTGAGCTGTCGTAGAAAGCTGTCTGAGATTGGCCCGTCCTGGCATTAAAGTCTCCTAGAAGAATGACATCTCCATCCTAGAGGACTCCCCTATGTCCTCATCCAATATCATGTAGGGTGACTGTTGAAACCGGCCTGTTCAATCCAAAAAGGGCGGTAGACTTTACTTCAAACCTTGATTTAGCTTTCACCCATTATTAGTCGTCTATTTTACCTGCGCTATAGTGACACAAGAGAGGGGAATGGGATACAGATGCTAGAATGCACCTGTATGAGAAGACCGACACGAGATTGGCCCCTAACTTAGGCGCCCCTTTCGGTATTTCTTTATTGTTCAAAAGAGGGAATAAACGTTGTGGTTCCCTACAAGCTGCCCCGCACAAACTCGGCTGAATTTCCACTGTTCCAGCCCGATTTCGGCAGCATAACTGTACTAGAACCCTTCAAAGTCAGTATTCCCACGCATTGGCCGACTTTCCCGACGCATACGGGCACTTTGCAAAACCTGGCGAGAATCTGCAGCACGCTGAATTCTCTGTTTTCAGCCCTGAAAATGCGCCAGATCCCCTGTACAGCGGTCCCCTTGCATCCCCGAACCTCCTGGGGGTATTAGGGTCCGTTTAGGGCCAAAACCCTAAACCTGCAAAAATACACAGCAGGCTGTAATTTATTGTTTCGGGCTCCGTTTCGCATGCCGGTCGCATCCGTAGCAAGTCCTCGAGCTCCCGCACCTGTAGGGCTACTTGCCCTTTGAATCGGACGAGATTTCTGGCGTGAAACCTCTCCGAATTCACCTGTACCTGCGGGGGGATTAGCCGCTAGCTAATCCAGTACCTGTGCAAGAGGCTCTTGCCTCGGCAATCGCGCATGAACCCACACAACTGTACATTGGTCAAATGAAGAGCCCACTAGAGGGGCATAACATACTGCCAAAGGGGAGAGAGAGGGCAGTGCGTAGCGTGCAGGGCATCACCTCTGGCACCGCACTGTGCATAAGAGGGAAAGCAAGCACTCCATAGCTCTTAACCTGTGACAAATCTGAAAATGAGGCTCTCCCAGCTTAAAATTCAGCGCCAACTCTCTCTTGCATTAGAAATTGCACCAGAATGTGCCACTTGGCACATTTACAAGCATTTTCCCGTTTCGGGGTTGCTGTCTAAAAATCTCCCAACCGGCAGCTCAGTTGACTTCACGACAGAGTAAGAAAATGTTCCCCTTGTCATTCCGGAGGTAATGATGCCAACACATTTTCAGGTCCCAAAATAGCAGTTCCCTAAATTTTAGGAGATGCTGCCATTGTATCTTTCTAGGTCATCCGACCCTCTTTGTACACTGCGGCCACATCCAGAACTGAAATGTAGCCTCTGTAGCAAAGGATTCCACTTTGGCTAGTCAATGACCCCACTTGGCTAACCATAGTCCTTGTCCAACCTTAGTGCTCTCTTGCCCTCAGGCCTGGACTCCCACTGGACAGTTCCACACTAGCTATGCAATGCAGGGCAGTTAGATTTCCCGAGGGGTGTTTCCAAAAAATGAAAGTAAATAGATAATAAGAAAGAAATCAACAAAAAGGATAGATAGTAGTCACACGCTGGTGACATACCCCCCTCTTGAAATCTCAAACGTCCTCGTTTGCATCTATGTCGTTCATGCTCCTAGTCAACACTGATGTATTCAACACCTGTCGACACATATACGACACATACATGCTCATTGTCAACCCTGGTGTATTTAACACCTCGTCGACTCATGTATTGCCTGCGTGTGAACCCTGTCCCAATGACATAGTGGTAGCTGCGCACTCTGCCATTGCTTTGAGTCACTAACTTTCCAATGACAAAATGGTAGCTACACATTTTGCCACTGTATTATAGTACACGTTGAATCCCCTAACACTTTCGAGCATACCCAAACCGACAGTTTAAGAATGCAGTTACACATGTACTCTTCAATAGAAGCAATCACTGTATCCTTGACAAAGTGACAAGAAATACTCACTTCTATAGCACTAACCAAACTTTTGGACATTCCATAAGAGCAATTGCCAAACTGACAATCTGTACAGCTCTAGCATTCATGTAACAGGTATTTGATTTGAGCTCACTTTAAATACCATGTACATCATTTGTTTCAGAAGCCATTGTCACACTGACAATCCATTTAGCTTTGAAACTCAAGGGGTCAAGGTAGGTTGCAAATCGAAGGCTTCCAGGTAAAGTGATAACACAGTTGGTGACTCTGCAAGTTCACCTTCTTCCATCCACTTAGCATCCATTGGTGGATAGTTTCTGAACTTTACCAAGTAACGCCTAGCAACCTTGCCTTTCACTTTCCTTTCTTTGTGTGCCAAGATCTGTTCAGGGACCAGGATCTCGTCAAGTTCCTCGACTTCCGGCTGATCTTCAGCTGGCATATCTTCTGGCACATCACCCACATAGCGTCTGAGAAGACTCACATGAAACGCATTGTGAATCTTCCAACTGTCAGGCAATTTCAGCCTATATGCAACATCACTGATTATGTCGCATACTTGAAAAGGCCCAGAACAAACTTGTCATGCGTGGATCACGGTCGCTAACAATAGACTGTGGCATGCCATGATACTTGAAAATATTGCTCATAAACAAGCGTGCCATCTGATCTGGCTTTATCTTCCTCCTGACAGGAATAAAATGAGCCTGTTTGCTGAATCTGCAAATAATGGTCCAAATACCATCGTTTCCTGTTTGCGTTCTCGGAAGATCAAAGATAAAATCCATAGCAATACTTTCCCATGGTTTATCTGGAATAGGTAGTGGTTGCAATAACCCTGGTGCCTTTTGCCTGTCAAACTTGACCTTTTGGTATATTAGGCATTCTCGCACAAAGGCATCCACATCCCTTCTCAATGTAGGCCAGTAGAAGAATGTCTCAACCGCCTTAATTGTAGCATCAATACCACGATGCCCTGCATACGGTGGGACATGACTCTCTTCTATAACTTTGCGTCGCAATGGCTTTGTGACACACAATCTGCCATGCATCATCATGAACCCGTCTTTAAGAAGATAGTGTTCATGACGTTGTCCATCCATTAGTTGCTCGAAGACCTTTGCAAAATCTTCATCATTTGCTTATTGTTCTCTCATATCATCAAGTTCATGATGATAAGGAATCGACACAGCTGAAATTTGTGGCTTCCTTGACAAGGCATCAGTCACAACGTTCTTCTTGCCTTCCACATGCACAATCTGAAAATGGAACATGGACAAGATATTTGCCTATCGCATATGATTCTCAGATAACTTTGTTTGTGTCAAGAAGTATCGCAAGGTCTGATGATCCATTTGGACAACGAAATCTGCACCTAGCAGGTAGTGTTTCCAACTTAAGAGCGCATGAATCACAGCCAGTAACTCTTTCTCATAGACCTGCATGGTCATCTCTGGCCCTTGCAAAATTCTGCTCTCATAGGCTACTACCCTGCCATCTTGCATTAGCACTGCACCAATGCTACTACCGCAGGCATCACACTGGACAACAAATGACTTCCTAAGATCTGGCAACACAATGACTGGATCTGAAGTCATCTTTTCCTTTAAGAGATTAAAAGCTGAAATCTCTTTTTGTGTCCATCTAAAGGTGACTGCCTTCTTTTGAAGAGCATGTAAAGGTGAAGCAATCTCAGCGAAATTTCGGATAAACCTTCTGTAATAGGAGCATAGTCCCAAAAAGCTTCGGACATCATGCACCGTCTTCAAATTTGGCCATGACTTGATCGCTTCAACTTTTGCAGGATCCATTCTGACACCATCCTTTGAGACAATGTGTCCCAGAAATTCAATCTCTTCCAGAAAAAACTCACTTTTCTTTGCATTGATGAGCGACCTATGACTGCGTACCTCTTTGAACACAATGGCCAAGTGATGCCTATGCTCCTCTTCATTCTTTGAGTAGACTATCATGTCATCAAAGAATGTACCAACAAACTGCTGGTGTGGACGGAAAATTCTGTCCATCAGCCTATTGAACGTAGTAGGAGCATTTGTGAGACCAAAGGGCATCAGTCAAAATTCGTAAAGGCCAAACGTCGTTCTAAAAGCAGTCTTGTGCACATCTTCTGATCTAATGCGAATCTGATGGTACCCACTCTTTAGATCTATACTGCTAAACATAGCTGCTCCTTCTAATTTGTCCATAATATCATCAATTCTAGGTATAGGGAACCTATTCTTGATGGTATTCTTGTTGAGTGCACGGTAGTCGATGCACATACGCCATGAGCCATCCTTTTTCTGCACCAACAACACTGGAGAACAGAATGGAGATGAACTGGGCTGAATCATCCCCTTTTCTAACAGCTCCTGTACTTGGCCCATTATCTCTTTCTGCTGAGCCGCACTTACCCTGTATGGAGGCTTATTTGGTTGGCTACTGCCTGGCACCAAATCTATCGCATGGTCCTCGAGTCTCTCTGGCTGTAATTGAGACGGTAATGAATCGGAAAAACAGTCACTCTACTGTTGTAAAAACATTGACCTTTCTTTATCTAGCACATATAAATTTGATTCATCACAATCTGACACTTCACGTGCAAAAACCAAGTACGCAGAAAGATGCTTTTTCATTACAGAAGTAATAGTAGAAGCTAATACAGTAGGAATAGACTCTCCTTTAAGCTTTACATCCAGAATGTGAGTCTTTCCCCTGCTCTGTACAGTGATCTTTTTGTTGTAGGCATCCATGATTCCCTGTACACGAAACAACCAAGGAATACCTAGCAACACATCACATCCGTCCAGTGGCATGATGTAAAATTCTTCAACATCTATATAGGACTGGATATGTAGACGCAACTTTCCAATGATGGGTGTCACAGCCTCTGTATGGCCAGGACATGCCAAACCTGCCTCTGCTGGATACCCCATCTCTTCAGGTCTGATTCCCAACTTTGAAGCCAATTCTGGGGAAATAAAGTTGGCTTTGGCACCTGGATCAAAGAAGATAAGCACTGTTTGATCCCTGACCTTTCCCCATGCTGTGCAAAGCTCACTTGCATCTAAATTTGGCATGTCGCCCACCATATCTGGCACTAGACCAGCCATGGGCTTCTTTCCTTTCTTGTCTTCCTTGTCATCAGAATCAGCTGGCCTTTTCTTTGTAGGACAATTGTAAGCAATGTGGCCAGGTTGCTCACATATAAAGCATTTGTTCTCTGTCCTCAGGACCTTCTTTTGCTCTTCTGACTTGCGAGGAAAACGTCTTTTCCATTTCTTTGCTTGTCCTTTTTCTGATTCAGCCGTAGCTTTATCTTTGCCTGTGTTGGCCGACTCTTGAGTCCCTTTAGGAGCCTCATTGGGAACGTGCTTCTTGGCTGAATTTTTCTTGCCTGATCCTGCCTTGACGCCAGTGTTTAATTCACAATCTTCTCCCTTGAGCAAACCATTGCCAGTGTTTGCTACCTCGATGAGCTGCGTCAAAGTAGTGACTTTTGTCTTCGTGCAATATTTTCTCAATCCTTTGGGTAGGCCACAACAGTATTTTTCAATCTGTTCTGTCAATGGCACAAACCTATAGGAAGTTACTGGAAGTAGAGCTTTCCAAAACTTCCGATTGTAATCATCTAGATTTCTGCAAGTGGCAGCATTTAGCTGGTGCCATTCTGTCATGCCATCTGCTTCGAAATCATCAGATAACCATGCTGCTGCAAAAATCTGCTTCAAGTAAATCCATGTGGACGGAGCTTGCCCTTGAAGCAATAAAGTTGTCCACCATTGTCCCGCATTCCCTGTCAAGAAAGTGGCTGCCTTGCGGACCTTTGAAGCCTCTGTAAAGTTTCCCCCTGCATAGGCCTTGTCAAATTGCTGGAGGAATGAAAGAGCCTTCTTCCTGTCATCAAACCCTGTAAAGGTCGTGAAAGACACACCTTTGCCACCTTCTTTGTACGGAGTTGGCCTCTCCAGCGGCGTTAAATTGTCATATGGAAGTGACTGAAACATGGGAACACTATTAGGGTTCATCTGTGTTCCTTGGCCGCTATTAACATGACCTGGAAATGCCATATTTGGCTGCTGATTTGTAATTCCATCCGTACCAAAATTTGCTTGTGGCATCCCAAATTGGCCCTGAGTGCTCTGAAACCCTGGTTGCATACCCATGACACTGTACATGGGGTTAGGCATCATCGTTTGAGCACCCCCAAACACTGTTCCTGGCGTGTAAAACTGATTTCCAGGTGCATGACCAGCCATGCTCTGGAATACCGATCCACCTCCAAAATAGCCAGGGTGTACTGAAGGTAGTGGGAAGACCTGTTGCATAGCCTGTAGGTTGCTTCCCTGCCCATTAGAACCAGCTATAGGCTGCTGAAAGGTGGCGGGCTGAACTGGTACAGCTTCAAAGACTGGCATCTCAGCCACTTGTTCTTGCACATTAGGCATAGGTTGTGGAGATTGCATGTTCTCCGTCAAATGTACAGGTGTTTCCCATGACTGTGGGGTATGAATCACCTGTGGTCGAGCCTTAACAGGCTTTTGAATATGATCCAGTGACCCAACTTGCTGAGACGGAACAGGAGGTTCCAGAAAGGCTAAAAACCTCGGATTCTGGATTACTTGTGTGAACATAGCCACAGCAGTAACCAACTGGGTCCTGAATATATCGTCATCTGTCTGTGGTGGTCTTGAGGACTCACCGACATCATGTGTCTGTTGACCCTGTGAAGAGGAAACCTCTTCAGTCACATCATCTGGTCTGTCAGCCATAATTGCAATTCCCTGTGTCTGGTCTACGATCCCCTGTGTCTTCAAGCCCAAAATTGACCAAGGCTCACTTCTATGGGAAAAAGTGATTTAATCCCGTCGATGGAACCATGAAACCGGCCTGTTCAATCCAAAAAGGGCGGTAGACTTTACTTCAAACCTTGATTTAGCTTTCACCCATTATTAGTCGTCTATTTTACCTGCGCTATAGTGACACAAGAGAGGGGAATGGGATACAGATGCTAGAATGCACTTGTATGAGAAGACCGACACGAGATTGGCCCCTAACTTAGGCGCCCCTTTCGGTATTTCTTTATTGTTCAAAAGAGGAAATAAACGCTGTGGTTCCCTACAAGCTGCCCCGCACAAACTCGGCTGAATTTCCACTGTTCCAGCCCGATTTCGGCAGCATAACTGAACTAGAACCCTGCACAGTCAGTATTCCCACGCATTGGCCGACTTTCCCGACGCATACGGGCACTTTGCAAAACCTGGCGAGAATCTGCAGCACGCTGAATTCTCTGTTTTCAGCCCTGAAAATGCGCCAGATCATCTGTACAGCTGTCCCCTTGCATCCCCGAACCTCTTGGGGGTATTAGGGTCCGTTTAGGGCCAAAACCCTAAACCTGCAAAAATACACAGCAGGCTGTAATTTACTGTTTCGGGCTCCGTTTCGCATGCCGGTCGCATCCGTAGCAAGTCCTCGAGCTCCCGCACCTGTAGGGCTACTTGCCCTTTGAATCGGACGAGATTTCTGGCGTGAAACCTCTCCGAATTCACCTGTACCTGCGGGGGGATTAGCCGCTAGCTAATCCAGTACCTGTGCAAGAGGCTCTTGCCTCGGCAATCGCGCATGAACCCACACAACTGTACATTGGTCAAATGAAGAGCCCACTAGAGGGGCATAACATATTGCCAAAGGGGAGAGAGAGGGCAGTGCGTAGCGTGCAGGGCATCACCTCTGCACCGCACTGTGCATAAGAGGGAAAGCAAGCACTCCATAGCTCTTAACCTGTGACAAACCTGAAAATGAGGCTCTCCTAGCTTAAAATTCAGCGCCAACTCTCTCTTGCATTAGAAATTGCACCAGAACGTGCCACTTGGCACATTTACAAGCATTTTCCCGTTTCGGGGTTGCCGTCTAAAAATCTCCCAACCGGCTGCCCAGTTGACTTCACGGCAGAGTAAGAAAATGTTCCCCTTGTCATTCCGGAGGTAATGACGCCAACACATTTTCAGGTCCCAAAATAGCAGTTCCCTAAATTTGAGGAGATGCTGCCATTGTATCTTTCTAGGTCATCCGACCCTCTTTGTACACTGCGGCCACATCCAGAACTGAAATGTAGCCTCTGTAGCAAAGGATTCCACTTTGGCTAGTCAATGACCCCACTTGGCTAACCATAGTTCTTGTCCAACCTTAGTGCTCTCTTGCCCTCAGGCTTGGACTCCCTCTGGACAGTTCCACACTAGCTATGCAATGCAGGGCAGTTAGATTTCCCAAGGGGTGTTTCCAAAAAGTGAAAGTAAATAAATAATAAGAAAGAAATCAACAAAAAGGATAGATAGTAGTCACACGCTGGTGACAACTGTCCCTTGAGAGAGAGAGAGAAATGAAATGAAATGTTATATTAACGTCTTCAAAAGGCCAAAGTGACCTAGGAGACCAGAAAGTTACAATGTGGTGGGTCTGATACAAAGTCAGAGTAACAAAAAATGACAATAAAATACTATGGAATCCTAAACCGCTAGGTGTGAGCTAAGCAGCTATGTGGGATGGCTAAATCACAAAAGATCCAGCATCGGTCGCTGGCGGATCTCATCAATCTCCTCCATGGTCAATAGCCTGACTGGGCATCGTGCATGTCGGGCCAAAGTGATCCGAATCCTCTGATGCAGCCTCCGTCGATGCTGTGTAGTCCTCCGCAGTGGTGGGCGTCTGGATCTCCCTAGCTCGGTTGCTCGGTCGATCAGTGTGCCTTGGTTTGAGGCGACGAGCTCTCCTGTGGTAGTAGCTCCTCCGGGTGCCCAGTGTCTGCTCTAAGGATCCTTCTCTGAGATTGGCTAGCCTCTCCTCTCATCAAGCTCTTTCTGTGTCTGCGCAGCTCGAGCAAAAATAGACCCAAGCATCTCTGATCCCTTGTACCGCATGACTCTGGAGAGTGGTCTGAAACCCTCTCTGAACAAGCAGTGGAAGCGGCCACGTATCTCGTAATAGACGGGGCAGTGGCATGTGTAGTGCAACTTTGTCGCAGGCTCCATGTCACACAGGAGGCATGTCCTGGCCTCTGCCGGTACTCCATTGTATCTCCCAATCTCGATCCGCAGCTGGTGTGAAGATGTGCGTATCTGGCCAATAGCACATCGTATCCCATGAGACAAGTGGGTGTCCATGTATTTGGGCCTCGTCACAAAACGGTCCTTTGTAAGCTGGAGAAGATGCTCTTTGTAGAAAGCCATGTTCGTGCCCAACTCCTGTTCTGGCTGTATCCATGTCTTGGTGTCTAGCTGAGTTAGGTCCTGGCGGATGTGCCTGGTGATCTCGGACTGCGTAAGAGTCAGAGAGGGTGCATCCAGTGAGTACTGGAAGGGGGGCAATCTGTCTATGCTGAACCCATGTGCTTGGAACCATGACGTCATCTCCCCATACCAGCATGCTATATCTCCCTGCATGGCTAACTGTCGAGAGGACTCAAGTGCAAGGCGGGCATATCTGTCTTTGGGAAGTTCCCACATGCGGTGTATGAAGGAGACGGATCTGGTGAGTGCCTCCACCACTAGTGTGGGGGCAGCTAGCTCTGCCTAGATAATGGCACGTGGCACCGAAGCCTTGGCTCTAATGAGCCGTGAGATCATAGAGACTAGTGGCTTCTCCATGTCCCCCCATCCACAAGAGAGAGAGAGAGAGAGAGAGAGAGAGAGAGAGAGAGAGAGAGAGAGAGAGAGAGAGAGAGAGAGAGAGAGAGAGAGAAGTCCCTATCGGCCTATGAGACAAATCAATGTACATCTAGTGGTAGTCCGGGTGTCCGGAAAAGAAAATACTGAAAATAAAATGCTGAAATGAAAGCTAATCTAGAACCGGGATGTGCAGTGTGGTGGTATGATGGTAATGTGTGCTGGTATGGGTATATATGGCTCTGGCACCGCAGATACTGACCATATGAATATATGGCTGTGGATGTAGCTCTGTCTCACAGCAAAAAATGACTACCTCGTGCTGAGTGAAAGTAAAAGTGTGAGGGCATACCCGTATCAGAGCTGGCTAGTAGTGTGTAATGGGTGATGGGTATAAAAAGTGGTACATGGGGGGGAGGGGCTGAAAAACCCGATGTAAGTGGGTGCTCCAATGTGTGGTGGAGCGGGCCCTCTCCAGCTGTTGCTCATGAAGTGTACGGATCCTCAGTATATCCTGTTGGTATAGACGGGGCCGTCGGTATCGTGACTCCCGCGGTCGGCGTCGTGCTCGCTGTGCCTCTGCCTGCTCGAGTGTCAGCCCAATCGCCGTCGGTGGTGTGGGATCCCCTGAAGTCATTCTCTGGAAAAACAAAGTGATCGTCTGCTGAACACCTCCAGTGTCATGTGGTTGTGGTTGTGTAGACTCCTCACGTATGTGGAGTGCTCTTGTGATGAAATGGCCCACATGAGTCTGGTCTCTCCTCCTCATGCATGTCTGGAGAGTGCCCTCAATCCCAAATCTCTGTCTAAGCTCTGAGTAAGCTGGGCATCGTAGCATGAAGTGCTCCTCCGTCTCCACCTCTGTCTGACACACTGGGCAAGTCCGGTTCTCTCGTGGTATGCCTCTGGCTCTGCCCCGCTCAATCTCAAGCTGGTGTGATGAGACTCGGAGCTGGCCGATGGCTACCTGTAGGTGATGTGGCATGTACTGCTGCATATGCTGAGGGGTGTCTATGAAGCCCTGATCTGATATCTGGAGAAAATGCTCATGGTAGTGGAGCATTTTCGTCGGTAGTGGCTGCCTGGGGCTGATCCATGTCCTCTCAATGTAAATATGCGAAATCTCCTTCTTGATGATCCTATTCCTCTCCTGAATAGTGAGAGTATAAGTAGGTGCATGGATGTCATACTGGAGGGGTGGTAGTCGATCTATATCAAGCCTATGTCTAGTGAACCACTCGCTGGTCTGTGCATACCAAGAAGAGGCATCTCCCGCCAGTGCCATAGACTGTGATGCCTGTAGTGCTCGATAGGCAATGCGGTCCCTATCCATATTCTGTAATCTATGTAACAAGCAAACCGTCTGAAACAGTGCCTCTACTAGCATAGGTGAGACTGCTAGCTCTGCTCTGACTATATCATGTGGAACAGACGGCTTGCTGCGGATCATCCTGGAGATCATCAGTACCTGTGGGCGCTCTATCAAAGGCCAGATCGAGTCTGCCAAGCCAGGTCCCCATATGGCTGCCCCATACATAAGAGCTGGTGTAACCAAAGTGTCAAAAAACCACCCCTTCGTACGGGGCTCCTGAAAGCGTGCCTGGTGGCACTGTCTCTCCATCTGTGCGAGTGCGGAGTACCCCCTGGTCAGTCTGTCTCTGGCTGCCTGTGTCATGGAAAAGGCCTCTTATGCCGCGGTAAAAGTCACCCCCAAGTAGACATATGAGCCTACAACCTCGATACTGCCCCCTGCTGCTGTGAAAGAGCTCTCTCGTCTGATCCGTGCTGATGTATGAAAGATGAGAACCTTGGTTTTCCCAAGGTTCACTGAGAGCCCTCGCTGCACACAAAAGTCATCGAGCCCAAGTAGATGCTGACGCAGCCCCTCCGCTGACTCTGATATGAGTACAATATCATTGGCATATAATAGTATATGGACTGTGGTGCCACCCATCTCCACCCCATCACCTTCTCTATGCTGAATAAAATCCACTATCTCATCAATGTAGAGCCCAAAGAGTGTAGGGGAGAGTGGACATCCTTGTTTCACACCAATGGTGCTAAACAAGGTCTTTGTAGTGCCTCCTGGACATCGTACTCGCCCACATACTTGCTCATAAAGTGTATATATGCCCCATATCATGTCCTCCTCAAGCCCAAGTGAGAGTAGTCGCTTGAAGAGTCGCTCACGTGGCACCGTATCAAATGCTTTGCGAAAGTCCACAAAGCAACAGTAAAGCCTCCTCTTCCTCACTCGTGCTTGGTCGATCAAGCAGCGTAGCGTGAAGATATGATCGATGGTAGAGTATGTGCGGCGGAACCCAGCCTGTCCTGGAGCTCGGATGCCTGTTGCCTCTGCTCTGGTGCTAAGCTCGTCCTCTAAAACCGCGCCATAGAGCTTGGCCAACATGTGGCCAATCATAATAGTCCTGTATGTGTTGGGATCCATGGTGTCTGGAAATCCCTCCACTAGTGCGCGGTTAAAGAGATGAGCTATGAAAGGTGCCAAGGTCTCTCTGCCATAAATCAGATGCTCGGCCTGTAGCTCGGTCTGGTCTTGAGCTCTACCATGCTGTAGATGCCGGATGGCTCGAGCTACCATCTCTGATGTGAAGGATGAAGTGGTGGGGTGTGGTCCCTGTGGGCAGGGGTATCGGTGGCTGTCCTGGTATCTGGTAAAGGCCCTCTGCATAGCGGTACCATGTGTCCGGGTCCTCGATCGATGTCGGTGGCCTGCGCTCGCGGATGCGGCGCCATGCCTCTGCACTATCTCGGCTCATGAGCAAGTGATATAAGTCCCAGTACTGCTGCTCCTCCCATTCCCGCTTTTTACTACGGGTGAGAGACTGCATCTGGCGCTGAGCCTGGCGGTGTGTGAGTACCCCGTGTGCCTCATCCTCTCTGAGATGACGTCGAAATGTTCTGCAATCATCGTCATACCAGCTGTTCCGTGGCATGGAACCTGTGCGGGGTGCATGTGTGCGTGTGTGCGTGTGTGGTGAGGGAAGCTCTGAATGGCAGATGTGTGAATCATGGAGGTAAGGTCTGATGTGAGTGATTCTAGGGGGGCATGTGGGTCGAGAGATAGGAGATGTGTGCGGAGATGGTGTGCATAGACATGAGGGAGCTCGTGTGTAAAATGAATAGTGGTATGTGGCTGTGTGAGTGGGGTGGGTGTGTGTGACAAATGGGAGGTGAGTGTGAAAGTGAGGAAAGTGTGGTCTGCGCCGATAGGACGTCTCCCGACACTGAAAGATCGGAGAAGCTGGCCCCCCAGAAGACTCCCAAGAATGTAGTCGACAATACTCTCTCCCCCCCCCGTGAGGGAAGCAAGTGAGCCCGCTCGAATCTGGCCACCTCTGCATCCCGTTATAAATAACGAGATGATGTCGGCTACCGAACTCCAATAGGTGACTGTCGTACCCGGTGGTGTCCTGCCCTGAGTCTGCTGACAGTCTGCTAATCCCCATCTCCTCTGGGTCTAAACTGCTCATAATCTCTGGGTGGTCCATATCATAGAGCTCCCACTGCCTAGTCTGGGTGCACCCGTTGAAGTCTCCCATAAGGAAGACCTCTCCGAGTGTTTGAATCCGATCCCTTCCGGGGGAAATGACGTAATTCTCCCCAAGCGAAGCCAGATGAGCTACGAGAGCACCCAATTGCCATTCCCCCCCGGGGGGGTCAACTTCACCTAAAAGGGGTTGGGAAATGCTTAATGGGAGACATTACCAGCCTCAGCGGACGCCACCTGTGAGCCGACGCCCTTCCAAGCGGGTATGGCATTTCCTAGGGGAAAATCGTGGGGTTTCAAAGGCAATTTAGTGAGGTGAGCGATAAGTTACCTGGAGGAGGCAACTCAGAAGGGAAGACCGAAGCAAGTCCCGCAGTACCTGGGCCTCTGAACAGAGGTACTTGGTCGCTGTCACGCCCACCGAAATGGGTCTCTGAAGGGAACAGTCATCGCCCTAAGAGTGTAGATAATTCTGGCCTCCCGAGTCCAGAGGAAACTAGTGACAAAAGCGTTTGCCTTCGGTTTCTCGGGGCATAGTCCTGGTCGTTCTTCTTGTCCACTTTTACGGTGGATAAGGGGAGCGGCCGGGCTTGCCCTGCCCGACTCCGAAAACAAAACAAAAAATATGAGGAGCCTTGTGGTGGAAAGTAGCAAATGGCGATATAGACCCAATGCTCGCGGTCTATCTCCAGGCGTACCCATAGAAAACGCGCCTCCTCATCTCGGCTCACAATCTGTTTATGACTGCTGATGGAACGGCGAAATAATATGGCCACCCCACCGGATCCTTGTGAAGTGCTGCGGCGGGTGGTAGCTCGAAAGACTGACTCCCATCTGAAGCCTGCAATGGCTGGTAGCCCTCTTTCAGGGCTGTCATGGGTCTCAGTGATGCAAATGAAGTTGTGGTCCTCTATAAGGTCCTCCAGTCTATCGGGGCGAGTCCACAATGACCCATTGCAGTTCCACACTGCTCCTCTGAGAAGTATCTCCGGTCATAGCGGAGTCCCATAGGCCGCGTGCCCCTATTTCAGGGGGCGCCCATCCACAAAAATACGACCATCTCTGTAGAAGGCCTTTCGGTCCTCTCTCCTCGCCTGTAATATCTGAGGCATGCAGGCACGGCGGTGCTCGACCTGCATCCTCGTCAGATCCTCGTCGATGTAGATGGGGCTGCCTGGAAGCGTGCGGATCAGGACTTGCTTTCGAAAGAAAGCGACTCTCTCCTGCGGGGACCGCATCTGCATGACCAAAGCCCATGCTCTCGAGGAGTCCCGTCCTGCTCTCCAGGCACGGGTGAAGGGCATGGTCTCTCCAAAGCCGAGCCGTTTGCACAGCTCCTCGGCATCTCTCTCTGGTGAAGGTCCCTCTGCCAGGCCGGTCACATTGATGTTGAGGCGTCGAGCCTGCCTCAACCTCTCCTCGTCTAGGGTGTCCTGGACTCTGATGTGCTCCTCACGTACGGCATCCTCCTTGACCTCCTGCTTGATGGTCTTGCGGACCACCTCCACCCATTTCCCCTGGGTAGCTTCCATCTCGGTGTGCAGCTCCTTCGAGTCTTCTTTAATAGTCTCCACGTGCGAGATCTCTCCATCTTCCCGGGCCACAATGATCGAGGCTCATAGAAGCTCTATCTCCTTCTTGGTCTCCCCAAGCTCGATCCTAAGCTTTATTCTCCTTTTACAAATCGGTGATGTATTGGTGCATCACTCCGGTGGCCTACAGGATCTCCGCTTGGAGCATCCCTTCCATTTCCCGGCGGATTGAGGCAAGTAGCTCCTCTGAGACTTTGTTACGGCGACGGTACCGGGCAAGGGGGGTCGTCATGAGCCCCTTGCCAACTTTTGTTGCGGATGGAGGGGGGGTCGCCATGGTCGATGGGGGAGAAAGAGAGCTATGTGGCCATACAGTGGCGGGGGGCTGAGCAGAGGTAGGGGGGCTGGAATAACAGGGAGCTGGCTGGTTTGCTACACAGTGGGCTGTTTTACCACTATTCAGCGATTTGCAGCCATGTGTAATGCAGGAGCTGAATGGGGGTATAGCAGCGCTGGACCATGGGCTGTAGAGAGAAATGAAATGAAATGTTATATTAACGTCTTCAAAAGGCCAGGATGACCTATGAGACCAAACTGATACAAAAGTGGTGAATCTGTTACAATGTCTGGGTTCCTTAGTACTAAAGTACTAAGTGTGAAAAGTGTGAAAATAAATGTGAAAACTAAATACAAAGTATTAAATAAACTTCTTAGGAGCATTCTGGGTGTCTGGCTAGAATGCTTCTAATCCTTTGTTGTAGTCTCCTCCGATGAAGTGTGCTTCTGCATCTCGGTCGTGGTCGTCTCGATTTCCTAAGCTCAATCGCCCTGTCAATGAGGGTGTGTCACCAGCGTGTGACTACTATCTATCCTTTTTGTTGATTTCTTTCTTATTATCTATTAACTTTCACTTTTTGGAAACACCCCTCGGGAAATCTAACTACCCTGCATTGCATAGCTAGTGTGGAACTGTCCAGTGGGAGTCCAGGCCTGAGGGCAAGAAAGCACTAAGGTTGGACAAGGACTATGGTTAGCCAAGTGGGGTCATTGACTAGCCAAAGTGGAATCCTTTGCTACAGAGGCTACATTTCAGTTCTGGATGTGGCCGCAGTGTACAAAGAGGGTCGGATGACCTAGAAAGATACAATGGCAGCATCTCCTAAAATTTAGGGAACTGCTATTTTGGGACCTGAAAATGTGTTGACGTCATTACCTCCGAAATGACAAAGGGAACATTTTCTTACTCTGCCGTGAAGTCAACTGGGCAGCCGGTTGGGAGATTTTTAGGCGGCAAACCCGAAACGGGAAAATGCTTATAAATGTGCCAAGTGGCACCTTCTGGTGCACTTGCCTCATGCAACAAGAAGTGGCGCTGAATTTAGGAGGGGGAGAGCCTCATTTTCAGTTTTTGTCACAGGTTAAGAGCTATGGAGTGCTTGCTTTCCCTCTTATGCACAGTGCGGTGCCAGGAGTGATGCCCTGCACGCTACGCACTGCCCTCTCTCTCCCCTTTGGCAGTATGTTATGCCCCTCTAGTGGGCTCTTCATTTGACCAATGTACAGTTGTGTGGGTTCATGCGCGATTGCCGAGGCAAGAGCCTCTTGCACAGGTACCGGATTAGCTAGCGGCTAATTCCCCCGCAGGTACAGGTGAATTCGGAGAGGTTTCACGCCAGAAATCTGGTCCGATTCAAAGGGCAAGTAGCCCTACAGGTGCGGGAGCTCGAGGACTTGCTACGGATGCGACCGGCACGCGAAACGGAGCCCGAAACAGTAAATTACAGCCTGCTGTGTATTTTTGCAGGTTTAGGGTTTTGGCCCTAAATGGACCCTAATACCCCCAGGAGGTTCGGGGACGCAAGGGGACCGCTGTACAGGTGATCTGGCGCATTTTGAGGGCCGAAAACAGATAATTCAGCGTGCTGCAGATTCTCGCCAGGTTTTGCAAAGTGCCCGTATGCGTCGGGAAAGTCAGTCAATGCGTGGGAATACTGACTGTGAAGGGTCCTAGTACAATTATGCTGCCGAAATCAGGCCGGAACAGTTGAAATTCAGCCAAGTTTGTGTGGGGCAGCTTGTAGGGATCCACAACATTTATTCCCTCTTATAAAGAATAAAGAAATACCGAAAGGGGTGCCTAAGTTAGGGGCCAATCTGGTGTCGGTCTTCTCATACAGGTGCATTCTAGCATCTGTATCCCATTCCCCTGTCTTGTGTCACTATAGCGCAGGTAAAATAGACGACTAATAATGGGTGAAAACTAAATCAAGGTTTGAAGTAAAGTCTACCGCCCTTTTTGGATTGAACAGGCCGGTTACATGGTTCCATCGACGGGATTAAATCACTTTTTCCCATAGAAGTGAGCCTTGGTCAATTTTGGGCTTGAAGACATAGGGGATCATAGACCAGACACAGGGAATTGCAATTATGGCTGACAGACCAGATGATGTGACTGAAGAGGTTTCCTCTTCACAGGGTCAACAGACACATGAAGTGGGTGAGTCCTCAAGACCACCACAGACAGATGACGATATATTCAGGACCCAGTTGGCTACTGCTGTGGCTATGTTCACACAAGTAATGCAGAATCCGAGGTTTTTAGCCTTTCTGCAACCTCCTGTTCCGTCTCAGCAAGTTGGGTCACTGGATCATATTCAAAAGCCTATTAAGGCTCGAGCACAGGTGATTCATACTGCACAGTCAATGGAAACACCTGTACACTTGATGGAGAACATGCAGTCTCCACAACCTTTGCCTAAGGTGCAAGAACAGGTGGCTGAGATGCCAGTCTTTCAAGCTGTACCAGTTCAGCCCGCCACCTTTCAGCAGCCTATAGCTGGTTCTAATGGGAAAGGAAGCAACCTACAGGCTATGCAACAGGTCTTCCCACCACCTTCAGTACACCCTGGCTATTTTGGAGGTGGATCGGTATTCTAGAGCATGGCTGGTCATGCACCTGGAAATCAGTTTTACACGCCAGGAACAGTGTTTGGGGGTGCTCAAACGATGATGCCTAACCCCATGTACAGTGTCATGGGTATGCAACCAGGGTTTCAGAGCACTCAGGGCCAATTTGGGATGCCACAAGCAAATTTTGGTATGGATGGAATTACAAATCAGCAGCCAAATATGGCATTTCCAGGTCAAGTTAATAGCGGCCAAGGAACACAGATGAACCCTAATAGTGTTCCCATGTTTCAGTCACTTCCATATGACAATTTAACGCCGCTGGAGAGGCCAACTCCGTACAAAGAAGGTGGCAAAGGTGTGTCATTCACGACCTTTACAGGGGTTGATGACAGGAAGAAGGCTCTCTTATTCCTCCAGCAGTTTGACAAGGCCTATGTAGGGGGAAACTTTACAGAGGCTTCAAATGTCCGCAAGGCAGCCACTTTCTTGACAAGGAATGGGGGACAATGGTGGACAACTTTATTGCTTCAAGGGCAAGCTCCGTCCACATGGATTTACTTGAAGCAGATTTTTGCAGCAGCATGGTTATCTGATGATTTCGAAGCATATGTCATGACAGAATGGCACCAGCTAAATGCTGCCACTTGCAGAAATCTGGATGATTACAATCGGAAGTTTTGGAAAGCTCTACTTCTAGTAACTTCCTATAGGTTTGTGCCATTGACAGAATAGATTGAAAAATACTGTTGTGGCCTATTCAAAGGATTGAGAAAATACTGCACGAAGACAAAAGTCACTACGTTGACGCAGCTCATCGAGGTAGCAAACACTGGCAATGGTTTGCTCAAGGGAGAAGATTCTGAATTTAACACTGGCGTCAAGGCAGGATCAGGCAAGAAAAATTCAGCCAAGAAGCACGTTCCCAATGAGGCTCCTAAAGGGACTCAGGAGTCAGCCAACGCAGGGAAAGATAAAGCTAGGGCTGAATTAGAAAAAGGACAAGCAAAGAAATGGAAAATTCGTTTTCCTCGCAAGTCAGAAGAGCAAAAGAAGGTCCTGAGGACAGAGAACAAATGCTTTATATGTGAGCAGCCTGGCCACATTGCTTACAATTGTCCTACAAAGAAAAGGCCAGCTGATTCTGATGACAAGGAAGACAAGAAAGGAAAGAAGCCCATGGCTGGTCTAGTGCCAGATATGGTGGGCGACATGCCAAATTTAGATGCAAGTGAGCTTTGCAGAGCATGGGGAAAGGTCAGGGATCAAACAGTGCTTATCTTCTTTGATCCAGGTGCCAAAGCCAACTTTATTTCCCCAGAATTGGCTTCAAAGTTGGGAATCAGACCTGAAGAGATGGGGTATACAGCAGAGGCAGGTTTGGCATGTCTTGGCCATACAGAGGCTGTGACACCCATCATTGGAAAGTTGCGTCTACATATCTAGTTCTATATAGATGTTGAAGAATTTTACATCATGCCACTGAACGGATGTGATGTGTTGCTAGGTATTCCTTGGTTGTTTCGTGTACAGGGAATCATGGATGCCTACAACAAAAAGATCACTGTACAGAGCAGGGGAAAGACTCACATTCTGGATGTAAAGCTTAAAGGAGAGTCTATTCCTACTGTATCAGCTTCTGCTATTACTTCTGTAATGAAAAAGCATCTTTCTGCGTACTTGGTTTTTGCACGTGATGTGTCAGATTGTGATGAATCAAATTTATCTGTGCTAGATAAAGAAAGGTCAATGTTTTTACAACAGTAGAGTGACTGTTTTTCCGATTCATTACCGTCTCAATTACAGCCAGAGAGACTCGAGGACCATGCGATAGATTTGGTGCCAGGCAGTAGCCCACCAAATAAGCCTCCGTACAGGGTTAGTGCAGCTCAACAGAAAGAGAGAATGGGCCAAGTACAGGAGTTGTTAGAAAAGGGGCTGATTCAGCCCAGTTCATCTCCATTCTGTTCTCCAGTGTTGTTGGTGCAGAAAAAGGATGGCTCATGGCGTATGTGCATCGACTACCGTGCACTGAACAAGAATACCATCAAGAATAGGTTTCCTATACCTAGAATTGATGATATTATGGACAAATTAGAAGGAGCAGCTATGTTTAGCAGGATAGATCTAAAGAGTGGGTACCATCAGATTCGCATTAGATCAGAGGATGTGCACAGGACTGCTTTTAGAACGACGTTTGGCCTTTACGAATGTTTAGTGATGCCCTTTGGTCTCACAAATGCTCCTACTACGTTCAATAGGATGATGGACAGAATTTTCCGTCCACACCAGCAGTTTGTTGGTACATTCTTTGATGACATGATAGTCTACTCAAAGAATGAAGAGGAGCATAGGCATCACTTGGCCATTGTGTTCAAAGAGGTACGCAGTCATAGGTTGCTCATCAATGCAAAGAAAAGTGAGTTTTTTCTGGAAGAGATTGAATTTCTGGGACACATTGTCTCAAAGGATGGTGTTAGAATGGATCCTGCAAAAGTTGAAGCGATCAAGTCATGGCCAAATTTGAAGACGGTGCATGATGTCCGAAGCTTTTTGGGACTATGCTCCTATTATAGAAGGTTTATCTGAAATTTCGTTGAGATTGCTTCACCTTTACATGCTCTTCAAAAGAAGGCAGTCACCTTTAGATGGACACAAAAAGAGATTTCAGCTTTTAATCTCTTAAAGGAAAAGATGACTTCAGATCCAGTCATTGTGTTGCCAGATCTTAGGAAGTCATTTGTTGTCCAGTGTGATGCCTGCGGTAGTAGCATTGGTGCAGTGCTAATGCAAGATGGCAGGGTAGTAGCCTATGAGAGCAGAATTTTGCAAGGGCCAGAGATGACCATGCAGGTCTATGAGAAAGAGTTACTGGCTGTGATTCATGCGCTCTTAAGTTGGAAACACTACCTGCTAGGTGCAGATTTCGTTGTCCAAATGGATCATCAGACCTTGCGATACTTCTTGACACAAACAAAGTTATCTGAGAATCATATGCGATAGGCAAATATCTTGTCCATGTTCCATTTTCAGATTGTGCATGTGGAAGGCAAGAAGAACGTTGTGGCTGATGCCTTGTCAAGGAAGCCACAAATTTCAGCTGTGTCGATTCCTTATCATCATGAACTTGATGATATGAGAGAACAGTATGCAAATGATGAAGATTTTGCAAAGGTCTTCGAGCAACTAATGGATGGACAACGTCATGAACACTATCTTCTTAAAGACGGGTTCATGATGATGCATGGCAGATTGTGTCACAAAGCCATTGCGACGCAAAGTTATGGAAGAGAGTCATGTCCCACTGTATGCAGGGCATCGTGGTATCGATGCTACAGTTAAAGCGGCTGAGACATTCTTCTATTGGCCTACATTGAGAAGGGATGTGGATGCCTTTGTGCGAGAATGCCTAATATGCCAAAAGGTCAAGTTTGACAGGCAAAAGGCACCAGGGTTATTGCAACCACTACCTATTCCAGATAAACCATGGGAAAGTATTGCTATGGATTTTATCTTTGATCTTCCGAGAACGCAAACAGGAAACGATGGTATTTGGACCATTATTTGCAGATTCAGCAAACAGGCTCATTTTATTCCTGTCAGGAAGAAGATAAAGCCAGATCAGATGACAAGCTTGTTTATGAGCAATATTTTCAAGTATCATGGCATGCCACGGTCGATTGTTAGCGACCGTGATCCACGCATGACAAGTTTGTTCTGGAGAGGTTTGTTTGAGAATATGGGCACCACGCTCAAATTCTCTTCGTCATTTCATCCTCAAACAGATGGGCAGTCAGAAGAGGCAAATTCTACTGTCCTAGATCTGCTGAAGTGTTATGTGTCAGAGCATAAAGGAAAGTGGGAGCAGTATTTGCCATTGGTGGAGTATGCATACAATAAATACAGTGCATTCATCAACTGGCAAGGCACCTTTTGAGATAGTTGAAGGTGGCAAGAAAGTTCCTCCCATACTGCATACAAAGGACAAGATATTTGAAGCAGATAAGTATGTTCAGGACATGGATAAAATGTACCAAGAAGGTCAAAGTGGCCTTAGAAAGGACTCAGGCAAAGCAAAAGAAAGCAGCTGATCGTCACCGTCGTGAAGTGGTATATTCACTTGGTGATTGGGTGCTTTTACGCTTTGAAAAGGCAAGGTTAAAGAACATGAAGGGCAAGGAAAGACTATTTCTAAAGCTCAACATGCGTTACTATGGGCCTTTTCAAGTGTGCGACATAATCAGTGATGTTGCATATAGGCTGAAATTGCCTGAGAGTTGGAAGATTCGCAATGCGTTTCATGTGAGTCTTCTCAGTCCCTATGTGGGTGATGTGCCAGAAGATATGCCAGCTGAAGATCACCAGATGTCGAGGAACTGGACGAGATCTTGGTCCATGAACAGATTTTGGCACACAAAGAAAGGAAAGTGAAAGGCAAGGTTGCTAGGCGTTACTTGGTAAAGTTCAGAAACTATCCACCAATGGATGCTAAGTGGATGGAAGAAGGTGAACTTGCAGAGTCACCAACTGTGTTATCACTTTACCTGGAAGCCTTCGATTTGCAACCTACCTTGACCCCTTGAGTTTCAAAGCTAAATGGATTGTCAGTGTGACAATGGCTTCTGAAACAAATGATGTACATGGTATTTAAAGTGAGCTCAAATCAAATACCTGTTACATGAATGCTAGAGCTGTACAGATTGTCAGTTTGGCAATTGCTCTTATGGAATGTCCAAAAGTTTGGTTAGTGCTATAGAAGTGAGTATTTCTTGTCACTTTGTCAAGGATACAGTGATTGCTTCTATTGAAGAGTACATGTGTAACTGCATTCTTAAACTGTCGGTTTGGGTATGCTCGAAAGTGTTATGGGATTCAACGTGCACTATAATACAGTGGCAAAATGTGTAGCTACCATTTTGTCATTGGAAAGTTAGTGACTCAAAGCAATGGCAGAGTGCGCAGCTACCACTATGTCATTGGGACAGGGTTCACACGCAGGCAATACATGAGTCGACGAGGTGTTAAATACACCAGGGTTGACAATGAGCATGTATGTGTCGTATATGTGTCGACAGGTGTTGAATACATCAGTGTTGACTAGGAGCATGAACGACATAGATGCAAACGAGGACGTTTGAGATTTCAAGAGGGGGGTATGTCACCAGCGTGTGACTACTATCTATCCTTTTTGTTGATTTCTTTCTTATTATCTATTTACTTTCATTTTTTGGAAACACCCCTCGGGAAATCTAACTGCCCTGCATTGCATAGCTAGTGTGGAACTGTCCAGTGGGAGTCTAGGCCTGAGGGCAAGAAGGCACTAAGGTTGGACAAGGACTATGGTTAGCCAAGTGGGGTCATTGACTAGCCAAAGTGGAATCCTTTGCTACAGAGGCTACATTTCAGTTCTGGATGTGGCCGCAGTGTACAATGAGGGTCGGATGACCTAGAAAGATACAATGGCAGCATCTCCTAAAATTTAGGGAACTGCTATTTTGGGACCTGAAAATGTGTTGACGTCATTACCTCCGGAATGACAAAGGGAACATTTTCTTACTCTGCCGTGAAGTCAACTGGGCAGCCGGTTGGGAGATTTTTAGGCGGCAACCCCGAAACGGGAAAATGCTTATAAATGTGCCAAGTGGCACCTTCTGGTGCACTTGGCTCATGCAACAAGAAGAGGCGCTGAATTTAGGAGGGGGAGAGCCTCATTTTCAGTTTTTGTCACAGGTTAAGAGCTATAGAGTGCTTGCTTGCCCTCTTATGCACAGTGCGGTGCCAGGAGTGATGCCCTGCACGCTACGCACTGCCCTCTCTCTCCCCTTTGGCAGTATGTTATGCCCCTCTAGTGGGCTCTTCATTTGACCAATGTACAGTTGTGTGGGTTCATGCGCGATTGCCGAGGCAAGAGCCTCTTGCACAGGTACTGGATTAGCTAGCGGCTAATTCCCCCGCAGGTACAGGTGAATTCGGAGAGGTTTCACGCCAGAAATCTTGTCCGATTCAAAGGGCAAGTAGCCCTACTGGTGCGGGAGCTCGAGGACTTGCTACGGATGCGACCGGCACGCGAAACGGAGCCCGAAACAGTAAATTACAGCCTGCTGTGTATTTTTGCAGGTTTAGGGTTTTGGCCCTAAATGGACCCTAATACCCCCAGGAGGTTCGGGGCACAAGGGGACCGTTGTACAGGTGATTTGGCGCATTTTCAGGGCCGAAAACAGAGAATTCAGCGTGCTGCAGATTCTCGCCAGGTTTTGCAAAGTGCCCGTATGCGTCGGGAAAGTCAGTCAATGCGTGGGAATACTGACTGTGAAGTGTCCTAGTACAGTTATGTTGCCGAAATCAGGCCGGAACAGTTGAAATTCAGCCAAGTTTGTGCGGGGCAGCTTGTAGGGATCCACAACATTTATTCCCTCTTATAAAGAATAAAGAAATACCGAAAGGGGCGCCTAAGTTAGGGGCCAATCTGGTGTAGGTCTTCTCATACAGGTGCATTCTAGCATCTGTATCCCAGTCCCCTCTCTTGTGTCAGTCCCCTCTCTTGTGTCACTATAGCGCAGGTAAAATAGACGACTAATAATGGGTGAAAACTAAATCAAGGTTTGAAGTAAAGTCTACCGCCCTTTTTGGATGGAACAGGCCGGTTACAGGGTGCCTTTGGTATGAATGTGGGTACTCCTTTGTGCTCGCTGCTGGCCTCTTGCTTCTCCTTCCATTCCTGCTTCTCTTGATCCGAAGAAATCTGTGATCTGCCTTTGAGGCTGTAGTGCTCTTTGTCTTCTCATTAGATTATCCCTGTGCCGATGTAGTTCCAGTAAGTACAGGCCTAAGCATCTTTGATCTTGGTATTGCATGACTCTATCTAGAGGTCCAAAGCCTTCTTTAAATAGGCAATGGAAATGCCCACTATCTCATAGTGTACGGTGCAATGGTATATGTAGTGTAATTCTGTCTCCGGCTCCATTCTGCATAACTTGCAAATTCTGCTCTCAGGTGGGATTCCCCTAAATTTGCCAAATTCAATTTCGAGCTGGTGTGAGGATGTACGAATCTGACCAATAGCACATCTCAAACCATGAGACAGGTGGGTATCCATGTAGCTCGGGCGAATCACAAAACCATCTTCAGATAGCTGTAGGAAGTTTTCTTTGTAGTCGGCCATCTTCGTGCCCAATTCTTGTGTAGGGTCTACCCATGTCCTCTTAGTGTCCAGCTGTATAAGATCCTGGCGGATGATTTTATTAATCTCCGTTTGTGTGATTGCCAGTGATGGAGCCTCAAGAGAGTATTGGAAGGGGGGTAATCTTTCCATACTGAACCCGTGTCTCTGAAACCACGAGGACAGTTGCGCATACCAGCATGATGTATCTCCTTTCATTGCTAATTGTCGAGAGGATTCGAGGGCCAATCTAGTATATCGGCAATTATTTGTATCCCACAAACCATGTATAAAGGACACTGATCTGGTAAGAGCTTCAATTTCTATCGGAGGGGCAGCGAGTTCCGCTCGGGTAATCGCGTGTGGTACGGAGGCCTTGGCTCTAATCATTCAGGAAATCATAGATACCAAAGGTCTCTCCATTGACTTCCAATTATCCTGATCCACAGATGGTCCCCAAATCTGGACCCCATAAAGCATAGCCGAAGCCACCACAGTATCAAGGAGCCAAAGTTTCGTTCGTGGTTCCTGAAATTGCACTTGTGAACACATCCTCTCCAACCCTCCCAAGGCCGCAGAGGCTCTAGACAATCTAGCATCCGCTGCTTTCTTAAGAGTAAACTTCGGTCCTGTAAATACCACACCAAGGTATGTGTATACATCTGTGTACTCTACTGTATCCTGGCCATATGCAAATGTAGGTGCCGATCTCCTAACCCACTGCGATGTGGTATTAAACACCATAACTTTGGTTTTACCCAAATTTACCGACAGTTCGCTGTCCTCCACAAATTTATATAATGCATCTAACTGCCTCTGCATTCCATCTGGTGATTCTGCTATCAATACAATATCATCTGCATACAACAACAAAGGGATCCATGACCTTGCAAGTTGAGCACCTCTGTCACCCTCTCTATCAATGTAATCTGATACCTCATCTATATACATACCAAATAAAGTAGGGGACAATGGGCATCCTTGCTTTACTCCAACGGTGGAATGAACAATGTCGGAATCCCCTTCTGGAGTACGTACATAACCAGTTACTGACCCGTATAAGGCCATGATCCCCTAGATAATCTCTTTGGGGACCCCTAACTCTTGCATTCTGCGCATCAATCTGGCCCTTGGTACTGTATCAAAAGCTTTCCGAAAATCCACAAAGCAACAATACATCCTTTTCCCGCTTGCTCTTCCTTCCTCAATAATGGCTCTGAGCGTAATATGATCTAAAGTGGAATAACCCCTCCTGAATCCAGCTTGTCCTGTTGCCCTTATGCCTTCATTCTCTGCCCATCTACTCAATTTTTGTTCCAGAATGGATGCGTTCAGTCGGGTCAATGTGTGACCCACCATAATGGTACGGTAGTTCCCGGGTATCATAGGATCCCCTGACTTGAAAATAGGTACGATAGTAGATAATTTTCAAGATTCAGGAAATCCTTCACACATGACCCGATTAAACAGACGAGCAAGGACTTCTGAAAGTAGATCCCTTGCATGGATCAGATGTTCTGCTACTAAACCCTCATGATCATATGCTCTTCTTGTCTTCATCTTGTCAATGGCTTTTTTCACCATTTCCGTAGTAAAGAAAGTACTAGTAGCTGGGCATGGCTCTAGCGGATCTGGTAATGGAGGTTGTCCAGATACCATATATAATGATGTTACATATTGACCCCAAATCTCAAGAGAAAGTAATTGTCGGAGGCGATGAGTGCTCGTGAAATAAACGCCAGGCCTCATGTGAGTCCTGACTCAAGAAGAGCTGATATAAATCCTTCTCCAGTTTGGCTAAAAATGCCCTTTTCTTGTGACGTACTATACGCCGAAGAGAAATCCGAGACTGCTTATATGTGATGATCCCAAGTGTAAGCTCTTTCTGGACCTGGGTTCTCGTCTCTCTGCATTCCCCGTCGTACCAACTCTTTTGAGGCATGTTCCCAGATCCTCTCTTCTGATCAAGCTGAGTATGTGGGTATGCCTCTTGTGCTGCTCCATGTAGTATCTGTGTTAGCTGAGAAGTAATCTCCTCTACAGTATATACTGGCTCGGCTGCCCACATCCTATTATAGATCTTTTCCACATAGACTTAATCACTCTTTGGCGTGAAAGTATATCTTGTGTGTGTCTTCTTCCTTTGTACTTGAGAGGCATTGTATTGGAAGGAGATTGATAAGGTCAAGAGAGCATGATCCATTGCAATTCCAACCGGTCTGGGTCCCACCTTAAAGTCCTCGATACTAGAAATAAAGCTTGGTGAAGTCATGACATAATCCACTGTACTGGCCCCATGCCTTTGCGGGAAGCATGTGAATCCCCCAGATAAAGGAAAATTCTCTAGACCATTAAGTATGGCCAAACCATGGTAGTTGCCATCTCCATGAGATGTCTCCCATATTCAGTGTGTTCTTTATCCTGTGAGTTTCTAGTAAGCCCCTCCTGTGATAAATCCACTTCTCTGAGCATTTCCTCAGAAGTATCATAGAATAGTGCTTGAGAGTTGGCTGTTCTGGCATTAAAGTCTCCTAAGAGAAGGATGTCTCCATCTCTAGAGAACTCCCATATGTCATTATTCAATATGGAGAAAGGGGACTATCCTTTAGGTGAGGAGTAGACTGATGTACTTGGAGGGAAGTAGCATATAGCGATATATAGAAATCTACCTGTCTCGGCTCTCATTCTCACCCACATATACCTTGCTTGTTCATCTTTCCTGATAATCTGTAGTAGTGGTTTCAACTCCTCTTTAAATAAGACTGCTACTCCTCCTGAACCCCGGCTACCTCGTAGAGATCTCTCGTCTGTGAAGGGGATCGGGGAGCACCACAGACGGAGAGTGAGAGAGAGAGAAGGAGACACACGACACAGATATGGGTGGGGAGACTCAAAAGAGTGAGCATCCCCCTATACACGTATGCTATGTATAAGGTATACAAGTCAGTGGGCGCCCAGACTCTGGGCGGCCGGGCAAGGCACAGACGCCTATACCCCAACAACCTCCCACTTAAAGGCGACTGTGCCTTTAAGCAAGGGAACCTAGTCTAAAGACTACAAAAGGTGAGAGAAAACCACTCTCAACCGATGCCCACTGGCTGGCTGTGATCGTGTGTATCCGGCTGTCTTGCTCCCGTGTAAGTCCATACACCACCAGACGTACCGCACACGTACTGCAAGTATGTATGCAATACCAGCATATCTCCCTCGTGCACTATGCCATCATCAGTCAACAAACGACTGACAACCCCAACTGCAAATGCTCCCACTGCAGCTGTGATATCTGGTCTCAAGATCAGCATCTCATACATGAGATCACCGAATGCCGATGCAATGCTAGCGGGCCCTGCTAGCTCTACGGAGCATGCATCAACATATATATCCGTGGCAATAGGCATCTCTGACTGACAAGGCGTGTCAGCCACATGCATCTCCTGACTGTCCGCAAAAGACGCATCAACCTGTCTTGCAACCTCAGAGCAAACCAGCTGCTCTAGGTGTCTGCTGGAAGACATATCCTGCACAACTATATCCCTATGCTCACTGTCGAGCATAGAAAGGAATGACTGCATAATCGTTGACATCTCAGTCTCCTCTGCAATCATCCACTACAAACATGACCACTCAATCTGCTGTGACTCACTAGAGCTCTCATGCTCTAACTCCATATGCATAGACTCTTGCACAACGTCCTCCTGTCGTGACTCACTAGAGCAAGACCGCTCTACCTGTCTATCCTGCATAGAAGTATCTCGCACGACTGACGCTCTGCTTTGCTCAGTCACTAGCAAAGCATGCATGTCTGACTCTGTCACCTCTCTGTGTGACTGCCCAAGCCGTGCCCCAATTGTGTGCACAACGAGCTCACTACTCTGCACTCCATGCAAAGCATCCTGCAACCCACAAGCAAAAGAGACTCGCCTGCTCTCTCGCTCTCTACCTGGCTGCATGATCACAGAGACAACACCGTCTCTCGCATGATCCACATGCAATGGGTAACTTGTACCACTCCTGGCACCTCTCGCAATCACTAGCGAACCCAAATGCATCACAAAATCTCGCTCTCGTAGCGAAATCTGACATCCACAATCTCTAAGCTGACCAATCGAGATCAAACTCACTGTCAAATCTGGTATATAGCGCACATGTCGTAACAAGTAAGATGCACCACTCGGTAATGACAGTCTCACATCTCCTGCACCTGCTATCGCATGCACCGATCCATCGGTCAAACGTACACTGCCAAGCATCCCGCTAGAATAGCTACAAAACCATGCACGATGCGTCGTGACATGAAACATAGCATCTGCGTCTAGCAACCACTGCGAAGGGAGTGCACTATCCACATGTATAGCATCTCGTGCATAGCTCGAGGTAAAAGTAACATCCCCGTCACTAGTATACTCCGACACTACATGTGCCTCAACTGTCAAAGCAACTGAGTCCATGGCATCACTACATACATCTCTGAGACTGCCATGTCTCCTACGATGTCGCATACGACGAAAACAACGCCGTCTAACGTGTTCAGAATGACCACAATACCAACATGTCACCTGTCGGCGTGCTCGTGAATGTACATGTCTCACACGAGTCCGTGATGACTCAGATCTATCATACATATCATGTAATCTGCGCCAAAGTGCTCTCGAAGTAGTCTCATACTTAACAAGAGCATATACAGATTCCGCAAGGTGCAAAGAGAGTGTAGATAGTGCCATCTCCTCTAGCTCCTGCCACTGATCGTCAGACATGTTTGAAGGTCTACCTGCATCACCACTCAATGGTCGATGCAACCCTCGCTGTGTCAATGCGTCAAGCATACACTCTCCATGCCGCAAAGTTTGACCCATCAAACATGCGCATCTGTGAGAGGTCACAATCTAATCGATCACTTGTCTCTGCCATGAGCACAATGTAGCAAACTAGAAAGCAAAACCACCTCACCAACAACACCTGAAAACTGTCAACCAATATGGCCAGAAACACAATGTAAAACCTGTGAGACACTCCAAAATAGAGCTCCCACAATGTCAATACAAGTCAGCCCTAAACTGGCTCGAATCGCATCAACAGAAGTCTGCAAATATGGCTCAAAACCTGATGCAAAGTTGCACCAATAACCGTGCAAAACCTTGCACAAAATCACAAGTCAATATGACTCAATCGCGCATAAATATCTGACAAAATTTTGGCAGAGTCTCCTTTGTAACTGGAGCAAAATCTCAACAGTAAACCTCAAAGAGACAATAATACATGCCACAATGGCCAATCCGGGAATAAACTCGACCGGAATCACCTCACAAAGTCATACATATGAGCATACCTGCTCTTGCCGGAGTCAAATAATCTCAGCCATAAACAAATACACAAATCCATATATGGCATACATAAACCGCCAAGACCATTGCAACATAGCTCACTCTCGCATGAGTGGCTCTCTGGAAAAATGCATATCCAAAAACCTGTGTACACCTATGAATTTGCTGGTTGCTGCAGAAAATACTCCATGTGTGTGAGATATACCAAAAACAGTGTTTTTGGGACCCGAAAGTGCACAAATAAACCTGCTGCTGTACCTGCTGTAATTCAAAGCAGAATTTCAGCAAATAGACATCACCATTGCGTCCGGAGCGTGCCAAAACCCTGACCTAGACTCCTGGATCATGTAGATCTGACTCTGTATGAGGGAGCTACGCAAAAAACTGCGTTTTAGAGCCCGAAAATGGCAAAAACGAGTTGCACACAGTCTTGAACCTGCTTCTGCTCCACTCTGCGTGATGCAATGTCCTCTCAATGCAAGCTCCAACACAAGAGCTCTGCCACAACAGCATCCAAGCACTCGAATGTCAAGCTCTCCTCCGCCGAGCACTTCTCTAACGAGCTCCACTGAGCTCAAAAGCTCCTCTCACCAAGGAAGCCGCAACCGCCTCCTCGACCAAGCTTGACCACACCAAGCTCCTAAGCTCCAAAGACAATGCTCCTCAAGCTAAAATCGCTCTTCGTGAAACTCCGCGATCGAACTCCACCGTCGAGAGTGAGCGAGCTATTGCGCGAGCTATCGTCTCGAAGCTCTCAAAGCCGTCGTGCTCTCCGCGGTCACCATAGCTCTGATACCAATTGAAGGGGATCGGGGAGCACCACAGACGGAGAGTGAGAGAGAGAGAAGGAGACACACGACACAGATATGGGTGGGGAGACTCAAAAGAGTGAGCAGCCCCCTATACACTTATGCTATGTATAAGGTATACAAGTCAGTGGGCGCCCAGACTCTAGGCGGCCGGGCAAGGCACAGACACCTATACCCCAACAGTCTGGTCGACCCGCTGTTTCCCATAAATACCCCTTCACATGTGGCATAAGCTGTCCTGGTATCTGGTGTGTCTCTGAGTAGAAAACTATGTCTCTGTCCCTAAAGCTGTCTTCAAAGGCAGCTACATCTAGCCTATATGATCCATTAGAATTCCACGCCGCTATCCGGAGCGTCGCCCCATAGGTCTCGCACCGTCATGATGAGCGCTTTTCCAGAACCACTACTTTCCCTCCTCTATAAAAGGCGATTTTCCCCTTTTCTCTTGCTGCCTTGATCTCTGGCATCAACTCTTGCATATGTGCCACTTGTGCCAATGTAAGGTCATCTCCCAGGAAAATACCGGTTTTCTTAAGAGCTGGCCTCTTCTTTAGAAATTCTTTCCTTATTTCTATATTCGGGAAGCGGAGAATAAGTGCCCTATTCTTTACGTTTCCCTTCTCATCGACTCCTTTCTTGCCCACTCTCCATGCACTTGTGTGAGTAGGCTCTGTGATGCCCATGCGTTGTAGCAGTTCCCTCACCTCTTCATCTACATTCTCTTTGTCCTTGACTCTTGTGACCCGCACATGCAGAGCCCGAGTCTTCCTTTTCTGCTCTTCCTCAATGGTCATATTAATAATGGTGGAAGTAGGTGTGGTCTCAGGCATCTGGGCCTTCCCTTTCTTCGCATCCTCAATCCATTTCTCTGCTTCATCAACCTTTTCTTGTGTTTTAACAAGATGTTCCGCCCATGAAGATGCCGTTTTCGATTTCTGTTCATTCCTTCCCGTAGAGCTTTCATCTGGTCCTTCATGTCCTCGAGCTCCTTCAACACCGAAGGTTGGTTGTCTCCCTTCTCCTTAGTTGCGGATTTGCAAGCGGCAAGTTCTCCTTTTAGCTCCTCGATTATTGCATCTTTTTCCGCCATGTGCTTTTCCGTATTTGTTCTCCATGCTTCAAAATTTGCTACTGCCTCATCGAGTTTCTTTTGCATAACGCATTCTGTTACATTTACTTCGGCCTTGATTAGGTTTCGTAATTCGTTTTCATGGTCTGAATTTCCTCATTCTGTATCCCCCGGATCTCTCTCCTTAGTTCTCTCATCATGTCTCCATACATGGAGTTCCTGTAGCTCTCGGTGTTCGCGTGCATTTCCTTCCTAATGTCGTCCCTCATATAGTTTAGCTCTGATTTGAGCATCACCTGGACCTTCTCCATCAGTAGCTCATCATGTATCCTGGAGGTTTTCCCAACGCGTAAGGATCCTGGTGATAGAACAATATCTCTGTTTCTCCGTTTGAAAGTAGCCGTTGTTTTTTCTTGGGTGGTGTAGCTATCTACACCCGGCCCTTCCCCTTCGGTAGGCGGGTCCATCGAACCCGAGCCCCAAATCTGGGATAGGGTACTAGGGTACTAGGGTGAGGGACTGAGAGTATGGCAAACTTAACCAGTTTACCTTAAGGCCTTAAATCGCTTTAAATTGGACGCAAAGAGAAGGCTTAAAATCTCTTTAGACTTAAAATTTTACCTTAGGGCTTAAAATTGAAATAAACTTAAACGTAGGGGATCTTGACTTCCTACGCGTAGAACAGCTGGGGCGACTCTTGGCCTTGCTACGTGTAGAACAGCTTGACGTCCTACGCGGAGGATTGCGTGGGACAGACGTGCAGCGCGAGCCTCAGGCAGTGTGAGCGCGAGCCTTAGGGCGGCATCAGAAGCCCGCCATGGTCTCCTTCTCGCGCGCAAAGAGCAGGGGCCTCAGCTGCCCGCCATGGTGTCTGTCACGCGCGCAAAGAGCAGGGGCAGCAGCAGTCGTTCATGCCCGCAAAGAGAGAGAGAAGCCTTCAGCCTCGTGCTGCTGCAAAGAGAGAGCTCCCTCACGCCACAGCACGCGGGATGTTGCTTACTGTAACAGAGAGAGAGAGAGAGAGAGAGAGAGAGAGAGAGAGAGAGAGAGAGAGAGAGAGAGAGAGAGAGAGAGAGAGAGAGAGAGAGAGAGAGAGAGAGAGAGAAATGAAATGAAATGAAATGTTATATTAACGTCTTCAAAAGGCCAAAATGACCTATGAGACCAATCAGTTACAAAATAGTGAATCTAATACCATGTCTGGGTACAAAAGAACTAGAAAAGAACTAGAAGTGGAACAAAATACTACTACTACTACTACAATCTAAAACTACGTGGGTGTAGCAGCTGATACAATAGGTACCCGGTAAACTGGATGTAACAGTGTGTGAAACAAAGATGGAAGAAATGGTGAGGATCCATCCTCATCTGCACTCTGGATGTCGAGAGAGTATGGCTCAAATCTTCTGTTGTAGTCTCCGTCGATGCTGTGTAGCTCCTCTCCTCAGTCGCGGTCGTCTGTATCTCTGTAGCTCCAATGCTCGGTCGATGAGAGTGCCAGTAGTGGTCGAATGAGTGTGGGACGAGCTCTGCAGTGGTGGCTGCTCCTCTGGCTGTCCCATATCTAGTGAAAAGAAATCTGTAATGTGTCTCTGGGACTGCCTCTCTCTAGCTCTCCCCAGTAAAGTGTCTCTATACCTGTGTAACTCAAGTAGATATAGTCCAAGACATCTCTGATCCTCATAACTCATGACCCTAGATAGAGGACCAAAACCCTCTCTGAATAAGCAGTGGAAACGCCCCCGTATCTCATAGAACACTGTGCAATGACATATGTAGTGCAACTCTGTCTCTGGCTCTCTCTGGCATAATCGGCATATCCTGCTGTCTGCTGGTATCCCTCTGAATCTACCGGTCTCAATCTCGAGCTGATGTGAGGATGTGCGTATCTGACCAATGGCACAACGCAAACCATGAGACATATGTGTGTCCATGTAGCTGGGTCGAATCACAAACCCATCTCCTGTGAGGTGGAGAAGATGCTCTCTATAGAAAGCCATCTTCGTGCTCAACTCCTGAGGCGGCTCTATCCATGTCCTCCTGGTGTCGAGCTGGATCAGGTCCTGACGAATGAGTCTAGTGATCTCCACCCGTGTAAGAGACAGCGAGGGTGCCTGAAGAGAATACTGGAAAGGGGGCAACCTGTCCATGGTGAAGCCATGCGTCTGAAACCATGAAGTCATCTGTGCATACCAGCATGAAGTGTCCCCCTGTAGAGCTAACTGTTTGGAAGACTCAAGGGCCAATCTAGCATATCTGTCTCTAGTAGTATCCCATAGGCTGTGCACAAAGGACACTGATCTGGTAAGCGCCTCAATCTCCATGGGGGGGGCAGCTAGCTCTGCTCGAATGATCGCGTGAGGTACGGAGGCCTTGGCTCTAATCAATCGGGAGATCATAGATACCAAGGGCCTCTCCATACGTCTCCAACCATCCTGGCCTACAGAAGGTCCCCATACGTGTACCCCATACATCATAGCTGAGGCTACTAAAGTATCAAAGAGCCATAACTTTGTCCGAGGTTCCTGGAACTGAACCTGCGAACACATCCTCTCCAAGCCTCCCAAGGCCGCATAAGCTCTGGTCAGTCTAGTCTTTGCTGCTCTCCCCAAAGAAAACCTCGGCCCAGTGAAGACTATCCCAAGGTAAGTGTATGCATCTGTATACTCCACAATCTCTTGACCATACGTGAAGGTCGGTGCCGATCTCCTGATCCACTGCGGTGTGGTGTTAAACACCATGACCTTGGTTTTACCAAGGTTTACAGACAATCCACTATCCTCTGCAAAACTGTGTAATGCATCCAACTGTCGCTGCATACCCTCTGGTGAGTCAGAGATCAAGACAATATCATCAGCATATAACAACAATGGGATCCACGTCCCTGCCAGCTAGGCACCTCTATCACCCTCTCTGTCAATGTAATCAGACACCTCATCAACATACATACCAAATAGAGTAGGAGACAATGGGCAACCCTGTTTCACCCCGATAGTGGAGTGAACTAAGTCAGATATCCCCTCTGGGGTGCGTACATGTCCCATCACTGATCTGTATAAAGCCATAATCCCCCAAATCAACACTGTGGGCACCCCCATCTCCTGCAGTCTGCGCATCAGTCGAGCTCTCGGTACCATGTCAAATGCTTTGCGGAAATCCACAAAGCTACAATAAATCCGTCTCCCATGTGACCTGCCCTCCTCAATGATAGCTCTGAGTGTCAGAATATGGTCAAGAGTGGAGAAACCCCTCCTGAAACCTGCCTGTCCCTTTGCCCGTACACCCTCACCCTCTGCCCAGTTACTCAACTGCTGCTCAATAATGGATGCATACAATCGTGCCAGTGTGTGTCCAACCATAATAGTGCGGTAATTTCCAGGCTCTGTAGGATCACCTGCCTTGAATATAGGCACAATAGTAGACAACCTCCAAGTCTCAGGTAATCCCTCACACATGGCACGATTGAACAACACTGCAAGAACCTCCATCAGCATATCCCTAGCATGTATAAAGTGCTCCGCTACTAGACCGTCATGATATGATATATTAACGTCTTCAAAAGGCCAAAATGACCTATGAGATCAGCTGATACAAAGTGGTGAAACTAGTACAATGTCTGAATACAAAAGTACAAAGGTACTGAATGCAAAATAAAAATAAAAATGAGAAGTGTGTAGTGACAGTGAGATGTGGCCATGTGCGCAATCTCACCGCAAGATGTGGATACACTTCTCTGCCAATTTGCCATGATGGAGGTGCCTCCCCTCCCCTATGTAGAGATCACGGGTGCCATCTGGTTGCTTGACTCGCCTCAAGAACGCCGCATCATCATAAATTTGGGATTTGAAGAGACACCCCACCTAAAAATGGCTTCCTCTCATATGTGGGCTACAAGTGACCTGGCCAGACAAAAACAGGCATTGACCAAGACTGAAACACATGAAAGGGACCTCACCAGGCCGGGTGCAACCACAAACAAGTCCTCTGTCCCCATATCTAGGCGGAAACCTGAGGAGATGGCCCTTAAAACTCATACAGAGAGATCCTAAGTACATCAAGGAAGAGGCTCGACAATATTTGCACTTTGCTTTTGAGGTTTTAAAAACCAGTGATTTGTAATCACTTGAAACCAATGACTAAATAGAAAATCTTTGTATGCTACCACGAGCTGCTACGCAAGAGAGATGGGTGGCCCTAAATTGTCACAATTGCTGTCCCCGGTTGACCAGTTGGGCAACTAACTGCTTGTGGCCCACACTTCGTATTGAAAAGATATATAATGCGTGTTTGTGTACACCCTTGCGATCCAGCCACAGTGCATAAACGATGATAATTAGTAGAAATGGCCAATAGAGGACATAGTAGACAAACAAGAGGCCAATAAGGCGATCCACTGAACCAAGGTGGTGAATTGCTGGGGGGGGGGGGGGGTGGGGGGTGGTGTGGGGTGAGAAAAATCCATTGGTCACAAGTGTTTGGGTGGCAAACCCAAAACTGAGGGCCGTGCATGCTAGCGAAGGAGAGCAAGAATGCAGAAATGGAAGTACTTGGAAGGTGGATCTAAACAACATTACAGACTATAAAATCATCAGGAAAATGCCCAAAATTGTACAACCTTGTCTTGAAATATATTCGAGCATGTTGACACAAGACGGTTGGAGCAATGGTGAGTTTTGGTAGTTTGTATGCCAGTACTTGATGTATGAAGATTATAAAGTAATTTAAGCGTGAAAAGGCAATTGTGTGGATTCTTTCAGCTTTGGTCTCAATGCGCTTGGCGCATATCATACATGTGATGTAGGGGTTAAAAATTTAGTTTGAACAAGCCTTGCACATGGTTTGTGTTAGCATGGTTTTTAATGGTGCAGTTAAATGATGTGGATGTCAGTCCTGATATCGTATCTTTTCTGGTTGTTCCTCTCTTCCCATGTGGATTTTGCCACACTCTCTGTAGGTCCCCCTTCTTTGCTCTTTGGAGTATTCATACAAAAAGTTTTTTTTACGACGTGTGAGTTTAATGTATGGCTTACTTAAGCCTTTAATTAAAGGAGCTTTTATTTTGTTATTTTGGTTTCTGATGCCCATAAGAAATTCTTTGCTACAAGCTTTCAGGCTGTTGTGAAGTAGATATCCCCATTTGTGTAGAGACAATGGGAACGAGTACCGATCCTCCAGGCATTGTGGTAATCAGCACTCTAAGAGGAGCCACTTACAAGCTACTTAGATTCCATCTTCGTGATTGGGTCGCTCTTCTTACTCTTGCAATTGTTGATTTGGTGCTGAACATTATCTATCCTTTCAATCGTTTTGTGGGAGAAACTATGGTTGGGGATTTGATGTATCCACTGCAACCAAGTACGGTGCCACTTCCAGTAGTTCCTGTAAGCTTTTATTTCCTATGCTTTTTTATGTTGTATACTGAACAGGTCAGTTTGTTCGATGCATACGTCAATTATGGGAGTTTCTTTCTTTGTAGTTTGAGCTGAACTTTAAAATCAACTGTAGCATAGCCATTATTTGATAATGAAGTCGACTATTCTTTATAGTGATATTGGTACAGTTATGTTTGCTCGGTGTTCACCTCCTTCTTTGAGTTTATTCTCCATAGAATTCTGTCAAAGTGACCAGTGAATTTCTTCAAAAAAGATTTGTCAGGGTGTGTATGTCAATCAAGCTTTCACAACTACGACTTGAGCAAGCCTTGAACGCCTTGTAGGCTCTTGATGATAAGCGCTGCTTTCTTATTTGTGTTAAGGCACTTTCTACACTTTTAGTTCAACATTCAATACAATAATTTTCCTGCTTGTACCAGGATTGCAATGACATTTTTGAGCATAAAGTAGAGAAGCTCCAGTACAATCTAGTTGTGAATATGCCCCAGCTCCAGCGAGAACCTGCCTGCTTATATAGTGTTTGTGGCAAGGCAATTGTGATTGTCACACTTAAAAGAGTTGTAGCAGTAGTCTTGGATCTCTGTCAGTAATTATCGGAGCCAAAGCACGTAACAAGCTGCTATTTGTCAAAACTTGGGGATTGATCTTGGCTATGGGCAGTGGAAGACTACCTACATTAAATGAACAACACAAGGTGAAATGCAACAGCCCTTACTTGAACAGCTTCTACTTCAGATGGTCAAAGTGGTCATGGGATGAAATCCAACCGTTACCCTGGGTCAGAAGTGTATCTGCAAAATTTGGTCCCAGGTTATCATTTTACTGTTAAGCTGGGTCTGGATCACTTAGCCACGACTGTGTCTCAAAAGTGGGCGAGGAAATTCCGCTTCCATGGGTCCACCTAGGACGGCTCGGTAAACCATGTAACACAGGTCTTAGCGGCTCCATAAATTCAAATAATGTCAAATGTAGCAGGAAACTATGTGGTGCTTTCTAAAGTGGGTGCTCCTCAATGCAAATACACACAAATCCCAATCAATGGGACAAACTGAAAGATTGATGGATTACCTGAAATCAAATAATGGCAAGACAATGAACTTGAAGTAGATATAGTACAATAGATAGTATGAGGCTTGAGCCGAGCTGCTCTCAATCTATCAAGTACATATTGACTGGCAGCGCACACAGCTTGATACCAAGTCTTCACAAGATGTAATGGGGATGTCGAGGCTCCAACCGTGCACGGAGAGTGCTGTGACTATGACTAGACTCTAGACCCAAGACAAGTTCGCTAGACTGCACAAGACTTAACTCCACTCAAAGACGCCACCTTACAATATATACAATGGCTACATCAAAAAAGTGATAGGCTAGCTATGGTGTCGACTCGGCTACCACTCCTCCGTGTCTCCTGCCGAGCACCTCTGGTCCACTAGACCGCCAACGACCCTAGTCCATAAGCCAAGCGATTGCCCAAGTGTGAACCAAGACCAATTGTAACTACTAACTATCTGTCCAGTACTGCTGACATTGTAATCCAGCTACAGGTTGCCCCGCCACAAGACCACTCACCATCTTGGTAAGTGAACCTTCGGCATGAGAGAACAACCAAAACACATATGGAGTGTTCTCCAAAACAAGGCGTATGGTACATACAATGAAATGAAGCATGGCATCTGCAAATACTACTGCTGACTATTTGAAGGTGGGAACTGGTGGGGATATAAGGACTGATATGGAAGCTGAGGCCATGACTATGGGGCCGGGTAAGCACCAAATCCCATAGGCGGCGGGCATATCTGAAATGGAAATGCAACCCTTGACGCCGAACCTGACATTGCTTGCTGAGCCTGCGGAGCTGGAAAGGGATAGCAAGGGAAGTGACCAAAATGGGATAGTAAGGGTAAGGAGCCAGTGGTGAGAGTCAAATGTGGCGAAGTAGAGCCCGGTGGGGTGGAGTCAGTGAGTGTATGGGAAGGCCCATCTGTTACGATTGTCTGAGGTGTACCTTGTTCACCATGTTTCAGTACCGCCCTGGCTACCTACCATGTGTGTACTCTCAGGGGCAGCACCGGTGGTAGTAGATGAACTTCGAAGACCCCATCCACTATGTCATATATCAACAAAAGTACTAGAAACAACAGGATCTTCAGCAGTAGTTATAGTTGTCTCTGAGACCACCTGCTGAGTATATCATTGTGAGTGCAGGATCAGCGGAAAATACCATACTGATAGTAGGTGCATCCATAGTTCTGACTGCAGGTGTGAGATTATGTAATGCATTACGAAGCTCCTGCCTGAGATTATCTATCTATCATAGCACGAAGATGTCTCACCTAGTCTCTCAACATCCTGATATGATGCATCTGTGTAACAATCATACCATCTTTGTGGTGGCGGCGGTGAGGATAGGTGAGGGCACTATGGAAGAAGGGAATAGAGGAGAGTGCGCTGTAGGAGGGAATGGAAGGGAGGCAGTGATTTGAGGATGGGAAAGTGTGGTGGATAGTGGGTGTGATGTGCTACTAGATGGGATGTGTGGTGTGACAGAAGGGAGGGTAGCAAGGGGAAGGCCTGAGAATTGACAATGGTATGGCTCTCAGAGAATGGTAAAGCACTAATTGATCCGGTGGAATCTTTAAGTGCAGTAGTATCATCCTGGGCTTGTAACACATTAACTACCCAATTTATCATAGGAGTTGCAAAGCAATTGAATTTTGCAGCTTTAGATTTCCTCTGTGAGCTGAACCTCTTGAATCTCTCCTGAAGTGACTTATATACCAGTTGGTGAAAAGCATAAGGAAGGTTGTGACAGAGGCAGAAAAAAGCATCACATAGCTGAGGAAAAGTAGGTCTGTCGACTTGGTCAGTTGCCCTTAGAAGGAAATGGTACCACATTAGGATAGAGACTTGATGATTGCGATAGTAAGTTGCATTGGATGCCTTGTCATGTGCACATGACTCTCTGCGCCACGTGGACATGCTTCACCCATTTCTAGAGCCAGTTTTCCACCTATCCCTAGATAGGAGTGTTTAGAATCCTAAGAGGATTAGTATGTCACGTGACACATCCAACCCTATGTGTCCGAGGACAAGCTACAACATGACCAGGGTTCAGTCAGTCAAGTCAGTCTAGAATAAGAAGTGATCTGGCACTTTTGTTAGTCTGTTTGCAGACCGTGCATGTCCAGTCAGTTAGATTAGATGCATATCCTCTGGTTGCACACAATATGACTATCAGATTCCCATCAGAATCCTTCAGGGGAATTTTCCAGTGCATTTAGCCTATTTTCCTTATTTTTGACATTTTTCACTTATTATTTTTAAGTGACTTTTGTTGGAAAGTAGGTAGGGCAAATTGAGTAAGTTTGTATATAAGCAAACCTAGACTATCACTTTCTGGCAGAAGAGGCAGCAGGAGCACTCGCTCAACAGGCAACTTCTCAGCAGAACCCCAAGCCCTAGCGTTTTTGCTCCACAGCAATCACCTAGCGTTTTTGGACCAGATCAGCAAACGTTTTTGCTCTTGCAGATCCCTGGCGCGACACAAGACTCAAGAAGAGACCTAGCGTTTTGCAGTTGCAGGCCATCTGGCGACAAGAGAGCCATTTTCAGCCCTAGTGTTTTTGATTTGCAGATCAGCCCCAGCGTTTTGCAGATTTGCCGCGATGGATCATCAAGAACCACCAGCGTTTTCAGTTCTCAGCCCTTACACACCGCAGATCATGTCCCAAACCTCGCAGATCTCACCTTCCCGCAGCAGTCCTCGCCGCACGGTTAGTTTCCGCAAGGTTTACAGATTCAGCCCGGAAAACGCAGATTTCAGTTTCTGAGTTTTCAGCGCATTGTCGTCGTATCATCGTCATCGACATCGTCACCGACATAGAGTCAGAATTCAGTAGATAAAGATTTGGAGTTTTCAGCCTTAGCGATTTAAGATTGCAGCCCGTCTCATCGTCGGCAAGTCCAAGCATTGTAGAGATTTGTGCAATCATAGGTAGACCTCTCTCGCCATAGAGAGTGGGGCCTTCGGGGGAGGTTTTGACAACATTCTGGTGTCGTATTCTTCTCTCTCCATCTCTCAGTCTCAGCACCTTCATTCACAGTGTTCATCCACTTTGTTTGTGTCCATTGCACTCTCTCACTAAAGGAACGGAAGGCTCTCCCTTTCGTAAGTAAAAGGAACCTTGAGCACAGTTCGGAGCCCTCATCTTGAGCAAAGTTCAACATTCACTTCCGCTGCACCTTACATTGGTATCAGAGCTTTGGCAGTGTTCTGTATCACTCAAGGAAAGAACCACATAATTTTTTTTTGCTTGTTGTGGTCGCACGTAACCCAAGTCCTCTTGGGCGTGTCAATTCCTAATCTTGTTTTTGAAGAGTGACAGGAAACCCAAGAAAGAAGGGCTTGTCCAGCCTCCCCTTGTGCCTCTTTTCACTCATTGAGAGCAGACTATGCACTTAGCGGCCGGCCAATCGACATGAGGTGGGAAAAAGCAACCTTGGTGTGAGCGCAAGGCCGCCAAGGGGTGCACCCGCGGAAAAGAGAAGAACTCGGGTGAAGAGAAGATCCTTCTCTAACACAGATTGCAAGCGAAAGAAGAACCTCAAGAACTTAAGAACTGCAAGAACCGCAAGAACCCAAGTTCCTCGTGAACTTAAGAACCCGAAGACCACAAGAACCCACAAGAACCCAAGACTTCAGTGGATGCTCATCACTCGAAGCGGAATGGATACGAAGAATCGATCTTGACTTTCGAGTCGAGGTCCACAGCAACCCCCCAGGCAGGTTCGATCAAACACGACGAACAGATCTTGGCTCTCGAGCTTAGGTCCAACGAACCCTTACATGAAGTATTATGTGTTCGCATGGTTAGTAAGCACGTATTGTGCGAGTGTTTCATTCGTGATCATCTTCTGTATTTAGTTAGCGTCTTTATGTGATCCCTTTTCCTAGGCATGACATATTGTACGTTGAGCACGTTTCACTCATGAATGAGCACGAATGTATGCGGATTGTTCGTGAAAAGTTGAAAAGTATGCATTCAAGGAAGTCACATTCCCTGTCTCTTCCTTGGCACGACACAATTGTAGAAAGAGCACATGAAAGTATGAGCACCAAACATGGGCATTTCCGTTGTGAATTGCCACAGTTGATTGCTTTAGATCAGAAGAGAAAGATTCGATCTCATTGTTTGCGTGTGTGTGGTGAACGGGTTGGCACTCTGTCTATTTGTTCATCTACATTGCATGCACAGTCTTTAGAGAAGACGAGATTTTCTCCACTCACTTTACATGGAATGGGTATGTTCATGCTTTTGTATTGGAAGTGGTTTCAAGAATTTTCAACCTCGGAGATTCTTGCAGAAGGTAGAGGCATGACTATAGACGAAGTGGAAGCATTGAAGATGACTTTGTGTCGCTTTCGGCGCGGCCCAAAGAAGCAAGCATTGCAGACCTTTATGAAGTTCAAGTACCGCACGACCCACACATCAGAGTGGGCTAGTGAAGAGTCCTTCCCAAGATTCCAGACCCTGTTGGCGATCCCTCTTGACGCTATAAAGTTCGGTACCAGTACCTCCATTTGAAAAGGAGGGGATGTCACGTGACACATCCAATCCTATGTGTCCGTGGACAAGCTACAACATGACCATGGTTCAGTTAGTCAAGTTAGTTTAGAATAGGAAGTGATCTGGCACTTTTGTGAGTCTGTTCGCAGATCGTGCATGTCAAGACACTTAGATTAGATGCATATCCTCTGGTTGCACTCAAGAAGAGACTAGCGTTTTGCAGTTGCAGGCCATCCAGCGACAGCAGAGCCATTTTCAGCCCTAGCGTTTTTAATTTGCAGATCCGCCCCAGCGTTTTGCAGATTTACCGCGACGGATCATCAAGAACCACCAGTGTTTTCAGTTTTCAGCCCTTAGACACCGTAGATCAAGTCCCAAACCTCGCAAATCTCACCTTCCCGCAGCAATTTCTCGCCGCACGGTCTGTTTCCGCAAGGTTTATAGATTCGGCCCGGAAAACACAGATTTCAGCATCTGCGTTTTCAGCACGTCGTCGTCGTACCGTCGTCATCGACATCGTCACCGACATAGAGTCAGAATTCAGCTGATAAAGATTTGCAGTTTTCAGACTTAGCGATTTCTGATTTCAGCCCGTCTCGTCGTCGTCCTCATCGTCGTGTACATCGTCGGCAAGTCCAAGCATTGTAGAGATTTGTGCAATCATAGGTAGACCACTCTCGCCATAGAGAGTGGGGCCTTCGGAGGAGGGTTTGACAACATTTTGGTGTCGTATTCTTCTCTCTGTATCTCTCTATCTCAGCACCTTCATTCACAGTGTTCATCCACTTTGTTTGTGTCCATTGCACTCTCACTAAAGGAACGGAAGGCTCTCCCTTTCGTAAGTAAAAGGAACCTTGAGCACAGTTTGGAGCACTCATCTTGAGCAAAGTTCAACATTCACTTCCGCCGTACCTTACATTGGTATTAGAGATTTGGCAGTGTTCTGTATCACTCAAGGAAAGAACCACATAATTTCTTTTTGCTTGTTGTGGTCGCACGTAACCCAAGTCCTCTTGGGCGTGTTGATTCCTAATCTTGTTTTTGAAGAGTGACAAGAAACCCAAGAAAGAAGGGCTTGTCCAGCCTCCCCTTGTGTCTCTTTTCACTCATTGAGAGCGGACTGTGCACTTAGCGGCCGGCCAATCGACATGAGCTGGGAAAAAGCAACGTTGGTGTGAGTGGAAGGCCGCCAAGGCGTGCGCCCGCGGAAAAGAGCAAAACTCGGGTGAAGAGAAGATCCTTCTCTAACACAGATTGCAAGCGAAAGAAGAACCTCAAGAACTTAAGAACCGCAAGAACCGCAAGAACCCAAGTTCCTCGTGAACTAAAGAACCCAAGACCACAAGAACCCACAAGAACCCAAGACTTCAGTGGATGGTCATCACTCGAAGCGGAATGGATACTTCGCTTGGAGGTGATGAGCATGAGAGAGGCGAAGGAGAATTTTCCCCACCAGGAGGTTTTTCCGACTCTCCCCCTTTCCTATCTACGCCAAGGATTGCACTAACTCCTATGAAGGAGTTGACGCATTTGTTTATGGACAACAAGTTCGAACGCGAAGCAAGAGAAGCAGAAAGAAAGGCCTACGAAGAAAGTATGGCAGCCATAGATCATGAATACGACGCAAAAATGGAAGCCATAGAGCGTGAGCACGAGCGCGAGAACAAAGAAAGACAAGCAAGATTTGATCGCGAGAACAGAGCAAGAATGCAAGAGATGTTGCGACTCTTTTCTTAAGTGCAGGCGCACTTTGCACAAAATCAGGAAAAGGAGACTCTCTCAGTCTCTACTTCTCCAAAGCATGACACACGGGATTTGCATGATGATAAGCCTGACGAATTGAATGATAATGATTTGCATGATGATCAAGATGTGATTTCTCACAAGCATGATGATTTGCATGCAGATGATGTGATTGTTCACAAGGAGCACAGCTCGGAGCACTCATCTTGAGCAAAGTTCAACATTCACTTCCGCTGCACCTTACATAGTATCGGCAATTTTCTTAGCCTGTTCGCACTTGCATGTCCGGACGAGTCCATTAGACTAAGTTTTCTAGTTTTGGAACCCTCTTGCATAACTGGATTGTACAATCATTTTGATAGATGTTACACTACGGTGTGCATCTGGCATGACGTGGATGTACTTTTAGGTTAGAGGAATCCAATGAGACATTCCCCGTGTCAATCGGATTCCTGGATCGGCAGATGTGTGACAGTTTCACGAGAAATTGAGCCCCGGTCAAAACTTATTAATAAATCATTTTAATGATATTTATTTCATAAGAATTTATTAGAGGTTTCTCCCTATCTAACCCTTAAGAGGGTTTTGACCTGCAAATTTCACCTCTAAAGGGAGCAGAGCTCATAGCGTTTTGCATTAGATTTGCTAGCGATTCCAACAGGTGGCAGATAGTGCTCAGCCAGCCAGCCAGCCAGTCAGCGTTTTTGCAACCAGCCAGCCGATATTTTTGCTCCAATCAGCCTTTGTGTTTTGGGAGGCAAATCAGCTAGCATTTTGCCAGATCATTCCTAGCACTAGCAAAATTCAGCAGATCAGCCAGCGTTTTCAGATTTCAGCCCATTTTCCTCGCTGGAAATGGATCAGATCTATCTCCGCTAGCTTCTTGTTGCGGTTCGATACTTTTTTAGCCCATTGAGCCTCTTCTTGACCATTCCCTTGCCGCATCGAGTGCTCCCATTGCTGTCCATCATCAGCATGATCGAGATCTACATTTTCAGCCTCTCATTCCTCTCACATCGGGAGTGCAAATCAGCTTCAGATTTACCTCTTGGTGCATCATCTTGAAGAGTTACCGATGCAACGCTCCCCATTCAAGTTAGTAGAGTCTACACTTGGGGTATTGCATGCGTGTACATTTCATTTATGCAATCAAAAATCAAATACCACATCGGCAATGGTAATGGGGGTTCTTCAGGGGATTGGTTGGACCCATCGGGTGTCTTTCTCCTCTTCACTCTCTCTACACATCTCTACCTCCCTCTCTCATTCCCTCTTTTCAGAGAAATAAAAAGAACCATTCTTCAAGCTAAAAAGCAATCTTTATGTGTATGATCTCCAAAGTTGCTTCAAATACTTCATTTACATTGAATTTGCACATATGGGCATCCACACCTAACGCAAGGAAAGAAGTAAAGATTTGTGGAAGTGTAAAACCTAGATCTTCACCATTCAATTCTGCGACACCTGACGTGAAGGTTTGGCACTAATCCGCTAATCCAAGTTTTTTTTTCCTCTCGTGTTTTTGGTTGTGTTTGCAGCCCTTCGGTGATACTCCTCCCACTCTTGGAACAACAGGCCTGTCATAGCGCGTGGGACCGTGCACCTTGAGCGTCGCTTAATAGCAACCAATTGTATAGGTGTTGCATGCGGGGTGTGCCGACGAGGGAGTAGATAGTGTCCCGAAGATTAGTCTGCGACCTTCCTTGAACCAAGAGCGAAAATCCTTGCATGGTTAAGACTCGTAGTGGTATGGAGACCTCAACCAATTCAGAAGGCGAGCAAGTTCCACCTTTGGATCCTCCTATGAGTCCTCCCCCTACTTCTCCATCCTTGCCACCCAATCCCATGGATTCCATGATGCGGCAAGAAGAAGCTTGTTGAGTAGAGCGTGTGGAAGCGGCGGAGCAAGAGGAATGCCTATTTGCGGTCGAAGCCGAGGCTCGTAAACAAGAGCGCGAGGCTCGTAGGTAGGAAAGGGAAGCCATGCGCGATCCCATCACAACTCTGGTGGTCTGATCCGATACATCTTCCTTGGAGCCGATTTATGAAAAGCTTGCCAAGGCCATCGCAGATGTGACCAATGCTACACGGACAACCAACGAACCCATTCCCGAGAAGATTACGTTCACTAAGTATGACAATAAGATGGATGCTATTGTCATCTTTTCTTGGTTGCATCAATTCACATCCTATTTTGCGGGCATTAAAAAGTCTGATAATAACAAAGTCCTCTTGCCTTCCATGCATCTCACGAGTTGATGTCATCACTTGGAAGGATGCGTGGATGGAGGAGGAGGAGGAAGCCCACAAGGCGGCCTATCCCTTTTTTTTAAGGGCCGCCTTCCCTTCCTCCTCTTCTCGCCCACGTGCTTCCTCCTCTTTCATTGCTCCTCCTCCTTAGCCTCCTCCTCCAACATCCTCCACCTCCTCCCTCCATCTACTCATCTAGCCGCCCTCCCTCCTCCATTTCCTCCTCCACCAACCACCCTTCCTTCCTCAAGATCCTCCTCTTCCTTCTCTCTCTTTCCATATCACTATATAACCTCTCTCTCTCTCTCTCTCTCTCTCTCTCTCTCTCTCTCTCCCCCTGTTGCCCCTCCTCGTTCCCCTCTCGAGCTTAGTTGGGGAGGATCTAAAGATTCGCTTCTTACCTCAACCGTAATTGAAGCGATTGAAGGAGGATTTTTGTTTCAACAAGGTAAACGTGTGATGTTGTGTATGCTAACCGTGTGTCCTAGTTAGGTGGACAATTGAGGAAATCGGATGAGAAAAGGTGGAGGCCTTTCTCTTTGGATTGGACCACTCGATCAAGTTTGACGTGGAGCCGGTGATCTAAAGACATTACAAGGGATGATACACTTGGCTCAACTCCAAGAGATGAAGCACAACAAGGGTAAGCCCAAGACTGCCTACGGTAATGGTAACTCTTTCCCTCAGAGTCTCAAGACTTTTCTACAGACAAGGACACAAATTCTAATGGGAATGGTAACAATGAATAGAACTCTCCAAATTCTTCTTCGCAATCTAATCCTCCATCTACATTTTAATCTAAGAGCAACGAATCTAAGGATAAGGGTGAAGGAAAATCTGATAAACCTCAACTTACACTTGATGTGAAAATTGCTCAAGGAATCGTAGGTGGTCAATTAAGTAGAGAAGAACATGTATTTGTCACGTAGTAGGTCACATGAAAAAGGGCTTATCCTAAGAAAGAATCAAAAAATAAACCCACTAGTGTGTCAACTTCTGACTCTACCCCTCAAGTGAATTTATGAGTGTGGTAGAGCAAGAAGCTAAGCGGGAGGGGGACTTTTCAAGAGGATGAACTCATAAAATGCTATGGACATGTTAATGGTCAAAGGGTCATTGTGTTATTTGATTCTGGAAGGTCTCATGATCTCATAAGTGGATCTCTTGCGAAGTGTGCATGTCTTCAGACTTCTCCTATCCCCACCCTTTTGGTGCAAGGGTTCTTTGAAGGCATGGATGCGTTGATCTTTCAAGAATGTGATGATGTCAAGTTGGTCATTCAACAAACCCATTTCAGTCGTTTTTTTTGTAGTCTCTAAACTTGTAGAATGTGACATGATTTTGGGCATTAAGTGGTTACGCAGTGTTGATTGGGCGAAGCTCACGCTTCTCATCAAAGATAATGTGTCGTAACCCGTCCTCATTCGAGGCAAGAGCTGTATTCTTTCTCTCCCTCTCATCTCTCACGTTGTTAGGAGTTTTTTGGAAGAAGTGATTGCGCATATGTACATACACATGCATGGTGCATCAAATAAAGGATTGCCCATTTTCCAGAGCTTGGTGGTTACGTGGGGCCCACATGTGTACATGTAGGACAGTGTGTACATAGTACATCGATTTTCTTTATCACCAGTACTAGTGTGTTTTTTCTATAATAATGAGGAGTTGATAGTGCGTAAAACTTTTGGAGGAAGCTATCCGCGGGCCGACGACATGAGGTAAGCAGGTGCGTGAGATGGCATCTAGTGGTGTTAGGAGGTCGAATGGGGTTAAGACTTGCACGTGGGTAAGCGAGGACACAACGTGGGTGTTTTCTTGTGATGATTATGCAGAAAGATCATCATGAGGACTAAATTTGGGGGCCACTTCACATGGTTGCGGGATGCATTATTGGAAAAAGTTAAGAGTGTCAGGTGTGCGGATGGATGTAGAAGGGTGACAAAAATGCATTGCGTGGCCAGTTTTTGGCCCGTTTGGGGTCTGTTTGAGATCAATCAAAAGGCCAAAGGTGCCCAAGGGATAAAGTGAAGTGTGGACACTGAAGAACCTGAGAAAAAGACCAGCAAAACGTGGAGAGAAGAGAAGGAACAGCCGCAACTCAGTTTTTGCTGTTTTGGCCATAAACTGCTTATCCGAGGTCGGATTTGAGCACTTTGATATTGTAGACTGGGGTTTTTAGCCACTTTGGACGCAATGGCGCTGTCCATTTTGCCAAATTCCTCACTTTTCCCTGCTGTTTTGGCTGTGTAAGTTTCTTCTATGAGTGAAGCCTCTGTTCAAATTTGTGATTGTATCTGGCATATTTCATCCATATTGTGTGAGCTATTTGCCCCATTGGTGTTGGCCCAAGCTCAATTGTATCTAAACATTAGAAATCTTCCTCTTTTGAGCTGAGTTTTTTGTGTGTATGTGTGTCTCTGTGTTTAGTGGACAAATGGATAGTCTCTCTCCTCTCACTCCATCTGTGTGTTCCCTGTCTCGGCCAAGTGGGTTGTGTAAGCCGAGTGGTGCCCCATAGTGTGTGTGTATCATTCCAAGAGTGTGTGTTGGGTCATTATAGAGGCGTTGTGTGTGTTTCCATCCCGCTCACAACGTCTAGGAAAACAGAGAGCTACGTCGAGGAGCCCGAAGCGTTGGTCATTGTAACAAATTGCTAACGTGGCAAAACCCTAATTTTTGCCAAAAACCCTAATCCTAATTTCTGCCAGACACCCTAATTGCTGAAACCCTAATTCTGGTCACCCTAACCCTAAAACCTGCAAACCCTAATTCTGGAAATCCTAACCCTAAAACTGCAGAAATCGTAACCCTAACCCTAAGTGGCAGGCTGTACAGATTTTTGAAAATTACATTGGCATGATGACGTGGCAGGCTGTACGGATTTTCGCGTTTTGCGTTGGCTGATGACGTGGCAGACTGTACGGATTGCCGTGATTTACGCTGGTAGCTTTTTGTCTTTGCTTTTGGACTAGAAGCTTTTGAGTTTTAAAGGCTTTTTACTGTAACTGCTTTTCAGGCCAAGGGCCTCTAAATATGAGGCTAGGGCTCATTCTCTTGCATGCTCCCTGGAGAAGGTGCAGAGTCTGGAGTACCGGCTTGTACTGTATTGATGCAATATAAAGAAATACCGAAAGGGGTGCCAAGGTTTGGGGCCAATACTCTCTGGGGTGGAATTCCGCCACTCCGTGTTGCGTGTCGTCTCTCTCTCTTTCAATTCAGTTGTTATTGAAGTGCTAAAAGTCTGTTCAGTCTGTTCTTTTCTATTGGCACATGGTGCCCGCCTTGTGATGGTGGTATCAGAGCATCAGGCATGTGCTTTTCTGAAAGCATACCGGTCCTACAAAAGAGCAAACAGAGCTATGAATTTTATTTGGCTCTCCAACCCGGACTTATTAGCCACTCCACCCTTACTTCATCGCGCATCGGGCGCGCTCACGTTTTCACTGCTCATGTCTTACAGGGCATAAGCCATTAAGATCATTTGCAAGAGAAGGATCCAAGATTTGTTTCGAGCTGCTGTTTTTCTCGGAGACAGTACCATGTAGATGTTGATAGCTACCAAGCAGCATACTCCAAAGTACTTGGCAAGCTTTGAAGAAAATTTTTGCCCGAAGTTATATGGTTTCTGACATCTTCCTTCGGAGTGCAACTTCTGGCAGAGAGGGGTATCTTGAAATGCTTGCCATGGAAACCGTAGCAGATTATATCTTGAAATTTCTCGACATCTCTCAGTAGATGTCTCTTCTCGAGCAGATGACCTTGGAGGTTTAGTGCGATTGCTACCTTGGGACTACCATCGCCACCAAAGCAACACTGTTTGTCCAAGAGATGACGGACCATGCTGTGCTCGGCTACGACCTCATGGAAGGAACCTAACCCTAATTTTTGCTGCAGGTTTCAAGATGGAAAGTCAGTCGACTTTTTGAGCTCGACTGATGTCGAGATCGCTTTTTAAGTTTGAGTTCTGTTTGATCTTGTTTGGGGATCCTCTTTGGAATTTTTTTGAAATGGATGGTATCTGTTTTGAACCTGGTTTGGTGCCGATTTGAATTGTTTGACTCTGGTTTGATACTGGTTTCAATGATTGGTGATTTTACTCCCGGGTGGAGAAGTGAGAAATATTGTTTTGGTATTGTTGGAACCTCGGAACGACGTAGGCTGATACCTGGGGAGCGTTTCGTTGTATGTTTGAAAACCTTTGAACGATGCAGGCCGATGCCTGGGGAGCGTTTGGTTGTATGCTTGTAAAATAATTATTGTTGTGACTCCCAGCCCGGACCTGGATGGTTATGCGGGAGGAGTATTAAGAAGTCTGAGTAGTGGTTACTCTCAGCACCTCCAAACGACGCAGGTTGCGGTCTGGGGGGCGTTTGGTTGTAAAAGGCCTCTATATCTCCCGGCTCGGACCTTTTTAGGTTATGCGGGAAGAGTGATGAGGGAGTCGTTGAATATCTCCCGGTCCGGACCTTGTCAGGTTATACGGGAGGAGTGTTCATCGGCGGCTTTATGTTTCTATGTCTTGTAACATGCATATGTAAGCATTTGTGTTGCATTGTGATGTGCCAACTACTGAATATTCCTAATTGGATGAGATTGCCTGGGTATGTAATTTTAGTGCATCAAGACACCCATGGAAGATCAGTACGGTCTGGGTGTGATCGTTAATTTTACTACGCCGGAATATCAAGAGTTCCGATATGGACGAAAGGAGAAGCTAACTCCTTGATCAAAAGAGCAGAGAGAAGAAGCTAACTCCTTGATCAAAACACCTGAAAGGAGAAGCTAACTCCTTAATAAAAAGAGCAAATTGATTGTCCCTCTGCATATCCCTCGGATTTTTTTTTGGAGCTAACTTGAGTTGTTTTGCAGATATGCTGTAATCGCGGACGATTACTCTCTTTCAAGAAGGGGAGATGTAACAAATTGTTGACGTGGCAAAACCCTAATTTCTGCCAGAAACCCTAATTGCTAAAACCCTAATTTTGGAAACCCTAACCCTAAAACCTGCAAACCCTAATTCTGGAAACCCTAACCCTAATATTGCAAAAACCCTAACCCTAAGTGGCAGGCTGTACAGATTTTCAAAAATTGCGTTGGCATGATGACGTGGCAAGTTGTACGGATTTCCGCGTTTTGCGCTGGCTGATGATGTGGCAGGCTGTACGGATTTTCGTGATTTACGTTGGCAGCTTTTTGGCTTTGCTTTTGGACTAGAAGCTTTTGAGTTTTAAAGGCTTTTTACTGTAATTGCTTTTCAAGCCAAGGGCCTTTAAATATGAGGCTAGGGCTCATTCTCTGGCATGCTTCCTGGAGAAGGTGCAGAGTCTGGAGTACCGGCTTGTACTGTGTTGATGCAATACAAAGAAATACCGAAAGGGGCGCCAAGGTTTGGGGCCAATACTCTCTGGGGTGGAATTCCGCTACTCTGTGTTGCGTGTCGTCTCTCTCTCTTTCAATTCAATTGTTATTGAAGTGCTAAAAGTCTGTTCAATCTGTTCTTTTCTATTGGCACATGGTGCCCGCCTTGTGACAGTCATCTATGTCAACCCCACATCAAGGAACTTGGGTATTCTTGATAGGTGTAGTGAACGCTTTCTCAAGGTCAATTTTGTACTTACCCAGGATCATCATTTCCCTACACACCTGACCTATGGACATTGTCTTTGACCAATTGCATGACGTGGAACACATAGGTAAAATTTTCTCTCATTTCCATCAATCGGATAAAGAGAAGCCAAAATCAGAGGAATTCAAGGCTTCACCCTCCCGAGGTATAGCTTTTTTGGCTACCATTACTCTTTCTTCATAAGAAATCCAACTCATTTCATTTTCGTGTGGATTTCAAGGCAGTCAAGACAAGGATGGTCAAATTCCGAAAGTGGAGACCTCGCACTGCCATACCTTTGCAGTGTCTACAGGAGGCACCGAAAGTTTCCAAAGTGGACTTGAGGCCTTGGTAAAAAATTATTAATAAATCATTTTAATGATTTATTTTACAAGAATTCGATAGAGGTTTTGGCCTACCTAAGCCTTAAGAGGTTTATAACCTACAAATCTCACCTGTAAAGGGAGCAAAGCTCACAGTGTTTTGCAGTAGATGTGCTAGGCAGATAGCGCTCAGCCAGCCAGCGTGTTTGCAACCAGCCAGGTAGTGTTTTTGCTCCAGATCAGCCCTAGCGTTTTGGGAGGCAAATCGGCCAGTGTTTTGCCAGATTAGACCTAGTGCTAGCAAATTTCAGCAGATCAGCAGCGTTTTAAGATTTCAGCCCCTTTTCCTCACTGGAAACGGATTGGATCTTTCTCTGTTGCGATTTGGTACTTCTGCAGTCCATTGAGCCTCTTCTCGGCCATTCCCTCACCAGATCGAGTGCTCCCACTGCAGTTCATCATTGGCATCATGGAGGTCTACGTTTTCAACCCTTCATTTCACTCACATCGGCAGTGCAAATCAGCCCCAGATCTACCCTTGGTGGCTGTGTGCAATTCCACATCGAGAAGGATCCAAAGGTGCATCAAATCAGCCCCGGATGTGCATCATCTTGAAGAGATACCAAGGCAACATTCCCAATTCAAGTTAGTAGAGTTTGCACTTGAGGTATTGCATGTGTGTATATTACCTTTATGCAATCAAAAACAAATACCACATTGACAACGGTGTGGGGGGCCCTTGAGAGGGTTGGTTGGGACCCCATTGGGTGTCTTTCTCCTCTTCTCTCTCTCTCTACACATCTGTACCTCCCTCTCTCATTCCCTCTCTTCATGGAAATAAAAGGAACCATCATTTCAAGCTAAAAAGCAATCATTAACGCAAGGAAAGAAGTAGGGATTTGTGGAAGTGTAAAACCTAGATCTTCACCATTTCAATTCCACTGCACCTGACACGCCTTTAATAGTTCTTGACAATCTTGCATAGTGGCCGAAGTTTGAATAGGTCTTGGTGTCAGCCAGAGCCACTTGATATCTATGCATGCCCATAGCTGGAAAGGTTAGTAGTAATGCACCCATCTTACTGCAAGAGACTGTACCTGTGAGATCTGCCTTAGCGAGGTCTGACAAACCCGAGTGTGAGATCTGTGGTTTGGAAAAAACTTCATGCAGAGAAGGCCAAGGCAGGTGTAGATAAAAAACCACATTTACAGGACCCTTCATGACAAACGACGCATTTCAGGCAGGCGTCAGTCCTTGCTTCTGGTCCAGCTCCAGTGTGGCTCATGTTTCTCTCTTCAGGTATGATCGGGCAATGCCATGGCATCGCTTTGTGATATATCTTCATCTGATCGAGTCTGCCTACAACATGACCCATTCTTCCATTGGCAAGGCTTTAGTCGAAGAATTATAGAAAGTTCCTCCCCATACAACCTACACGACCAATATTTCTGGAATCAGATCAGTTTATACATGAGTTGACATGGCACACGTGAAGGCTAAGAGGCCTTGCTTAAGTCTCAAGAAGGAGAAAACAGACCTAGATATAATCATCAACAAGAACTTAACTTCCAAGTTCATGATTGGGTCTTGCTTCAGGTTGTGAAGGCTTTTGAAAGATGAACGGAAAAGAAAGGATTTTCGGTATGTGGTATTATAGATTTTTACAAGTTGGAGGGTAGATAAATGAAGTATCTTACCGGCTTCGTCTTCCAAATCATTGGAATGTTTAGTACGCAATCCATGTAAGAGTTTAGGCTATTTCAAAGTGAGTCGCATTTTGAACCTGTTGAAGAGATTTGGCCAAAGGTTGAAATGTAAGAATAGACTTTACTTGAACAGGGGCTAGCTCAGAGAGATTCCAAGTCAAGCAAGACGTTTAAAAAATGCTCTTGAAGCTTTGCAATTGTCCAGCCATAGATGCACTGTGAATGGATATGGATGATGTGAATAGACTATGGGACTTGCTATCCTTGTATCAGGAAGCTTCTGGACTTGAGAGTTTTGGATTTGGGTGATAATGGCTAGGTTGTTGCATATCACATCCATAATTCCAATGTTCTATTAATGCTCAACTACTTGAGCAAGAAAACCAGGGTTTTCAGCTGCTGTAAAATGAAGTGGAAAACAAGTGTTTGTGCAAGGAGCTTTCTTTTTTTGACTTGTTTGTGTCTTCTACAGGTCATTGCTATAGTTATTCCTCTCATCATATTTGTGGCTTTTTTCCTGTATTCAAAGGATATCACTGATATACATCATGCAACACTTGGTAAGTATTGATATTCTGAGCACTCATTGCATGGAAGATTTCAAACTTTCTCTGTGAGTCTGATATTATCTTGTACTTGCAGGGCTTCTTTTTTCTGTCTTAATCACTGGAGTTCTCACAGATGCTATTAAGGATGCGACAGGGCGTCCACGACCAGATTTCTTTTGGCGCTGCTTTCCTGATGGGATTGCGGTATGAGATGTACTGACAACCAAACTTGTGCCAGTCGTATATGATTGGGAGGCTGTTGTAAACACCCCAATAAAAAGGAGTTTGGTTGGATTTCAGGTGTACAACAATAGCACTGGTAATGTTATATGCCATGGTGAGAATTCAGTGGTAAAGGAGGGCTACAAAAGCTTTCCCAGTGGGCACACATCATGTAATCTTGTGCATAAATCTTTCAAGTCTTCAATCTGTCCAAGCTGTTGAAAGGGAGGTGATTATGATTCAAGTCTTGAAATACTTGTGTGTAATGCAGGGTCCTTTGCTGGTTTGGGTTTTCTATCGCTCTACTTGGCTGGAAAACTCCAGCTGTTCAATGGGAGAGGACACGTTGCAAAAGTTGCAGTAGTTTTCACTCCTCTACTAGCTGCCACGCTAGTTGGTCTTTCCCGAGTTGATGACTATTGGCATCATTGGCAAGATGTGTTTGCAGGGGCATTTGTAGGTACGGTGTTTACTCTATCGTTGCTAGCTATTGTTGTGAATTGTGAGGTTGTTTGGAACTATTGAAGTCTTTCCTTTTCCAAAGGAAGATCCTTCTACTAGTTATTAGCTATAAGCACATGCTGAAGGGCTACGAAGATCCTCTGCTCAAGGAAAGGGATACAATGGGGACGCTCGCTTAAGAAAAAATGGAAAGCTCAAAAGGACTTCTACAGACAGTTTTTTCTTTCTTTTTTTTTTAAGGGGACGGGGGTTGTGTGTGCACCAGATTGGTAGCCTGAATTGCCAGCCAACAAAAAGGGCCCTGTAGTGGCCAGAGATGATGAAGGCACCACTGAATGTTGTCTGAGCTGCCATTGAGTTGGTCATATGGGCCATGCACGGTGTGGATCAACTTGAACCATTAATTAGCAAATTTAAGATCTGGAAACGGGAAAGAAGGCTAAAAGGCTATGCACAGAGGGACAAGGAGAATCTGTGTCAAAAAAAATTCAACAATTATTGCACCAAGCATGGCATCAAGCGTGAGCTCACTAATGCACAGTCAAAATTCAGTTGCAGAGTGCCGCAATTGGATTGTGATGGAGGTGGCTCACTGCATGCTTAAGGCTATGGATATTCTTTTTCGGCTGAGGTATTAAATACGACAGTATATATCCTCAATAGAAGCTATGTGAATGTGCTCAATGGCATAATACCTCAAGAGGCCTGCTCATGTAAAAAGCCCTCAGTTATGTACTTTAAAGCTTTTAGCACTTGTGTTTAGGCACATGTCCTGAATTCTAGACAAGGAGTAAGCTTTTCTGAACGGACATCTCTAGGAGGTACATGGAGTACATCTACTGGGGAATGAGTTTCCCATTCATAGAATAAGATTTGTAGGCTGAAAAAGGGTTTGTAGAGCCTCAAGCATGGATTAAATGATGGGTAGTTTTCTAAAATCGCGTAGTGCTTCTGATACAAACGTGTATAACTAAAGTAATCTTATATTCATGCCGTCAAAAGTTTTGGGATACCTCCTTGCCTGTTTCTATCTTCAGAGATATACATTGGCATATCAGATTGAGGGATACACAATGGACTACGTTTTCCACTAGATTATTGCATTGACAAAGTTATTGCCAACACGAGGTAACTAACAGCGTATTCTTGGATGGAAAATATTAAATGAAGAAGCTAGAAACTGCCATGACCAATTAAAGGAAGGAGTTCTATCTAGGACACTGCACAACAAATGGCTAGAAGGCCTCATAATACTTTTAGCAAACTTTGGACTCCAAAAGAAATTGCTCAATACTGCTCTGATGGAAAGTGTTATATAAAGGCAAACGACTTATATCGCTTGAGATTGCCACAAAAGAATGAGAAGTCTCACAAATCCAAAGGCCTTATAATACTCTTAGCAAACATTGGACTCCAAAAGTGATTGTTCAATACCACTCTGAAGGAAAGTGTCATATAAAGGCAAACGACTTTTATCGCTTGAGATTGCCACAAAAGAATGAGAAGTTCCACAAATCCAACGGTAAGAAAACCTGGCTCTGTTGTGATAGTGAATCCGTACTCATGATCCATCAAGTAAGCCTTGCAAAGGTTGGGGCAAGATTTGAGACAAGGAGGCACTTGTCCTTTCTGATCCAGGACCTGTTTTGAACTTGTTCTCTCAAAAAGTGATAGAGAAATTGAGCATTGATGACTGAAGGAAATGAGATGGAAGCACAGATGGCTTAAGGTTCCTACACTCCTTCCACTTCATTGATTGAGTGGATTTTAGCACAATGGCGCTAGCAAGATGTGATGCTCTACTGTGCATGCCTCATCACTATTCAAAGTTTAGGTGGCGATGACCCTGATAAGGACGATGCAAACCTTGCTAGAGGTTGCAGGATTTGATGAAGAGGCCAATTTCTTGTGAGATGAAGATGTACTCTTTTGTTGTCATTGAAGAATTAAATTTGAGATTTGATACTCATATGTGTACTTAGTACTATAGACGATGGATATTTGCCACATTCTGTTGCTTTGATACTACTGTGATGTTTGTCACTATCCAGATTTTGTTATTGCTTGCAGCATTTCTCTATTTTCATTAGTATGACATTTGGTGATAATGGAGTTTGAGTCTTGACTCTTGAGATGCTCTGTATTTTTCAGCATTGGTGTCAAATGTCATCATGTAGTGAAAGATATGTCTTGCTAGTTCACATGAAATGTGTATGGTGATCACTGTTCACACTTAATTGTTTTTGGTTGTTACATAATCTGCTGGATGATAACGGGTGGAACTTTAAAAGTTTGTAGCGTCTATGCTTGTTGAACAAGGATTGTAAACTTATCACAATTATTGTAAAATCTCCTGTAAGTTAGGTTTTTAAACAATAACACAAATTTTCACATTCCTTAAAAACATACGTTGAGTATTGTGTACCTTATGTATTGAATACTACGTATCCTACCACCTTGATTCTACTCATCGTTAATTATGAGTGGGCATCTCAACACTAATATATGCAATGAGATTATACCTATGGTATTTGGTGAAGAAGCTGGGTAGGGAAAGGTACACAAAAAGGCAAAGCAAAGAGAGACAACAATGACAATAGGAGGACGGATGCCAAGAGACATGCCTTGAAAGTGTGAGGTTCCAATTAAAGGGTCTTTCTTTGGTTCTTGTGTCTTTGGGTTCTGCGAGATTTCTCCCGACCCCATCGGCACTTTCTCCTTCTCTTTCTCAAGGGTATGGAGAATCTTTTGAACTTCTGGATGGGAGAGAGCTTTTTGCAACTCTGCCACCTACTGTTGAAGGATAGTGAACTATATCTCACGTCCTTCCATTTCTGCAATCTGCTAAGAGTCGTCAATCCCTTCAAAAAGAGAGAGATGACCTTGCTCTGATACCACTGTCACAAAAATACAGAAGTGTAAACTGACTTTTAATTGCACTTCAAATACTCAAGAGAATTGGAGAGAGAGAGAGAGAGAGAGAGAGAGAGAGAGAGAGAGAGAGAGACTTCATTGGGGACCAGCCCAGCCCATCTTCTGGTCCCCAAGAAGTGTCAAGCTTTCTCTCTCTCTCTCTCTCTCTCTCTCTCTCTCTCTCTCTCCCCAATTTTCTTGAGTATTTGAAGTGCAATTAAAAGTCAGTTTACGCGTCAGTATTTTTGTGACAATAGCTATGTCTAAATGGGGGTGTGGTCAATTCTTGGAAAGAGAGAGAAACAAAGAAAGAAAGTCATATAATATATTAACATCGTGTAGAGGCCAAACTTGACCTATAGGACCAATCAGATACATTCAAATTACAATCCGTTGCAGGTATCATGTAAAAGTAAAATAGAAAAAGGGCTAGCTTCAGATTCTCTTATGACTCATAAGAGCTCTTTTTATGGAAGGTAGCGTTTCATTTTACTCGGGCGCTGTGAGAAGGAGAAAATTTTTCCTCCTTGTGTATGGAGTTCCTAAACTCATGGATAATGCCTTTCCTTTTCAGCAAGCTATCCATTTCCCCTTCTTGGCTGATTGTACTGTAACGAGAGAGAGAGAGAGAGAGAGAGAGAGAGAGAGAGAGAGAGAGAGGGAGAGAAATGAAATGATATATTAACGTCTACAAAAGGCCAAAATGACCTATGAGACCAACTGATTACAATGATGAGTCTAGTACCAAGTCTGGGTACAAACAAAGAAAACTACAAACAAAGATCTGAGATAGGAGTGCACTGACTCCTATGGGTGGCTGGTAGGCTGAGCAATGGTATCATGCCACAAAGGTACAAAGTGGGGATAAGTGTCACCATGATATAATAAAGCAATGGCATGGAGCCTATCTTGGTTGACACTCAGGGTGTCGTGCTAGAATCCTGTGGATCCTCTGCCGCAATCTCCGCCGGTGTTGCGTGGCTCCCCTCCTCAGTCGCGGTCGTCTCGATCTCCCCAACTCTATAGCTCGGTCAATGAGAGTACCGCTGGTGTGTGTATGGGTGGGAACCGAGCTTTGTGATGGTGGTGTCCCCTCTGCCTCTGTGGTACTCAGACTGAAGAAATCTGAGATGCGTCTTTGGGACTGTCTCTGTCTTTGCCCTCTCAATAGAGCGTCGATATGTCTCTGTATCTCAAGTAGAAATAATCCGAGACACCTTTGATCCTAATATCTCATGACTCTATCTAACGAGTCAAAACCATCTCTGAATAAACAATGAAAGCGTCCCCGTATCTCATAGTAGACTGTGCAGTGACATATGTAGTGAAACTCTCTGGCTCTGCATGGCATAACTGACAAATCCTACTGTCTGCTGGTATGCCTCTGAATCTACCTGTCTCAATCCCAAGCTGGTGTGAAGATGTGCGAATCTGGCCTATGGCACATCGTAACCGATGAGATAGATGTGTGTCCATGTAGCTGGGCCGTGTGACAAATCCATCTGTCGTGAGTTGGAGAAGATGCTCTCTATAGAAAGCCCTCTTCGTACCCAACTCCCGTGATGGCTCTGTTTGAGAGAGAGAGAGAGAGAGAGAGAGAGAGAGAGAGAGAGAGAGAGAGAGAGAGAGAGAGAGAGAGAGAGAGAGAGAGAATGAAATGATATATTAACGTCTTCAAAAGGCCACCATGACCTATGAGACCATCAGATACAAAGTGGTGAATCTAATACAATGTCTGAAGTACAAGTACAAAAGGTACTGAATGTAAAAAATGAAAATTGAAAATGAAGTGTGAAATGTGAAATGTGAAAATGTAGAATAGGCCCTCAATGACAATCTGGGTGTCGTGCTAGAATGCCTCTGATCCTCTGTTGGAGTCTCCGTCTATGGAGTGTGCTCCTGTGTCTCGGTCGTGGTCGTCTCGATCTCCTGAGCTCAGTCGCCCTGTCAATGAGGGTGCCTCTGGTATGAATGCGGGTACAACCTTGTGCTGGTGGTTGGTCTCCTGGCTCCCTCGATCCAAAGAAGTCTGTGATCTGTCTCTGTGATTGTCGTACTTCATGTCTCCTCAGCAGACTATCTCTATGTCGGTGTAGATCAAGTAGATATAAGCCAAGGCATCTCTGATCCTGATACCTCATGACTCTATCTAGGGGTCCAAAACCCTCCTTGAATAAGCAATGGAAGCGCCCTCGTATCTCATAATACACAGTGCAGTGGCATATGTAGTGTAGCTCTGTCTCTGGCTCTCTATCGCATAGTTGGCATATCCTAGACTCCGGTGGTATCCCTCTGAATCTACCCGTCTCAATCTCCAACTGGTGTGAGGATGTGCGAATCTGATCAATAGCACAACGCAGACCATGAGACAAATGAGTGTCCATGTAGCTCGGACGAGTCACAAACCCATCTCCCGAAAGTTGGAGAAGATGCTCTTTGTAGAAAGCCATCTTCTTGCCCAACTCCTGCATCGGCTCTACCCATGTCCTCCTGGTGTCCAACTGTATAAGATCCTGACGAATGAGTCTAGTGATCTCCGTCCGTGTGACTGGCAGGGAGGGTGCATCCAGGGAATACTGAAAAGGAGGCAATCTATCCATGCTGAGACCATGCCTCTGAAACCATGAGGTCATCTGCGCATACCAACATGATGCGTCTCCCTGCATCGCTAATTGTCTAGAGGACTCAAGAGCCAATCTAGTATATCTGCCTCTGTGTATCCCATAGACTGTGCATAAAGGACACTGATCTGGTAAGAGCCTCAATCTCTATAGGAGGGGCGGCTACCTCCGCTCGAATTATCACATGTGGTACGGAGGCCTTGGCTCTAATCATCCGGGATATCATAAATACCAAGGGTCTCTCCATGTTCCTCCAACTGTCATGATTCACAGATGGTCCCCAAACCTGGACCCCATAAAGCATAGCTGAAGCAACGAAAGTATCAAAGAGCCATAGCTTTGTTCGTGGTTCTTGAAACTGAACCTGCGAACACATCCTCTCTAGCCCTCTCCAATGCCGCATAGAGAGAGATGAAGATGAAAATGAAATGGATTGTTATATTAACGTCTTTTAAAGGCCAGGATGACCTTTGAGACCAAAGAGTTACATCATGGTGAATCTGATACAAGATCTAGATAAGAAGAAAGTGTCACGTACACATTTAACCCTATGCACATGTGGAAAAGCTAACTCCTGCTTCTGGGGTTTAGGACGTAGGAAGTGTTCTGGTACCCTTGTGAGCGGGTACCTAGGACGTGCATGTCTAGGCACTTTAGATTAGTTGCATACTCTTTGATTGCACGAGCATAGCGAGTGTCTGCTAGGTGTAGGCACTCGGAAGAAGTGTTCGCCTAGTCTAGCATCAATACCCAAGCCTAGGTACTATGTGCCTATGAAGCACCTGCTATAATAGGTTTTTAACTTATTAATAAGTGACATTTAGCCTAGTTATTAGAAGTCGTGCGGTTTTTAATTGGCATTGTACGACCCAGCTTTAATTCAATATATAAGGTGACCCTAGGGGTCGCTTCCCAATCATAAGTCCAATACCTGCAGTACAAGCACCAACAGCACCATGCCTTGGCGTTTTTTTGTTTTGCAAGAAAAAAGATCCTTCCATTAGTTAAGAATAATTGCCCGAAGGCTACAAGCCACCGCTACGAGAGAGGGCTACATCAAAAACATGGGGAGACTCTCCGAGTGAAAAAAGTATGTACAATGAGGGCTAGATCACGAGATGAGAGGAGGAAAAAGCCACACTGGTGACCGGTAGTGCCATCTAGGCACGTGCTGAACCATGGTGAAGAAAGGCCCCGGGCGCCAAAGTTGCAAGGAAGCCTCTTGGCGGCTCCCGCATGCGGATGGAGCTGCCTTGAAGTCTCTCAAACTGACCCCTGAGTGTATGAATCAGCTCCAACCAATGTCACGAACAGTCTCTGCCGGAGGAACAGGGTGAGCCTCGAAGATGCGAAAGCATTGGGCCTGCCAGATGGAACGAGAGTGTCAAGCCGCAGATGAGATCCCAACACCGACACGCAAAGGATGAAGATGAACAAGATGAATCTGAATACTGTAGAGACAGATACACTGACTAAACGATTGTCTCGGGTGGTCCCCTTCATCAATTTGGGAGAGCCTATGCATGTGGAAGTCAAAGGGAAACAGGCAAAGGTTTTCTACTATGATATGAAAGAAAAGATAGCAGTCATGAAGCAGACAAGGTCATTAAAAGGTACATCCGTTTGGATATCAGATGAGCTGACACCTACCCAACTAAAGAACAGATCAGCAGAACTAGAAAAAGTAAGAGAAGCAAGGAAAAAGGGGAAGTGGGCAGTCTATAGAGGAGGAAGAGCCATCATTAGAGACTTTGTCAACAAATCACCTCAAGCACAGGAAACTAAAGAATCCTGATTGCACATCTTTCTTTATATGTAGAAAGCATGGGTAATACATGTTGTAATGGTAAGCTCATGACCATGGAGCTCTGAGCTACTGAGGTAGTTTTATTTTATTTTCATTTTGCTATGATGGAAGACACTGTAACCAAGGATGTATTCTGATTTGTCCTATAGGTTAGCTTTGGCCTCGACAGGACGTTAATATATCTTTCTTTCTTTCTTTCTCGTGCTCAAAGACAGTCACAAAGTTGAAAATTAAAAAACGGCTCAAGTTTTTGAATCTGCCAGTCTGTTCCGGACCTGCCCGTTTCGGGCGTCGTTCTGCTGTCACGTTCCGGTTTCGATACGTTTTTTTGTTCTGGAACGCCGTTTCGATACTTTGGCTGCTGTTCCGCCCGTTCCCTGTTACTATGATGTTCAGCCTTGGGGGCTGAGCATGCGTTGTGAGTCGAGATCTCCTACGAGGATAGGCCTTCGCTAAGTGGCCCATTTGCCTGCAAAGGAAGCATTGGTTCAGGAGTCCCAAATACTTAACCCTTTGGCGTAACCACCCGCCACTCACTGTAGGTAGAAGAACCACCTTTGGGAGGGTATGAGTGTCACGAACTAGAACGCGTACTGTAGGATCACCTGCAGCCTTGGCAGCAACTGAGGGGGGCCCTTGGAGGGGTTTGACAGACGTTTTTCCCTACCTATGCCTTAAGAGGTTTATAACGTGCAAGTTTCACTTGTAAAGGGAGCAAGTCCTCTAGCGTTTTGGCATCAAAGTTGCTAACGGCAGATCAGCCTTGGCGTTTCACAGCCCAGCTAGCGATTTTGGCTTTAAATCAGCCCTAGTGTTTTTGGCAGCAGATCAGCCAGCGATTTCCAAGTTCAGCCTTGGTGCTAGTGGAATCTCAGTAGATCAGCTAGCATTTTCAGTTTTCAGCCCATTCCTCACTAGCTGGAGGGGCACGAGATCTGCTAATGCCAGCCATCCAGATGCTGTCTAGTACCAGGCAGCCCATTGAGCCTCTTCTGGGCCATTCCCTTGTTGCATCGAGTGCTCCCATTGCTGCCCATCATCGGTATTATCGAGATCTGCATTTTCAGCCCTTCATTCCTTTCACATCGGGATCGTAAATCAGCCCCAAATCTACCTCTTGGTGGCCATCAACAATCCCACATGGAGACGGACCCAGAGGTGCATCCCAATCAGCCCCGGAGGTGATTCATCTTGAAGAGTTACTAAGGCGACATTCCCCATTTGAGTTAGTAGAGTCTACACTTGAGGAATTGCATATGTACATTCCATTTACGCAATCAAAAGCAAATACCACATTGGCAACGGTGGTGGTTGGGACCCCATCGGGTGTCATTCTCCTCCGCTCTCTCTCTCTGTCTCTCTCTCTCTCTCTCTCTCTCTCTCTCTCTCTCTTTGAGGAACCATCATTCAAGCTAGAAAGCAATCATTAATGCAAGGAAAAGAAATAAAGATTTGTGGAAGTGTAAAACCTAGGTCTTCACCATTTCAATTCCTCTACACCTGACGTAAGTGCATTAAGACATCGGTGAGAGATTAGTGTGGTCTGCATGTGATGCCTAAATTAGTCATAATTATCACGGTTCATGTCTAAGATCTCAATGGAGATAGTGATGTGAATGTGATTATGATTGTTCAGTGACTTGTGTCTTTGTGCTAGTGCATGGTTTGAGTCGTCAAATGCATGTAAGTGTAGAGTTTGTGTCTATTAAGCTATTTTATGATCCATTGTTTGTTTTGCAGGCGTTATTTATGGTGATTACTCTTCTTGAGAGAGAGAGAGAGAGAGAGAGAGAGAGAGAGAGAGAGAGAGAGAGAGAGAGAGAGAGAGAGAGAGAGAGAGAGAGAGAGAGAGAGAGAGAGAGAAATGAAATGAAATGTTATATTAACGTCTTCAAAAGGCCAAAGTGACCTATGAGACCAGAAAGTTACAATGCGGTGGATCTGATACGAAGTCAGAGTCAGAGTAACAAGATGACAAAAATGAAAATGAAATGACAAATGTCACAATAAAATACTATGGAAACCTAAACTACTAGGTGTGAACTAAGCAGCTAGCTGGGATAGCTAGATCACAAGAGATCCAACATCGGTCGCTGGCGGATCTCATCAATCTCCTTCATGGTCAGTAGTCTGACCGGGCGTCGTGCATGTCGAGCCAAAGTGATCCGAATCCTCTGATGCAGCCTCCGCGGATGTTGTGTAGTCCTCCGCAATCGTGGGCGCGTATAGAGAGAGAGAGAGAGAGAGAGAGAGAGGGGGGGGGGGGGGGGGGGTATATGTCACAAAGTGATTACGTGGGAACTCACTGACGGAAGAGAAGAGCGAGAAGACGATTCTACGGAATTGTTGACTTAGCACAGCAAGCAGATATTTTCTTGAAGAGCTGGCATTTGACAATGTTGCCTTTTTAGCGCTAATGTTTCTAGCAATTGCTTTTAAACAACGCTAGCTTTTTGTTTGACATTGCTTTTGGCTTGGGGCCTTCATAAGGATACCGTGGGGGTCAGTCTCGACAGATTAGCTTGGTAGCACAGATTGTGGAGTGACTCCGCGGTAGTTGTACTGTGTGTATGACTAGTACAAAAAGAATTACCATAAAGGGTGCCAGACTTTGGGGCCAGTGCATTTGGAAGTGGAACTCCACCACTTCATGTCGCAATTACAATTTGATTTCACGTTGAAGTGTTCAAGTTTTCAATCCTATTTGTGTGTTGTTGTGAGTTTACTGCCTTGTCGGTACCACATCGGTTACAAAGATTTTATCTTGGAAAAAAAAAAGAAAGAGGGAGGAGGAGCAACATTGACAGGGTCCCAACCAACCTTCTGAAGGGTCTCGTGCCCTGTTACTGGAGTGGTGTTTGATTTTCATCGAAAAAACAAATTGTAAGAGGGTTCTGAAATGGAAGAACTATCAAAAGGACTTGCCTTGACATGTACAACATGCAAATAGGCCCTTAGTGCTAAATGCCTTGGACTCGGTAGACAAACCTAGGCTCCAAAAACAGAGTACTAGCATGTCCACATGGCACATAGAGCCATGTGCACGTGATAGATCACCAAGGGAGCAGTCCTGGGGTTCGAAGACCTGCCTAGTACATATCACTAATTCTCAAGAGCAAGAGATGAGGAAAGTGGACCAAGATGGGGCATTTAAACTCGGATCGAAACCATCATGCGAGCTTTTGATGTGTGCCCAAGAGACATGAATGACAAAGATCAAGATAACCAAGGTGGCCTAAAGATTGTCCTAGCTCAACAATAAGGCTCACTTCGTCCTCTGGTGGTGAAAGAGATAGTACATGGGTCCTTTTTATTATGTATGTGTTATTTCTAAACCTGAGCCTACCCTCGGTGTTCCCCAACGAAGTGGTTTGGCGGTTCCTTGCATTTCGTAAGGCATGCAATAACCCAATAGAAGAAAGTTAGTGCAACTGTAAGGTGCAGCGGAAGTGAATGTTGAACTTTGCTCAAGATGAGTGCTCCGAACTGTGCTCAAGGTTCCTTTTACTAACGGAAGGGAGAGCCTTCAGTTCCGTTAGTGAGAGAGTGCAAATGATCACAAACAAAGTGGTAGACACTGTGAATGAAGGTACTGAGACTGAGAGATAGAGAGAGAAGATGTTAGGTGCAGCGGAATGAATGTTTGCGCTTTGCTCAAGATGAGTGCTCCGAACTGTGCTCAAGGTTCCTTTTGTTCTTATGGAAGGTAGAGCCTTCTGTCCTTAATGGAAAGTGCTATGATCACAAACAAACTGAATGGACACTGTGCGTGCAAGTGTATGAGACTGAGAGATAGAGGGAGAAGAGAGATACGACACCAGAGACGTAAAACCCTCCTTCGAAGGCCCCACTCTCGTCGGCGAGAGTGGTCTACTTATTGATTGCACAAAGTGGTACAATGACGATGCAATGGACTCATGCAATCTGGGACTATGCCGATGACGACGACGGTGATGACGACGAGGACTTTAGGGCTGAAATTTGCAATCTTTCTACTGCTGTCCAAAAACGCTATGGGCTGAAATCTGCAAATCTTCTATCTGCTGAATTCTGACTCTATGTCGGTGACGATGTCGATGACGACGATGCGACGACGACGCGCTGAAAACGCAGATGCTGAAATCTGCGTTTTCCGGGCTGAAACTGTAAACCTTGCGGAAACTGACCGTGCGGCGAGGAACTGTAGCGGGAAGGTGAGATCTGCGAGGTTCGGAACTTGATTTGCGGGTGCTAACTGGTGAAAACTGAAAACGCTGGTCTTCCTTGATTTTCCATCGCGGTGAGGTGCAAAACGCCGGGGTTGATCTGCAACCAAAAATGCTAGGGGCTGAAATGGGTCTTTCTGTCGCCGGGATTCTGCAAATGCAAAAACGCTAGGCTAATATGCTGTGTTCTTGTCGCGAGGGATCTGCAAGAGCAAAACGCTGGCTAATCTGCGGTGGTCTGATCCAAAAACGCTAGGCTGTTGCTTGGGAGCAAAAACGCTAGGTCACTTGGGGGGTTCTGCTGAGAAGGTGCCTGTTGAGCATGTGCTCCTGCTGCCTCTTCTGCTATTTAGTGCTAACTTGGGTTTGCTTATATATTAACTTAGCAAAATTGCCCTACCTACTTTTGTTGGAAAGTCACTTAAAAATAATAAGTGAAAATAGTAAAAATAGGGAAAATAGGCTAAATGCACTCGAAAATTTCCCTAATTGATTCTAATGGATTCTGATGGGAATTTTGATGATCATTCTATGTGCAACCAGAGGATATGCATCTATACTAAGTAACTGGGCATGCACGGTCTACGAATAGACTCACAAAAGTGCCAGATCACTTCTAAATCTAGACTTGACTGGACTGACTGAACCCTGATCATGCTGTAGCTTGTCCACGGAAACATAGGGTTGGATGTGTCACGTGACATCCCCTCCTTTTCAAAGTGAGGTACTGGTACCGAACTGTATGGCGTCGAGGGAGATCGCCAAAAGCATCCGGAATCATGGAAGGGACTCTTCGCCGGCCCACTCTGATGTGTGGGTCGTGCGGTACATGAACTTCATAAAGGTCTGCAACGCTTGCTTCTCTGGGCCGCGCCGAAAGCGACACAAAGTCTTCTGTGGCTCCTTCGTTGCTTCAACTTCGTCTAGAGTCATGCTTCTTTCTTTTTCAAGAATCTCCATGGCTGAAAATTCCTGAACCCATTTCCAACACAAAACCATGAACATATCCATTTCATGTAAAGTGAAGGGAAAAAATCTTGTCTTCTCTAAAGACTGTGTATGCAATGTAGATGAACATAGAGACGGAGTGACAACCCGTTCATCAAACACATGCAAACAATGAAATCGAATCTTTTCTTGCTGATCTAAATCAATCAACTGTGGAAATTCACACTGTAAATGCCCATGCTTGGTGCTCATACTTTCATGTGCTCTTTCGGGTACTGTGTCATGCCAAGGAAGAGACATGGAATGTGACTTCCTTGAATGCATACTTTTCAGCTTTTCATGAAAAATCGGCATACATTCGTGCTCATTCATGAGAGAAACGTGCTCAACATACAATATGTCATGCCTAGGAAAAGGGATCACATAAAGATGTTGACTAAAATACAGGAAACGATCACGAATGAAACATTCGAACAATGCGTGCGTATCAATCATGAGAACACATAATACTTCCTGTGATGGTTCGTTGGACCTAGGTTCGAGAGCCAAGATCGGTTCTTCTTGAATGATAGAATCGTCCTGTGGGGGTTCTTTGGACCTCGACTCGAAAGCCAAGATCGGTTCTTTGTGATTGATCGAATCTACAACGAGGTTAGCTTCGCTAGAAAAAGCATCAACTAACTCATCATCCTTGTGAACAATCACGTCATCTTCATGCCACTCATCATGCTTGTGAGAAATCACATCTTGATCATGGACATTATCATGCTCGTGAGAAATCACATCTTGATCATGCAAATCATCATGCTTGTCATTGTCATCCAAATCATTATGCAAATCATTGGCATCCAAATCATCATGCTCATCATTTTCAATCAAATCATCATGCAAATCATTGTCATTCAATTCATCATGCTTCTCATAATCATGCAAATCCTGTGTGTCATGCTTTGGAGAAGAAGAGACTGAGAGAGTCTCCTTTCCCCAAATCTCGTGCATCTGTGCCTGAACTTGAGAATAGAGTCGCCAACACTCTTTGTTGTGGTGGTCGCTCTTTTCTTTGAGGGCTTTGTTCTGACGATCAAATTCTGCTTGTCTTGCTTTGTTCTCTCGATTAAATTCTGCTTCTCTTGCTTTGGCTTCCAAGCGTGCTTGCTCGCTCTCACGCGCTATGGCTGCCATTCTTTCTTAATACTGGCGCTCTATGGCTGCCATGTCTTCTTCGTAGGCTTTTCTTTCTGCTTCTAGTTCTGCTTTTCTTTCTTCGCGTTTTAACTGTCTTTCCATAAACAACTGCTTCAACTCCTCCATAGGAGTAAGTGCAATCCTTGGCGTAGATGGGGAAGGGGGAGGGTCGGAAAAACCTCCTGGTGGGAAAAATTCTTCTTCGCCTCTCTCATGCTCATCACCTCCAAGGGAAGTATCCATTCCGCTTCGAGTGATGACCATTCTGAAGTCGTGGGTTCTTAAGTTCATGAGAAACTTGGGTTCTTGAGGGTCTTGGGTTCTCAAGTTCACGAGGAACTTGGGTTCTTGGGGTCCTTGGTTCTTGAGGTTCTTGAGGTTTTCTTTCGCTTGCAAACCGTGTTGGAGAAGGATCTTCTCTTCACCCGAGTTCTACTCCTTTCCGCGGGCGCACCCCTTGACGGCCTTGCGCTCACACCAAGGTTGCTTTTTCCCACCTCACTTCGATTGGCCGGCCGCTAAGTGCACGGTCTGCTCTCAATGAGTGAAAAGAGACACAAGGGGAGGTTGGACAAGCCCTTCTTTCTTGGGATTCTTGTCACTCTTCAACAAAACACGATTAGGAATCGACACGCCCAAGCGAATTTGGGTTCGTGCGACCTCAACAAGCAAAAAAAATTCTGTGGTTCTTGTGGTTCTTTCCTTCAGTGATACCGAACACTGCCAAAGCTCTGATACCAATGTTAGGTGCAGCGGGATGAATGTTTGCGCTTTGCTCAAGATGAGTGCTCCGAACTGTGCTCAAGGTTCCTTTTGTTCTTATGGAAGGTAGAGCCTTCCGTTCTTAATGGAAAGTGCTATGATCACAAACAAAGTGAATGGACACTTTGCGTGCAAGTGTATGAGACTGAGAGATAGAGAGAGAAGAGAGATACGACACCAGAGATGTTGTAAAACCCTCCTCCGAAGGCCCCACTCTCGTCGGCGAGAGTGGTCTACTTATTGATTGCACAAAGTGGTACAATGACGATGCAATCTGGGACTATGCCGATGACGACGACGGTGATGAGGACGACGACTTTAGGGCTGAAATCTGCAATCTTTCTACTGCTGTCCAAAAACGCTATGGGCTGAAATCTGCAAATCTTCTATCTGCTGAATTCTGACTCTATGTCCGTGACGATGTCGATGACACGATGTGACGATGACGCGCTGAAAACGCAGATGCTGAAATCTGCGTTTTCCGGGCTGAAACTGTAAACCTTGCGGAAAACTAACCGTGCGGGGAGGAACTGCTGCGGGAAGGTGAGATCTGCGAGGTTCGGGACTTGATCTGCGGGTGCTAACTGCTGAAAATTGAAAACGCTGGTCTTCCTTGATTTTCCGTCGCGGTGAAGGTGCAAAACGCCGGGGCTGATCTGCAACCAAAAACGCTAGGGGCTGAAATGGGTCTTTCTGTCGCCTGGATTCTGCAAATGCAAAAACGCTAGGCTGATCTGCTGTGTTCTTGTCGCCAGGCATCTGCAAGAGCAAAACGTTGGCTAATCTGTGGTGGTCTGATCCAAAAACGCTAGGTTGTTGCTTGGGAGCAAAAACGCTAGGTCACTTGGGGGGTTCTGCTGAGAAGGTGCCTCTTGAGTATGTGCTCCTACTGCCTCTTCTGCCATTTAGTGCTAACTTGTGTTTGCTTATATATTAACTTAGCAAAATTGCCCTACCTACTTTTGTTGGAAAGTCACTTAAAAATAATAAGTGAAAATACCAAAAATAGGGAAAATAGGCTAAATGCATTGGAAAATTCCCCTAACTGATTCTAATGGATTTTGATGGGAATTCAGATGATCATGCTGTGTGCAACTAGAGGATATGCATCTATACTAAGTGACTGGGCATGCACGGTCTACGAATAGACTCTCAAAAGTGCCAGATCACTTCTAAATCTAGACTTGACTGGACTGACTGAACCCTGATCATGCTGTAGCTTGTCCACGAACACATAGGGTTGGATGTGTCACATGACAGAAGAATACGACACCAGAATGTTGTCAAACCCTCCTCCGAAGGCCCCACTCTCTATGGCGAGAGCGGTCTACTATTGATTGCACAAATCTCTACAATGCTTTGGACTTGCCGATGATGTCGACGACGATGAGGACGACGTCGAGACGGGCTGAAATCTGAAAACGCTAATGGATGAAATCTACAAATATTTATTTGCTGAATTCTGACTCTATGTCGATGATGATGTCGAGATCTTGTCGCGATGAATCTGCAAAACGCTAGGGGCTGATCTGCAAATAAAAAACGCTAGGGCTGAATAGGAGTCTGCTACAAAAACGCTAGTCTTCTGCTGGTCCTGCTGTTGCCGAGCTGATCTGCAATGCAGAAACACCAGGGGTTGGTGATGGCTGAGAACGTTGGGCTTTTCTGATGAAAAACGCGAGGCTTGCTGCCAGGAAGGTCTTGCCGAGAAGGCGCCTGTTGAACAAGTTGTTCCTGCTGCCTCTTCTGCCGAAAAGTGCTAGTGCTAGGTTTCTTATGTACTTGCTTATCAAAATTGCCCTACCCAGTTTCCCAACAAAAGTCACTCAAAAATAATAAGTGAAAATTGGCTAAAATAGGGAAAATAGGTCTATTGGTATAAGCATGTTAACTTGTCATGCTTTTTGGTGTCTCGGACAATGCTAGTAAGAGGTGCTTGTTAGCATCTATTCAAAACCAAAGAGCAAGTGAAGTTTGAAATTTTAATAACGATAAGATATATTATTTGTTCCCTCCCATATGGGGTGTGGCCTTTGTTTTCAGTTACGACGACGACGTGGGGTGTGGCCTCTGTTCTCTCTCTCTCTCTCTCTCTCTCTCTCTCTCTCTCTCTCTCTCTCTCTCTCTCTCTCTCTCTCTCTCTCTCTCTCTCTGTGGCGCAGACTCCATCTCTGTCTCACTCTCAGACCAGTTTACAGTTTGCCCTGTTCCTACTCCCTCCCTCCCTCTCTCTCTCTCTCTCTCTCTCTCTCTCTCTCTCTCTCTCTCTCTCTCTTTCTCTCTCTCTCTGCGGCGCAGACTCCCTCTCTGTCTCACTCTCAGACCAGTTTATAGTTTGCCCTGTTCCTACTCCCTCCCTCCCTC